>NC_050577.1:115577449-115899005 GCF_011100635.1 Trichosurus vulpecula
AGGCCTGTTCACTGAATGGGCATTGCCTCCCTCTGAGTACATGAAAAGGCCTTAGCCTAAAAGGGCCAGGGTCTCCCATTGCATCCTGGATCATCTCCAGTTATTCTGATGAATATCAGGCCACTGGATCCAGATGGCTCTGGAGGAGAAAGTGAGGCTGGTGACCTTGCTCAGCCCAACCTCCCTCAAATCTAAGTCAACTGCAAGTCATGTCATCATTTCCCTGCTGCCACGGTCCTCTTCGAGAATGAAGGAAAAACACCACACAACAATATTACTGCTACTATAGCTTAGTAGACACTGAACTTTTGTTCAAATGTAGCTTTTGGAGAATTCGGGATCACCTCTGCACCTTGGTAAAATCAAGAAAAAGTAGAATTTTAGTGGAAGAATTTTAAATGTAACACACTTGAGAATAGCTGAAAAAATTATGGCATATGAAAAGGCATAGCAATAACCTTGAGATTACAAAAGCATACACACACACACACACACACACACACATACACTTTCACACACGGAAACCAACCTAAAGCCTTCTCCAAACCAAACCAAATCAAATCTAAAGCCTTCTCTCAAAGAGCTTACATGGTATAGAATACATGTAAGACAGTATGTGTCATAGGCAAGACTTGAACCTAGGTCTTCTTGGCTTAGCGTCTAGCTGCAGATCGTCTCATTCTGGCACGGTGACTCTCTCATGTGGATTGGAGTAGAATATCATTGCGCAGCGAATATGACAAATATAAAAGATTCAGAGAAATGGGGGATTTGTGTGAAATATTGCTAAGCAAAATAATCAGAACTCGGGGAACAGCATACCCCCAAATATAGTAATATAAATGAAAAGTTCACCAGAAGGAAGTTGAACTATGAATAATGGAAAAACCAGTGAAGGTTCTAGAGAAGAGATAACTAGTCATAGCTCCTCCCTCCTCTCCCTCATGCAAGAGAGGTGGCAGACTTACAGGACAGAAAATTGTAGACACCGTCAGACAGGCTTTCTGTATTAGATGAGAGAATGGTTTGAGGGTGAATGGGGGAGTGATTGTAATAGAAAGGTAAAAAGATTCTCCTAAAGTGAATTTTAAAAATATAACCAACTTTAAAAGTGCATTATTGAGGGAACAGGGACTATATTTATGAATCTTGGGGATAGAAGGAGGCTTGGAGATCATTTACAATATCCCTGAGAGATGCTCATTCATCTTCTACTTGCTCTTCCCCCTTTGGCTCTGGGGACAGTGATAAAATCCAAATTAATACTTATATTACTTCTGGAAGAGACATGGCAATGGCCTGCCCTATGGATCTGCTTACCATTCTTATGACTCTCCCAGAGGAAAAAACAACTCCTTTCCCTAGCCACCAATCCCCTAAGTCTGTTATCTATTCCTATTGGAATATAAGCTCCTTGAGGGCAGGGACTGTCTTTGTATCTCCTGTATTTTTGTATCCCCTTTCTGTTGTGCCTATCACACAGGGACTGGTACATAGTAGGTGCTTAATAAATGCCCATTCATTCATTCATTCATTAAACCTCCACTGAGGAGGAGTGCCTGTAAGGCAGCACATTCCACTCATGGTTTGCTAAGTTTATACTGAGCCTCTCTGTGGACATTGACTTTCTCTTGGAAAAAGGAGAGTTGGGGTCCTGCTGGAGGCAGGGGGATTGGCTAGCTGATGCCTCACGATCTCTTCCAGCTCCGTGTTACTATGATTGTTACTGGCCCCTTGACAAGACAAGACAGGGGATGAGATGATGCTTACAAAGTGCTTGGCGTTCCTAGGGGACCCAAAGTGCAGTGGCCTGTGTTTATGAGGCAGGCTTTTTTTTTTGCCAGGCATGATAAGCTGACATCTCTGATGGAAACCCTGAGGACGTGCCTGTTCCTGAAGCTGGGGTTGGCAATGTAGCTCTGTTTTAATTGGGCAGATGGGTTAGAGAACACAGGAGACTCGAGTGAAAAGAAACGTCCCACCATAACTGAAGTGGAAGTGACAGACTGTGTGGGAACACATCAGAAGGGCCCCGGAGTGCTGGGAGGAGATTCCGAGAGGTCCCCTGTTCACTTCATGAACCCGTGCAGTGGGTTTGGATGCTTCCCTCTCAGGTGATTTGAGTTTTATATCTTTAAATTATTGGAAATCTGGCATTGGGTTTGATTTCTGTCTCAGGGAATCCACATTGCCTGTTGCCTCTGTTTCTCCTTACCCAAACTTGGCTTAGAGAGTTTTCCAGGTGACCTGGGCTGGCCAAAGAACACTCTCTTGTCCCCACATGCTGATCTCAGCCTGGAGTAGTGATTTTCCCCACTCCATTACTCCCACCTGGTACCCCAGATGGAAGGTTGTCCTCTGTCTTCTTCCCCTTTGCCGAATGTGCCCAGAGCATACGAAGACGCTCATTTCACCCCTGCTCCTTTATTCATAACCAACATTCTTCCTAGTGTGCCCTCATTGCTTTTCTCTGTTTACACAAATCCTGTGCATCCCCTATGGGTTTGTCTTGTCTCCCTAAAGAGAATTGTAAGCTACTTTTCAGGGGCGGCAGCCAGTACTCATGGATTCTCTTCCTGTTCTCTTGTGAACTTCTTTTAATAACTGAAAAATTACTTCCCCTTTCCTTGAAACGGGCTTTCACTACCTTTATTTTTTTTTTGAAAGAAGATTTGCTCCTGTGGAAGATAGAAAGTTCTCTTCAGCACCATTGGTTGCAATGTCGGGGCTTTGGAAAGAGCAGAGCAGAGTCAAGATGTTCTTTGCCCCCGGGGCAGACCCCTTGGTCGTTGTCTCCCAGAGCCTGGGATTTCCTACCCTAGTCTAGCAGCTCAGCCCAGGCTCCCTCCTTCCTGGAGGGCTCTGTCTAAATTTAAATACCAGGGAAAAGGTTCCCACCTGAGAAACAAAGGGATTCCCACCCACACTGCAGCTCTCAAACCACCAAACTGCCTCTATGGGCAATTTCCCCTCTTCATGAGCAATTATGCTGAAGCATACATCCAGCTCTGGAGGTGGTGGGGGTGGGGATGGGAAAGGTGTGATGGCAGAGGGGAACAGCAAGGTTTATAATTGGAGGAAGAGAAGTAGGCCTAGCTTTCTTATTCAACTATTATCTACCTGTCGAAATTCCCAGTAATTTCTTTGCCTCTATTTCTATCCTGAATTGCTTGCAGCCTATGTGACCTTGTCTGGTGAATCTTGGTTTCATTTTCCTACTGCGGACAACTTTCTTTTTTGTTTGTTAGCATTTTTTGCTCACTGTGATGGTGGGGGATTGAAAGCTGGCTTCAGAGTCAGGAACACCTGGGTTCAAGTCTTGGCATTGACACACACTGACCGTATGACTTTGGGCACCCAACCTGTGTGTGTGTTTATCCTTCGTTCTTGGAAAGGATGATGACATCAGGGAAATGATGACATGACTTGGAGTTAACTTTGATTTGAGGGAGGGAGAGCTATGCAAGGTCACTAGCCTCACTTTTTCCTTCAGGGCCATCTGGGTCCAGTGGCCCGATATTCACAAGGACTACTGGACTTGTGGTCCAGGATGCAATGGGAGACCCTGGCCCTTTCAGGTTCTCACTTTTGAGTGAGGTAACACACATTCAGTGAATAGGCCTCTTTAAGAAGTGAATTTTGGGGAGGCAATCCAGACTAAGTGACTTGCCCAGGGTTACACAGCCAGTAAGCGTACAGCATATGCGGTCACATTTGAACTCAGGTCCTCCTGACTCCAAGGCCAGTGCTCTATCCATGGCACCACCTACCTGCTCTGACACCCAATCTATTTGTGCTAGTGTTACCTCATTTGCGAAACAAAGGAGCAGGATTTGGTGCTATGGTCCACTTTCAGTCTTCTCTCCAGCCTCTTACCCATTCCTCCTGGTCAGACCTGGCTATCAGTTATCACTTTCCCTAGAAAGGCAGAATCCTGAAAAATCATAGGCTAGCTGGAAGAGACCTTAAAGGTCATTTTAACTCATCTTTCTCATGACAAATAAAGAAACTGAGGCTGAGGTGATGATAATGGAGGGATCACACAGTTATAGTGTGGTAGCATAGATGGTGGTGTGAGAGAGGGGCTGGAAAGGAAAGGGATTCTCTTGAGATGATGGTTGGTCTTCTGAGACCCAGCACATTAGATTGCAGTCTCCTTGAGGGCAGGCACTGTCTTTCTTTTTATGTATATCTACAATGCTTAGAACAGTTCCAGGCACGCAGCAGACACTTAATAAACGTTTGTCTCTTGACTATAGACCAACGGAGAGTAATCCCCTCTGAGTGACCCTAATCTCTCCTTCCTCTGAACACTCCTTACCATTTGCATGTTTTTTCACTTACATAATTTTATTCTGTTTTGTTTATTTTAATGCTTGTTCTGTCTTTCCTACTAGATTGCGAATCCCCTGAGAGGTTCTGTCTACTTACCTCAGAGGAAAGTTAGCAGAGACTCAAATGGTATAGGCTATACCATTTGCCAGCCTTAAAAGACTCTGTGAATACCCATTGTTTGCATATGGTAGGACCTAATAAGTCTTTGTAGGACTCAAGGTATCAACTGCATTTTTTTTAATACCCAGGGTTCAACTTTCTTTTCTGCAAGAGAACTATGGATATGGCTGGAGGAATCTGCCCTGCAGATTGGTTTCAAAACATATGGTTGTAATTCCAACAAATTTTGCAGCCTGTTAAATTTTCACCAGTGTTTCCCAAATTTGTACAAATTGCTAGGCTGCAGGAGAAATCAGAGAACATCCCCAACCCTACAAAGGCGTTTGTATGGCTGAAGCCCTGATCACAATATCCCTGGCAATCAATCGAAGCCTTCTCAACCCTCGCTCGGCACACATGTGCACAGTCACACATGCACACACTGAATATGTACACATTGGTGCCCGTGCACACTTTTTTTTTGGGGGGGACGATTTAATATTTTGTTTTGCCTCCAATTACATGTAAAACAAATTTTAACCTTCTTTTAAAAAAATTTTGAGTTCCAAATTCTCTCTCTTCTTCCCTCCCTTCCCCGCATTGAGAAGGCAAGAGATTTGATATAGGCTTACATGTACAGTCATGCAAAACATATGTCCACATTAGTCATGTTGTCACGTACACTTTCATGTATAAAGCTACATAGTCATGCTTACACGTGCACTCATAAACACAGTTCCACTTCTTTTGGCACTTGTCCATACACATGAATGCTTGTATACATGCACACGCTCTTCCCAACACAAATTCATGTACACATATATAGCCCACTTCCTTTGTAGCCTGTTGCTGTCCTCTGCACACATGTACATATATGTATACACATATCTACTGGCATATACATGTATATGTGAGTACGCAGTATATGTATATATTATGTGTATAATGCATATACATATGTATATATGTAAATGTGAATGTGTACACATGTATATGTGTATGCATAATCATATGTATATGCACATGCAAATTTGTGTGTGTACATGTATGTGTCTAAGCATGTATATATGTATATGTGTGTATACATGCCTACATATGTAAATGCATGGCTACATCTACACTCTACGTCTATATCTATATCTCTCTATATCTATCCCTCTATCTCTATCTCGACCTCTATCTATATGTGTCTCCCACATCCTTTGCATCCATGGCCCTCCCTCTCACCCTCACTGGCTCCTGAACAGCCCTGGCCCCTGTGGATTGCTCCAGCCTCTCCCTCCCTCCTTCTCCGGAAAATTAGCCTCACGTCATCTAATCTGACTCTGACTCCACCACTTTGGCTTCATGATGATGACAGAGTGGAGCTATTCAGCTGTCAAGCGCTCAGCTTATTGCCCAGATGGACAGCACCTTGGAAACCTCAGAGAGGCTTCTTCTCCCCCTCCCTTTGCCGGGGTAATGAGTCTCCCAGTTGCTTTTTTAAGTGCCCCTCACATCTGCCTTTAATTTTAATGCCTCTTGCCTGCTGACCTTTCTTCCCAGCAGCCAGCCTAAGTGCGATTCCCATAATTAGCTTAGTGATAATTTAATCTTTTTCTTTGGATTTGATTGTTTTTGAGGGGCTCGGGACCAGGGCCAGGGTAAAAGAGACCTTTGCTTTCTCTGCAACCTTTGCCTTTATTGACCCTTTCTTTGTTAAACAGAGGGTTAGCGCAGGAGGGAGGTGATGGGGGTGTAGGGGGGAGACAATTTCAGAGGAGCATCTTGGCCTAATGGATGGCATTCGCAGCTGCGAGCTCAGATCTGAATCCTCTTCCTATCTCTGTCACTGACTTCCAGGATGTCTTGAAGTTACTGCTCCTTCCTGGTGACTCAGTTTCATCCAAAGAGTGACTCAGTTTTTCTGGAGGTAGATATTTGGGTGTGGGTCTTACAAAGTGCTTTGAGAGCCTTAGGTGAAGAGTGATCAGAAATGCAAAACCGAATTATTGCTCTCAGGGGTCCTGGCAGGTTAGCGACCCTTTTAGGGCCAAGGTAGGGAAGACAGACGAAAGGGAGTCATTTTCTATTGGGGTTCTCCCCTCCCCATCCTATCTTATTCACATGATTAGGTGATATTGAACTTGAACCCAACTGTGCCCTTCTGTGCCAACGTGTGTCCGACCTCATCTGTGCTGGGCAGTCTCCATGTCTGTCCTGTGTAGAAGTAATCTCGGTGAAGTGGCAAGAACCTTAGATTTGGAGTCAGAGAGCCTGGGTTTGAAGACTGGCTTTGCTATTTGCTAATGCACTTTCCTTATCTGCAAATCGAGGGTAACAATCAATAGTACCTACCTCTTAGGGTTGTTGTGAGAATCAAATGAAATAATATCTGTAAAGAGCTGAGCACAGTGCCTGGCACATAGTAGGCACTTAGTAAGTGCTTAGTCAGTTCCCTCCTTTCCTTTCGCCTAAGAGGCAGTGGTATTTGTCGGTGCAAGAAGTTTTTGACTGACAGCTGGGAAACCTCACCTCTGTTCTTAAATCACCGCCTCGTCTTCCCCCTCCATAAAATGGGCACTGCAGTGCTTCCTTCTTTCCTAGACTCACAAAACAACAAAGTCCATAGGAGAGCAGAGAATCCTGGGAGTTCAGACTTGTAGGGTACTCTTGGAAAAGAGAAGCCAGGTGAAACTTAAGATGATGTGAACACCTAGGCTTCATCCATCTCACACTAAATGCATGAACAGAATTCTGACACTCGAAGGGTATGAAACCTCCAGACTTTTGGAGAGCGGAAGGCGCAAAGTGACTGAGCTAGAACTTTTCAGAGGGAAATATCAAAAAGCCCCCAAAGAGGAACTTATTTCTGTGGGATTTAATTTTGTGTGATCCAGCTTTCTTTTTGGATGAACAGCTGGAAGTATAAAGGAGTGGGGGGGGGAAGTGGAGAGGAGGAAGGTAGGTAATTCAACTAATAATCAATGGATATTTACTACATGGAGGGCCCTGTAATGGGCATGAGTAACCTGGGCAAGAGAGGGAATAGTGGGCCAGCAGTGCATGGCGGGCAATAGAAAGCGCAGTGTCCCTCTTTGCCTCCTCCTGCAGCCTAGAAAACAAGGTCTTTGATTTATGAGCTAACTTTTAATTAAAAGAATGGTGGGGAAAAAAAAAAGAAAAATCTTGTCTTGCCTTTACAGGATGAATGGTTCCCAATCTGAACTAATTTGCGTGTGTGTGTGTGTGTGTGTGTGTGTGTGTGTGTGTGAGTTTGCATGACACTGTGATTGCCATCCTAGTTAGAGCTCCTTTCCCCCTGCCGCTGCTGGCTGCATCTCTGCCCTCCGGCTGCTCCTAAGCAGCTCTGTCAACCTGCTTTCTTGGCGTTAGTTCCTCCCCTATACCTTGCAATTTATTTTTTTCAGCTTCCTCTAAACACTGTATTTAAAGGGACACTGTCAGTTCCATTCCTGGTAGTCTGGAGGGGTTTTTCCACAGCCTCTTTAAGTATGGCAATGTTTATACCATCAGCAACCAAGAGGACTTTTTTATATGTGGTTCCCTAATCCTCTCCTTAGTAAGTCTCGATCCCCTGTCACCCATCACCTTCCGCTGACACTTCTCTCCACACATCAGGTGCCCTGTGGAATTCATCAGACACACAGCCCTTGCTCTCTGGGAGCTGATCTTCTCTGATAAGACTGGAGCTGACACGGGCATGAGCAATATAGTATGTTCAGATTTAACCTTGCCATCCTTAAGCCCTAATATTTGTGCACCTGGGCTAACAACCAGCTCTGGCAGGGAGGGAGCTATATAGCTCTTGTTTTCCATAGGCCATCTTGAATGTGGCTAGGATAGCTTATCATTTTCATATACATTTCTTTGCGGAATAGAATCAAAGATATTTAGAACTGAAAAGGGTCTCAGGGGGTTGAATGGAGGAAGTCTTGGTTGTTAATTATTATTTGTACAATCTTAGGCAGGTCACTTGGTCGCTGTTGGTCTCAGTTTCCTTATCTGTAAAATGGTTGGGTTGAACTGGGTGGACTAATAATGCTATGAAGGCACCCTAGAATAATCGAATCCTACTGCTTTATCTTGGAAATAAGGAAATTGTCAAGCACTGTGATGAACTCCTGTAATCCCTGGCTCTGGACTGGTGGGTTCTCAGCTGTAGTGAGCTAAGCTCTTCGGGCATCTGCACTAATGTCAGAGCTACCAGGTTGCCTAACAAGGGGTGAGCCAGCCCAGGTAGGAAATGGAACTGGTCAAAGTTTTCATCGCAGTTAGAGTAGGGTTAGGTCTGCGAGGGAGTAACCCCTGGATTTCCATCTGGGCAAGATAAAGAGACCAAGGCTTAAAAAAAAGAAGCAAGAAAACTGAACCCTCAAGGAAAAGAATGACTGATTTATTTATGTATCTTTGTGATGTCCCATAATTACTTTCTAGAGTTAGTATTACTTTCATACCGTCTTCCCTTGTAGGATCTTGGTATCTTGTTCCTATCATTTGGGAACCAGAGCGCTGTGATGGGAATCAGTGTGTGGTAGCCTGGGACCCTGAGTCCCAGAGGAGGGAAAAATCAGCTCCATCCTGATTGGTAACAACATACAGGGTTAAGGATAGTCTGTGTATCCAAGAACCCAAAACTTAAAAGAGTAGAGAGCTTGTCCATGAAGCAGACCCAACCCCACCCCCAACCCCAGGGAAATAGGTGAACAGGGTTCCTACAACTCAAATGAAATGCAAAACCAATAGCAAGACCCTTGGGAAGCAACATGATCTGCTTGCTGGGACGCTGTGTCCAGCTGAGCTCAGAGTGGCAAACTCTAACCCCTTCTTTGCCACTGACTCGAGTTAGGGACGGTAACTTTCTTTCACTGTGCATCAGTTTCACTTTCTACAATATCAGGAAGCATGGGCTTTGTTTCTGCTGTTTGCGTACATCCTATCATGCACTGTTTGAGAACAGACGCTAGGGAAAGCTCATTGGATCGTAGATATGGAGCGGGAAGGAATCGTAAGACACGGAGTGTGCAGACGTGGGCTTTTAGAGCTGGAAGAGACTTGGGGATTTTAGGTTTAGAACGTGGAAGGGCCTCAGAAGTAATCTAGTTCAATTCCCTCGCTTTGCAGATGAAGAAACTGAGGCCCAGGGGGAAGTCACTTAGGAATGGTGCTGATATTTGAACTCAGGTCCTCTGGTTCCAAATTCAGTGTCTTTTCTACTCTCCCACACTGTCTATACTTACAATAGGGCACTTAAGACACTGTAGGATAGTTACCTGCAAACTAAAGTCATGGCGGACCCTTGATAATCCTCCAGACTGGCATGGGGTAGCAATGCCAAGCAAGATTTGAACCCAAGTCATAGGAGGAGCATAAGATAATAGATTTAGTGATAAAAGAGACCTTGGAGGCATTGACGTCCACCCCCACCTCCCCCTTTTTTAATTGAAGAGGAACTGAGAACTGGAAATGTTAAAACACTAGAAGGACCGGGAGTGTCATTTGATGCAAAAATTTTCTTGGTCCTTAGAGATATTCTTAAATTCTCATCCTCTTGCTAAGTGATTTTCCCATGTTCGTACAGGGAGTAAGGTGTAGTACCCAGATTCAAATCCAGGTCTTCCTCTTTCCATTTCTTCACTATTATGTTCACTAGGTTACAAGCTCATTGAAACCACAACGGAGCTGTTGATGACTTTTTCCTGCTCAGCTGTGACCCAGGAAGAACTGTCTTCTGTGAACTCATCTTAAAGAATGGTCTCCCCAGTCCTCCCCAATCAAGAGTCCTTGGGGATCCTGGGAGCCAGGATCAAAGCAGAGTGGTGGAGTCCCCCTCTTCGGGGGTCTTCAGGCAAAGCCTGGATGGACACTTGTTGGGTATTTTATAGACAATTATGGGTTAGACCAGGTGGCTGCTGAGGTATCTTCCAACTCAAAATTCAATGATTATATGATGTCTCTTAAGTCTTGAGTATGGTATAAGCCTTGAATGTTTCTATTTCATCCGCTGTAGCAATCCAAGAGGCCTGCTGACCACTAGTTGTTGGGTGTGCTTTAATGATGATACCTTCTTTTTGTGTGTTAGACTAAAGGTTTACTGAGGCAGCTGATAGTGCAGTGGATAGAGCATTGGCCTTGGACTCAGGAAGTTTCTTGTTGTTCAGTCATTTCAGTCGTGTCTTAATCTTCATGACCCTTTTGGGGTTTTCTTGGCAGAGATACTGGACTGGTTTGCCATTTCCTTCTCTAGCTCATTTTACAGATGAGGAAACTGAGGCAAACAGGGCTAAGTGACTTACCCAGGGTCACAGTTAAGTAAGTGTCTGAGGTCGGGTTTGAACTCAGGTCTTCCTGGCTCCAGGCCTGGCACTCAATCCATTGTGCCACCTAGCTGCCCAGAATCAGGAAGATCTTAATTCAAATCCAGCCTCAGACACTTCCTAGCTGTGTGACCCTGGGCAAGTCACCTAACCTTTTTGCCTCAGTTTCCTCAACTGCAAAATGGGGATGATGGTAGCACCTACCTCATAGGGTTGTTGTGAGGATCAAATAAAATAATGTTTATGAAGTTTTTAGCACAGGGTCTGGCATACAGTAAGCATTATATAAATGCTTGTTCTCTTGCCCTTCCAACTCTCAAATTTCATGATTTTGCAAATACACTAAATGCAATCATTCAATTCACCATCATTTACTGGGTGCCTACTATGTGCAGGGCATTGTGTTTAGCAATGGAGATACAGTGATGAAAAGGGCCAGTCCATGCCCCCAAAGATCTTACCTTCTAGTAGGGTTGGATAAGAGATGCACACAAACTTAGAATTTGCGATATAATCGATAAAAGTTAGAAAACAAGGTCCAGTAGCGAGGGCACTGCTTTTGGCTGAGAAAGATCAGGAGAAGTTGCCAGTTCCTTCTTTCTTTGGGCCCTTCCTCTGTAAGAAGAGTAAGATTCCCCTTAACCTTCGACTGATTCAGTCAAAGGGCCACACTTGAGGACCTAGAGGGCCACATGTGTCCTTGAGGCCACAGGTCCCCCTCCCCTGCTCTTAACTTTCACCCCACAATCATGGAGTCAGGAATCCTGTCCAATTTCTACCTCGGGAAAGCGATAGTATTTCCCTTTGTGTCTTGGCAGACCAAGGGCTGGTATGCAAGATGACATCATTGGTGCTAATTTTATCTACTGTCAATGGCAGCCCAGTACAGTGTTGTGAGGCACTCTGGCAGTCTTGGTATATGAGTGGATTGGGGTTTTCTCTCCTTGCCTTCCCTGCTCCTCCCACTCTTGAATATAGGCTTCCCCCTGTTTTGGCCTGTTCTTTCTCATTGCTAGACCTCCTTCCTTTGCCTCTGAGTCATTCTCTGCTTCCTACATCTGGTTCTGAACAATCCATTCATTTATTCATTCATTCCCTCAATAATCGTTAAGTGCTTACTATGGGCCTGGCATTTGCTCAGTGCTGGAGATACAAACACAAAATACCCCTAACTAGGCCCTGACCTCAAGGAGCTTATATTCTATGGGGGGGTAAATAATCGTAAGTATAGAGAAGTAAATTCAAAATACACACAAAGCAAATTTAAAGTAATTGGGGGAGGGGAATACTAGCACCTAAGGATAGCAGGATATGCCTCATGTTGGAAGTGGCCCTTGGACTGAGTCCTGAAGGAAGCTTGGGATTCCAGTCGAATTGAAGGAGGGCCCTGTCCACAGGAGGGGATAGTCAAGTTAAAAGTATGAAATTTTATTATATTTAATTTAATTTTATTATACTATATTGCAGAAATGCTTGTTTTATTCACTAAACTTAAAAGAAAAGCATGGAGGCAGGGCATTAAAGAAATAGCAGAAAGGCAAATGCAGGAAGTGATTCAACCAGAGTCTATCCTTATCTGACTATCTGCCAAGTGTTGTGGTATGTCATATTTTCTAGACTGTGTGGTATGCCAGAGAGATCTCTGGATTCGAACTTATAGGGCTTAGGTTAGAAGTCTAACCCCTTTGCTTGTTATGAGAGTGGCTTTGGGCATATCACTTAACTTTTCTTTGCCTCAATTTCCTTTTCTGTCAAAAAATAATTGGTCTATTTGTATTAAAGGGTCATTGTGAGGACTGAAATAAGTCCTTTGCACAAGGTAGGCCTGAATCAATGTTTGTTGCTTTGCATTAAATAATAGATGAGGAATATTTTAAGAACTCTATAGGGCTACATAAATGTGACTGATTATTACTTTTAGGCCCTTTGTGGGGGCTCCTGAATAAATAAAATATGTGATATCAGCTCTCTAGGAGAGTTCAGGTTCACAGAACAAGATAAAGTCAAGTAACATAAAACTATACGTAAGATCTTCAGCCTTAAACAAAACACAAAAGGAAGTTTGATATAGTGGATAGAGCTGTCTTGGAGTAAGGAATACATGGGTTCAACCCCGCCTCCTGTCCATACTGACTGGGTGACCCTGGGCATGAGATTTAGCCTCTCAGTGCCTCAAGTTACAGAGTCAGTTTGATCTAAATTGACAGAAGGGGTTTCCTCATTGGAATTTCTAGATATCACTGAAATCACAGGTCTTGTCCATAAAATAACCCACATTTGTGTGATAGGTTCATTGTTTGATGTAGACTGGTAATACATATAAGTAATGAATGCCTTGGGGACAAGGAAGGAAAGGGAAAGCAGGAAGGAAGGAAGGAAGGAAGGAAGGAAGGAAGGAAGGAAGGAAGGAAGGAAGGAAGGAAGGAAGGGAGAGAGGAAGGGAGGGAGAGAGGGAGGGAGGAAGAAAGGAAGGGAGGAAGAAAGGAAGGAAGGAAGGAAGGAAGGAAGGAAGGGAGAGAGAGGAAGGGAGGGAGAGAGGGAGGGAGGAAGGAAGGAAGGAAATGAGCATTTATTAAATGTCTCCTATATGCCAGGCATTTTATAAATATCTCATACGATCCTCACAACAACCCTGGGAGGTAGGTACTGTTAGTATTCTGGTTTTATAGATGAGGGAACAGGCAGAAGGAAGAGGTTAAGTGACTTACCGACGGGGGCACAGCTAGTAAGTGTCTAGGGCCAGATTTTATATCAGGTCTTCCTGACTCCAGATCCAGCACTCTGTCCACTGGGTTTCATTGTTATGTTTGTCCTTCATCAGGGAGATGATGACATGATTTGCAGTTGACTTTGTTTTGAGTGAGGGAAGGCTGTGCAAGGTGACCAGCCTCACTTTCTCCTCCAGAGCCATTTGGATCCAGTGACCAGATACTCACCAGGACCACTGGAGATGGTCCAGGATGCATCGAGAGATTCTGGCCCTTTTAGGCTAAGGTCTTTTCAGTGCTTATGTAAAGACCAGTCTGTGGGTGGGAGCAAGGCAGTTGTTCAAGGTTAAAGAATAGCCAAGAACCAGGAGAAGGAAGGCCACCATTTGTATGTCTTCCGGATAATTTGATCTCCCATAGTTTGAAATTGCTGAACCTCCCCAAATCCAATATGAGTGTGGTTTCAGAGGATCAACAATGAGAAATCTTGCCCCTTTTCTACTGTGCTTAGACCTTCCTATGTACTCAGCTCAAGCCTCATACTCCTCCCTGACTCTCCCCTCCCCAAATTCACCCTGTTTATAGGGAGAATATGAAGCAAATGGGGAAACTGAAATCCCCAGAGACGAGATGCACTTGCCCATGCTCAGCCAAGGCAGATGATGGGCTGTAGGCTTCCCATCCCATCCCACTCAGTACCACTAAATCTCTGACCCCACAAGTGATGAAGTGCAGTATGGTGGAAAGAATCCTAGACTTGGTGCAAATTCTTCCGGATTGTTGTCCCAGCTCTACCAGCTATGTGACAGTGTGACAGAACCTCAGTTTCCTCACCTGTAAAATGGGAATACTTATGCTTGCGTGATTCATTCCATAGGAGGAAAGTAGCTACTGAGCCTCAAAGAGTATCTCTTTGTCCTTACTGCCTACGGAAATTTTCATAGTAGCATGCCCTATTTAAAGTATTGATTTCAATTTCATTTGGGGTTGTGAAAATGAACAGCTGGCTTGTTACATAATTTTTTCCCTCTCTGAATGAATATATATGTACCATTCTGTCTATGCAGTGTATACATATCACGGGGTATTCCTCGAAATACTTGGGGAAGGTCTGTTTGCCATTCGATGACATCACCAGAAAGCATCCATTCCCATGCTTTCCTCCTCCTTTCTTCCCATCTCTCTTTCTACAAGGGCAGGTAGGAGAAGACACCCAGTACAACAGGCAGAAAGAGAGGCATCTAGCTCCCGCAGGGGCAGGGAGAGGCATTGATTGGGCTCCTAAAGGAGAACAAGAAACTTCCCTGCCTGGCCATACTTCACTGGCTTGTCGGGAGAGTAGTATATTTATTCTTTGTGGCACCCAGGGACTAATCAACAAAACAAATACATTATTCCTGCTGACTTTTTTTGCGTTCTTATACATTGTATATGTATATGTGTACATACAACACCCCCCCCCCCAACACACACAAACCTTCAATTTTGACGGAGGCTAACTCACTAAAGTTTCCTGGCCCTCACTTTGCTCACCTTTAAGATAAAGGGGGTCGGACCCAAGGTCCTTTCTGTGCTCTATGAATTGAGCTAGCCATACAAAAGATCTAATTTCTTTCACTAGAAGGGAACTCAGACACCATCCAGTCCAAACCCATCCCTTTTTAAAGATGAGGAAGGTGACAGGAAACTGAAGTGATTTGTCCATGGTCAAACAGTTAAGAAGTATCTGAGGTGAGTTTTAAACCCAGATTTTCCTGGCTCCATGTCTATCACTCCACCTCCTCTACCACTGCTCCTCAAAAAGCAGTAGTTTCCAATGTGGGAGAAAGACCAACGACCCTAAGATTAAGAAACTCTCACACCACCAATTGAGGTAGCTTGGGAGAAGAGTTGATTTCATCAGAACGAGGGACTCCCCTGCCCAACAAAGATCCCAAATCCTTTCATGACTTACTAGATTTTCTTCATAAGTTGCTATAGTGAAAAAAGATTCATCACCACATGGCCAACCTTCTGGTGATGGGGCTTTTCAGACTTAGCTAAATTAGTCCTCAGATGACAGAAACACTTTGCCTTGCCCAAGTTTGTACTAGAAACATTCTAAGCTTGTTAGGGTCACCTCCACATCACAATGAGGCATTGGAGGAGGGTTTTCAAGGAATATGTACTTAGTCTTTCTTGAAATTTAGTGGAAAGTGCACATGGGCACATATATACACAATCTTCCTTTGATGCCCCATCATGGTCTAGAGTCCTCCCTATGCTTGACTGAAACATCATCTCTTACATGAGACTTTTCTTGATCACCCCCAGCTACTAGTTGTCTTCCCATGATTGCCTCGGGTTTATAGTATATGTACACACATACACACACGTATTCTTTCCCAATAGAATATAAGCTTCTAGGAGGCAGGGACTATCTTCTTATCCCTGTGTCCTCAACACCTAGTATGGTGCCTGGCACATGGTATTCATTTTATAATTGCTTGTTGATTAATGACCAGTGTAGTACAAGTTCTCGTGAGCCCTATACCTCAGGAAAGATTTTGATTAGGGATCAAGATAGGTTCTGTGACTCTTGTCTAATGACCAGCCAACTAAGTTTGGAAAGGGTGATCAATGGAAAGTGGCCTTGGCATGATGAATGTTTGGACTTCATCGATTCGGATTGAAATGTCATTATTTGCATGAAGTTTGGAAGTTTAGAACAGACGAAACCAGGGTTTTGTCCCAGGGCACTGACATCTCAGGGGACATTCTTCTTCCTGCAGTCCATACACCCTGGTCCCCTATATTTTCTGCCTTGTGGTCTTAAGCCAGTTTGTATTGTATGATATAACCCTGATCTCTTGCCTGACATCAGGTTAACACTCCCAAGGTCGTGTCTCTTACACACCCATCTTCTGGAGATTGCCTTCCCTCTAACCCCACTGGGGTATTGGCTGGACTATCTGAGGGATGGTCCCCTTCTTTCAGCACTAAGGATAGACTGTTCTTTGGTCTGCTCAACTGTTTTTCACAAATGAAAGGTTTCCTAGTTATGATCCTGCTTCCCAGGCCCCCTTTCTATACCCTCTAACTTTAGTCTTTGAGTTTTCAGCAGGCTTAGACTCACTGGTTATAGCTGTCCCCTTCTTTTGGTTACTAGACTTCATATTCCATGTGCAAAGACCATAGGGGTTTCCTTTACTTTACTCCCTGATCCCCATAAAAGCATGCTGACCTCTTAAGTAATTTAAAGGGGATTTATCAGGAAGCACTAAAAGAAACATTATGTGGAGTTTAGGTTTAATAGTAACATGAAAAGGTTAACAGTTCCACAGTTTACAAATGCTCTTAGTGTTAATCCTGGCTCTCAGTACCAGCTATGGGACATTTACCTAATCTCTTTAACTTCCCTCTTCCCACTTTCTTCTGCCTGGTGTTGACCTAGACGTAGCCTCAGTTCTAGTTCATGGCCATGATATTTAGCTGTCCCAGCCTTCCACTCAGTACCTAATACTGATACATCAAAAGGTCAAGAGAGTCTGAAGACCTTCATTTCTTTGATCTTAAACTATGCAGTCATTTCCTTAACTCAGGGAAAAGAGTCCTTGGTTCCCTCCCTTCCCGCTCCCCTTCTTGAAGATATTCTCTCGGGGCAGCTAGGTGACGCAGTGAGTAGAGCACTGGCCGTGGAGGACCTGAGTTCAAATCTGGCCTCAGACACTTGATACACTTACTAGCTGTGTGACCTTGGGCAAGTCACTTAACCCCAGTTGCCCTGCCTTCCCCCTCAAAAAAAAAGAAAAAAAAAGATATTCTCTCTCTCTCTCTCTCTCTCTCTCTCTCTCTCTCTCTCTCTCCCTCCCTCCCTCCCCCTGCCTCTCTTTTCAAGTCCTTTTACTCAGAAATTAGTAAAATGGAGACATAGGAGATGAAATTCAAATCTTCTCTTTCTTTCCCCTCTCCTTTAGCCTCCACAGCAAGCTTTTTACTAGTTTTGACATTTTGGACAAATCACTTCACCTTTTGGGGCCCCTGTTGCCTTACCTATAAAATGTGGACAATACTTTACTAGCTGGAGGGGCAGGGGGTTGGGCTCAATATCTTCAGCTCCTTGAAGCCAAGATTTGTTTTTTTCACACAAGGTATTCCTTCTCTCCTGTTTATGCCTTTGGTACAGGCTGTCCCCCGTGTCTGGAATATACTCTTCTCTGAATCCTTTGAGCTTAGCACAAACACTGCCTCATAAGGGGGGCCTTTCCTTCTTCTCCAAATTGTTAGTGCCTCCCTCCTCTTCCTATTACCTAGTATTTACTTCAAAATCTAGTTTGCATGTGCTTATGGTGTACTCATCTCCCCCAGGAGAATGTAAACTCCTTGAGGGCAGCAAATATTTTATTATTGTCTTTGTATTCCCAGAACCTAGCATGGTGCCTGGCATATAGTAGGCACTTGATAAATACTTGTTGAATGATTGTTTCCTTTTGGTTGTTATGTCTCCATTGCCTTTCATTATACCTGGCATATAGCAGGGGTTTAAGAGATGCTTGTTGAGTGAGTGAATGAAGGACTTTTCCAGAACTGTTCTCAGTCATTATAAGAGCTTTTTTGTGTTCATTCTTTTTGCCTCCTTTTACCCTGCTCCAGCTTCCATCTCTCACTAAACCATGTGTCCTTTATAACTATGGTAATATCTTTGAATTATTCAGGAATTATTATAACTGATCCTCATATACTCTAGTTTTAAAATTGCCTAGAAAGAGACAGATTCCTTCAGGAACTAAAAGCTTCTGTGTACCCATCTCTGTGACCTAAATGATTGCCCTCTGATCCACCGGACTCAGATTTCTTTGCACCATTCTTTTGGTTTTAAGACCCCATGTGTCTGGCATATACTACAGCAGAGATGTCAAACACTGGCCTGGAAGGCTGAATCAGCCAGAAACACTCCCAGGTTCAGTGTGAACTAGATTAAAATATAATCCAGAAATATTTAAAATAAATGAAAATACAATACAAGATAGATGATGTTAATGGGTGGTTTTCTAAGTCAATACGCAGCCAGCAAGGACCCTTATGAACAATGTAGTGGCCCTCCATTCCTGTTTAAACTTCATGAGTCTGTTCTAGAGTTTGTAATATTTGCCATTCCTGTCCCTTGCACCACCTTAGATTTGGGTGTGGGTGTACTTGGATCTCTATTTGTGTGCCGCTTTGTGGAAGGGCTGCTGGACAAGAAGGGAATGTATAGAGCATGTTGTATTTTTTGAGATCCTACAATGTTTGTCTATTATTCCTCTAGCATGATGGAAAACAGCTAGGTGGTACAGTGGATAGGGCTCTGGGCTTGGAATCAGGAGCATTCATCTTTCTGAGTTCAAATCCAGCCTCAGACACTTACTTGCTGTGTGATCCTAGGCAAGCCATTTAACCCTGTTTGCCTCGTTTTCCTCACCTGTAAAATGAGCTGGAGAAGGAAATGGCAGAGCACTCCATTACCTTTACCAAGAAAACCCCAAATGTGGGGACAGGGAGAAAATGAAACCATCCCTGCCCTCGAGGCGCTTACGTTTAATCTTCTGTCATCA
This sequence comes from Trichosurus vulpecula, assembly GCF_011100635.1. Taxonomy (NCBI): domain Eukaryota; kingdom Metazoa; phylum Chordata; class Mammalia; order Diprotodontia; family Phalangeridae; genus Trichosurus; species Trichosurus vulpecula. The sequence goes on from NC_050577.1 coordinate 115,596,482, forward strand.
TGGTTTATGTGTACTTATTTCTTCTAGTTCTAGCAGATATCTCTGTGATTTCTAGCTGTTGGCTTAAATTCTTTAAAGAACCAATTCTTGAAATACTGGTGTGAGCCAACTGACTTACTTTGTCCTTGCTTTGGCTTGAGAAGTCGGTGCTACGCAGTAGTGGAGAGCAAGGCATTGTTAGATTCTGGGACACTGGTGGGTTCTCTGCTGTAACAGCATCAATCTGTCAACCTTCTGTCGCACTCTCCCTCATCTCACCTGCCTTCCAAGGGGAGTATGAGCATGGCCCTGCTGGCATTTATTCCCATTATTATTTTACATATTTTAGCATCACCCCACAGGCCCTGCTATTTTCATCCTGCTTTGGAAACTGTTAAATGAGGAGAGATGTTAATTGGTATCATTAGAGCAAACTGTGTCCTAGTAACATTGAAATTCAGATGTAAGTTTCCAAGTTCCTCTTTTGCTGTTCCAAGTCTGGTGGATATTTTATGCCTGCCACTGACGGCTAGCCCTGGTTTCAGCCACAGGAGCCTCTTCTGGTGGGGAGGTGGGGGAAGGGGTACCATGGAGAGAAATGTTCTTGGTTCCATTACCCACCAGGCAGACTTCTGGATTCTCTCTCCCCTTGTGGCTCAGTGCACAAAGGAAGAGGTGAGGGGGTGGATCGAAAAGTGGTGAATTTAGCTCTGTTCCACCCACAGGAATTAGACTGGAGGGAAGTAAGTCTGATCTGGAGGTTCTCACTGTTTGCTTCAGCTTAGGCTGGGTTACCGCTGGGAGGGTTTTTGTCTTTGGATTTTAGGGATTTTCATTTATGGTCTGGGCTGAAGTCAGAGATAGCAGTCCTCACAGTTGAGGGCCTCTGAGCCATAGTGAAAATGTGAATAGATTTTTAAAAATAATAATAATAATGATTCTGATTCAATTCAGCAAACTGTGGTTAATTTCCCAGAAGATGAAAAAAATCTTCTTTAGTTTTTAGAGGTATTCAGGTAAGGCTTGACACTTGGAAAGAAGGGCTGGGGAAATCATGTGAGCTAGATTATGGGATCATAGGTTTAGAGGCTGAAGGAACCTTAAGAGTTACAGGTTAGGAAATTGAGGACCAGAGAAGTTAAATGACTTGCCCGGGAGCCTATTTTTTTTTAATACATTAATTTATTTTTAGCTTTCAATATTCACTTCTGTAAGTTTTAAATTTTGTCTCCCTCCCCCCTCTCTCCTTCCCCAAAATGGCATGCAATCCAATATAGGCTCTGCATGTACATTCCTATGAAACATAGTCATGTTGTATAGAAGAATTACAATGAATAGGAGTAACCATGAGAAAGAAAAACATACAAGAAAACAAGACAAAAAAATAGTCTGCTTTGCTCTGCATTCAGTCTCCATCTTTCTTTTTCTGGATGTGGATGGCATTTTTTGGAATTGTTTTAGGTCCTTGCATCGCTGAGAAGAGCTAGGTCAGTCATTGCACACTGTGGCTGTTACTGTGTACAGTGTTCTCCAGGAGCCTATATCTAATAAGTATTTGAGGTGGGACTTGAACTTAGGTATTTCTTATGCCAAGTTCAATGCTTTATTCGCTATACCATGATGCCTGGGTAACCTATGAAGGTCATTCTCTGTCTCCATCCCTCTCTCTCTGTCTCTGTCTGTCTTTGTTTGCAATTTCTCTCTTCCTTCTCAACTTTGCACTCTTCTCCCCTCTCTTCCTCTCTGTTACCTCCTTCCCCCTCTCTGTCTATATAATAGGAAAAATCATCATTTAAATTTTGTACAATTGGAGAAAGTCAGGGTTGTAGGGTTCATAGGGTCCAACCCTTTCATTTTACAGAGGCCCAGACAACTGAAGTATCTTGCCCCAGGTCACACAGCAAGTCTCCCTGGAAGCTGCAAACAGCAACTCAGGAGTTTTCATTCCTAGTGGAAAGCTGGTATCCTGCGTTCCATACCCACCCTGGCAGCAGACCACAGCGGTTTTCTGACTGCTACAGAGGCCTAGAGCGCTGCTCATCTGTCTTTCATGGTGCTAACTCTGTGGGCCCAGGGAAGAAAGACAAGTGTAAGCTATTTTTTCAGGCGCTTAGGAGAGTTTATAGTTTGGATTTCTCTGGCAAAAGATGTTCTTGGATTTCATATTTGAATCTTGCATATTTCAGAAAGCTAAAGTGAGAATTTCTATATCCAAAATAACCTTTTTAAAAAAAGATAATACACTTGGGATGTCCCCAATCTGAACTTGAAACTTTTGAATAGTAAAGCTAGTCGCTTTGGGTGAGTGGAATTTTTTTCATCATAACTGTCACAGGACTGGTGGGATGATAGTAAAGATGATTTTTTTGTATGTGTATATATGTATATATGTGTATATATATGTATATATATATGTGTGTGTGTGTGTGTATATATATATGTATATATGGGTTTGTAGCGTATGAAGGCCCCCACCACCAGCAGTGGCTCAGTCATTTCCCCCAATCAGAAAGCACTAGCCATATGGCTTTGAGGCTGAATCTATAGGTCACACCATCACCGCTCAGATTTCCTCTGGCATTTCCTCATTCAGTATCCTGGCTCCCAAGTATTGAAGAATCCTAGAGTCATCACAGAACTGGAGTTAGAAGAGATTATGGAGATGATTTAATCCCACCCTTTCGTTTTACAGGTGAGCAAACCAAGGAGTCCACAGAAGTTAGGTGATTTTCCCAAGGTCACACGGCTAGTAAATAACAAAGCAGAATTTTGAACCCAGGTCCTGAGACTCCAAGACCCGCTCATCCTCATAGGGTTATTGTGGGTATCGAATATGTTTGCAGATGTAAAGTGCACCTTACATATATAAGGTGCCACATATATGTGTATATATATTATATATACATACATATGTATATATATATATACATACACACATACCATAGAGATGGTACCAAGTGCCATATGCATGCTAGCTATTATTAGCTCTCGAGCGCAGGGAGTGTCTTTTGCTCTTCTCTATCTCAGCACAGTGCTTAGAGCATAGTAGGTGCTTAATAAATGCTTACCGAATGTTTGCCTACTAGCCGCACACTGTACTAGACCTCTCAGGAAAATACATGTACTACCCACAAGCCCCTCATTCACCTTCCTCCTAAAGGGTCAGCAGCCTGAACCTCACATAATCACTTCTGCTCAGGTAAATTCCAGCTCCAAAATTCTGTGATTCTGTGACTCCCCCCCCCGCCCCACCGCCCACCGCCTGCTCCAGCCAAGGAAGATGTAAAGGGACGGCATTGACCCTCTACAGCCTACCCAGTTGCTGTGAGCTTCCTGGAGCCTTACTTGCTATGCATCCTACCCCTTCTTTCATACACTGCTCTGACATCAGTCTGACCAGGATCCACCAACATTGAAAATGGGACAGAGCTGGACTCAGTACTTGTTGGATCTGGGAAGAGGCCTGATACTCATCTCCAACTGTTGCACAGCACCAATTGAACTCCACTCCATGCTTGTTGCTAAGCAAGGTTGGCTGGGGTGATATGTGTATGTCGTGGTGGGAGGGGGAGGGGGAGGCATTAGGGGGAGAACACATGATTTTCAAAATTGGACATTTGGAAGAAGGAGGTACATATGGCCAATTGCAAACCTCCAAATATATAGAAAGAAGCAGTGATACAGATCATTGAAACCAGCCAATGATTTCAGAATCATTTGTACTTTGCTTTGGAACACGTCCTATTGTTTGGTGAGGTTGTTCTCCCCCCATCAGATTTACCTTCATGATTACAATTTGCTCAGGCTGATGTTCCCATGATCCTAGATTCTCTTACCCCATGCTGGTTGACCAAGGGAAGAGGCTGCCCAGGAGCATAGCCACTCCAGGGGACTTGGGAGCAGGCAAGGGATTCTGGGCCTAAAAACCTTTACACTAGATAATCCAGAGCCTCTGAATCAAGAGCTGCCTGTATTTGTTTTCTTCCTGGGGTGTCACCAAGCCCCTGATATTCCTCACAGTGAGGAAATTTTACAAAATCAAATTTACTTTAGACCACTTACTGCTCCTTGATTCCTGCCCGGCACTTCTCTCTGCACTGCCAGAGAAAGCAGATTGCTACATTTCACCTTTGTTCCCACTCAATTTTGCTTTTGAATGACAGATAATGACCAAGGAGGTTTAATTTTAAGTGGAAAAGGGAAAAAATCCCTTTCCAAAACCATTTCCCTATAAAATTTTAAAAATCTCATAGAAAAGCCTTGAGCTCTCTCATTTTTTCTTTTCTTTTTTCCTTTTGTTTGGGGTAAGGGTGGAGGAGAACCTGTCATTTCATTGGTCCTGGAAATTCCTGGTGTGGAAATTCCCTTCACAAATTCAGATGGCAATTGGTCTATAATTTATAGCCTTAGGGACTTATCTAGGGCACTGAGAAAGGCGGCTTGAGGGCACCAAAAAAAAATGACTTGCCCCCGGGCGTAAAGCTATTATATGTTGAATATAGGAATTGAACCCGGGTGTTGACTCCAAGGCTAGCTGTCTATTCCCTATCTCAATGAGGTTTTTGTCCTGCCATTTGGCAAGTAGGGGAAATTTGCTCAGTTTAGTATTGGCACTCTTCTGGTAGTGGGTTGTGTCCAGGTGATGTGCCCAAAGGGCTCTACATCCAGCACCCTTCATTATTCAGTATCAGTAAGGAGACTTGACAATATAGGGCCATCTCTGACAAGGCATACCATTTAAACATACAGGCTGCCCCTAGACCTCCGTGTATGTATGTATTTACGTCTGCCAAGCTGTATATTTCACGGTTGTAATTGCATCCCGCATTCTTGCAACATTATAGACATGAAGGGAAAATGAGTGCTTTACATGTTCTCAAAGATATAATTATGGTAATGCATAGACGGCGTTTGTGCCGCTGGTCCCATCAGGCATTCGGCGGTGCTCTCTGCTGAGGACAGCCCTGGGTAAGGATAGGCTCAGGCAGGGGAGCCCATTCCAAATTCGCTCCTTTCCGGAAGGTTGTTTTGATTCCATGGGGCTGATCGACTTCTTCCTCCAGGTTTATGGCAGGAGGGGTGTCTCAGTTTGTTATTCATCCTGGAGGAATGTTCTAAGTCAGGGGAAGTTAACAAGTATTATTAAATACCCATTGGGTGCTCAGCCTTGTGGGGGATGAATACGGAAAGTCAGAAGCCCTAGGTTTCAGTCCCCATATCCGGTACTTACTGTTTGTGTAACCTTGGGCAAGTCACTAATCTCCTTGGATTTCACTTTCTTCATCAGTAACAGCGGGGGTCCAACTAGACAGCCTCTGAGGGTCCCTCCCGACTCTCCATCTATGATTCCGTGAAGTAAAACAGCAAGACAGTCCTTGGGGAACTTTACATCTGTAACAATAAAAAAGGACGACTCATATTTATGTAGCACTTAAAAGTTTGCAGTGTATCTTCCTGTTGGAGAGGCAATGTTTTTGTGTTGAGATGCATAAAACAAGCAGAGAAGAGCTAGGGAAGAACCATTTACATAGTACTTACTATGTGCCAGGCACTGTGCTAAGTGCCTTGTTAACTGTTGTCTCACGTTGATCCTTACGATAACCCTGGAAGGTAGGTGCTATTACTATCATCCCCATTCCACAGCTGAGAATACTGAGGTAGACAGACGTTAAGACACAGCTAGGAAGTGTCTGAGGATGGATTTGACCACCCAAGACAGTGTGATACAGTGGAAAGAGGTCTGGATTTGGAATTAGGGACCCCGGATCCTGGTTCAGCTCTTCTACCTGAGTGACCTACCCTTTGTTGTCTTCAATGCTCTCATCTGCAAAACGAATTTGAACTAGAAAACCCTTGAGGTCCTTTCTTGCTTTAAGCTCACAATCTCTGGGCATTCTATCAGGTTCTAAATTGTGCAGCACTCAAGAGGTGCGTTTCGGGAATAATACCCTTTGAGTCTTCCTGGAAGTGCCCAGTACTTTGACTAAGAAGACCAACTCCTTACACAGAGTACTTTTGAAATTGTAAAGTATCTTCACAAGCATTATCGTCATGTGATGCCCAGAACAACTCCTTAATGTATTTGTGGGTAGATGTTGTTATCAGATAATGGGAGTTCTCCATCCCAGTGGCTCAGAGGGGGCTTGGATGGATGAGGGGAAAGGGCAGGGTTCTCTGTGTATCCTTGTGCTACTCTCTTTCCCCCAACCTAACTTGAAAAGGATACTGCACTCCTTCAGGGGACAGTGGGGGACCAGCACATTCTTCATCATAGTAACCTGAGACACTCCCTAAACACCTTCCATTGGTACAGTCGTCCCTAGCTCTGTTCTACTAATTCACAGAACCTGCCTTCAAATAATATCCACCAAAGTTTTCCCCACTGCTTCCCTCCTCTGCCTTTGTCTTCTTCAAGGAGAGAGGAGCGCACAAGATGGATTGGACCAAATACTCTTAAACGTATCTACTTGGGGGTCCTGGCTCAAGTGTTCAACTCCATCTGTTAATGGGATGGCAGAAGGCAAGGCCCAGAGGCAGCAGAGGATCTGACAAGTGATAACAAGTTTTGCCCGTTTGTCTGTTTTAGGTATCAGCAGCAAAGATTAAGATCAGGGGGATGGAGAGATAGAGAGGATAGTTAGTTCTGTGGGACCTGGTGGACCACCAGCACTTCTATCTTAAGACTTTGGTGGAGGTTGTAGGGATGGGTGGGTACATGTGTCCAAGTGGGAGAGGTGTGTCTAGGGAGAGGATGGCTTTCTTCCCCTTGCCCTACTCTCAGACCCTCTGATTGACTCATCAGACTCCTTCTCCTGCTGCTGCTTTTCCCAGCTCCATAGCCAGGATGATTCTGTTAACGTCTCCCAAGTGGCCAACCCAGCTCACAGCTGAGTTGTTATCAGCCCGCCACACACTTATCTGTGCACTGTTAAAGCTCCGTAATAAAATTTGTCACCGGCTTTAATCCTATCACTGTCCAGACCTAGCCGATTAGCTCCTCTGGTCCTTTTGGCTCTGCTCTCCCTGTCCCAGCCCCCTCCGTGCAAATTAACCGGGAAGGGAGTTCAGAGGGAGCTCTGAAACAAAACAATAACAAAACCACCAAAAAAGAGAAACCCTAAAACAGCAAGCAATGCCCCCCCAAACCAATAAACAAAAAAAAAGATAGCTTTAGTCTCCATCCTGCCTTCTTCCTGGCAGCTTCCATATTTATCAGAGTCAGAAGCAGGAGAGGTAAACATCTTCACTTTCATCTTGGTGTTGTTTTCAGAGAATAACTCACTGCTAAAGGGTTATTCCTTCTCCATTCCATTTTTGAGGCTTATTCCCACCCCACCCCTATTATTCCTCATAAACCTCCTTAATTCTGGAGAGAGGATGAGATTGGGAAACATGGGAGAGGGGAGAGAGGAAGGTTAGAGGCCCCAAGGTTATTTCTCGAAATCCTCATGTGCTGAGAAATGTGTCCTGGTACCCTCACTCCAATCACTCCAATCACCAAGAGTGATACATCAGAGCCACTGGCCCAGTCTCAGGCTGAATAGACTTTTGAGGTTTAGGCTGCTGTTGGCTGAATACATTTACTCCCACAACAGCTGTCCTCTTGATAGACCATTTTTGAGTTCATGAAATAGCATGTGTGGCAAAGGCAATGAATTATATTTCCGTCCAGGGACTGATCTGGGGGAGCCTACTGTCTGTCAGATGTGCTGTGCTTTCTGCACATTGGGGTGCATGTGTGTGTAAATGCGTATAGTCCCAGCACATGCTCATGAATGATTTTCTAATACACAGATCCGTATGGGCACGTTTTCAGCGTCTATGTTTTAGTAGGCTGGCATTTTCCCCCTTCCTTTTTCCTGCTCAACGTTGCTGCACAGCTGTTACTTGTCTCTCTCTCTTCCTCTACATAGTTCCATGTTCAGGGTGCTTCCCCTCCTCCCCCCACCCCTTAGCATCCTTCTCCATTCTCAGGAGATAAAGCTTTTTCCCCCTATAAATAAGCATTTCTCTGTATCTTCTCCTCATGCACCTGTCATGAGATAGACAGACAGCGAAGCTCCTGGAGAGGCTCTGACAGGGGATGAGTGTGAAAACACACTCTGAGAAAATGGGGGTGGCTAAGGTGCAGGAAGGCTTTTCTGATTTCCAAATCTGCCCATCTTTACAGAAGTGTGTCAGTCTCAGTTTCTAACAGGTGGTTTCTCCACAGACTGCATTCACCTGCCTAGAGGAGACAGATTCAGCCTTCACTTTCAGGAAGAATCAAGAATCCCAAAGTTCCTATTGATTTGGGGAAGGTGAGGAGGCTCCAAATGTAAGAGGAAAAGCGTTCTCCTTCCGCACCCTAGTTTCACCTTATCTGTGTGAGTTCACTATTCATGCTGATCCGGCTGAGAGTGGATGGAAGAATACTTACAAGATCACAGCTTTGTTTTCTTATTGGTGGCCATAAAAACATTATCATCTCTTTTATCTGCGTTTTACAGTTTATAAAATGTTTTCATATTTAATACCTTATCCATTCCTCAAAAAAAAACCCAACACAACAACTGTGAGGTAGATTATGGAAATTATAATAACTTGACGGTTGGGGAAACAGAATTAGAAAGTATAGTGGCTTCCCAAAGTCACTGTAAATGACAGAACTCTGCATTCTGACTTCAAGTCCAGTACTCTTTCAGCTACTTTATAGTGAAACTAGATTGTTCTCTGTTTTACTAAAGAAAACTTAGGTACCTCCTAAGAATTGTCAAGTCTGACAACCATTTCCCACTTCTGGTGATACACATGAGGACAAATGATGCTATGAGAAGAAACCCAGAAGACATTGTTAAGGATTTTACTAAGGGGTACAGGTGATGTTTGTCACTTGACTTCCAGTTGAAGTAAGAAGAGAAATGGAGATTTGAGAAGTGAAAAGTGGACTAAGAAGATGGAGGCCGAAAAAGGAATTTAGATTTCTGGGTGATGAATTAAAAGACAGGTATGGCGGGCTTTTGGCTAGCTTTAAAGGAAACCTTAAAAGGGCCAGGAAGAATATGTTTGTTTCAAGTTTGGGAAGTTTAACAAAAAGTGCATGAAGTTGAAAAGAGAAGAAAAGAGGATAAACTGCTTGTGTAACTCTGCCAAGCCTAATGCTACTAAAGGTGGCCGGGTTACACAGTGGATAGAGCCCTGGACCTAGAATCAGGAAGACTTGAGTTCAAATCTCCCTCAAACACTGTTAGTTATGTCACTCAAACCTCCGTCTGCCTCAGTTTTCTCATCTGTAACATTAGGATAATAATAGCACCTACTTTGAGGGTTGTTATGAAGATTAAAATAAGATAAAATTTGAAAACTTTGCAAACCTTAAAGTGCTATATAAATAATTGTTATTGTTCTGCTGCTGCTGCTGCTACTACTACTACTACTACTACTACCACCACTACTACCACCACTACTATCACTACTACTACTACCACCACCACCACTACTACTACTACTACTACCACCACCACCACTACTACTACTACTACTACTACTACTACTACTACTACTACTACTACTGCTACCACTACTGAGAATAGCAGAAGAAAACATATTTTTTAAACGTTTAGAAAATAAAAATCAGGTACAGGTAACTGGGAATGAAAACAAAAGAAGGATCTGGTCGTATTAGAATTGTGTCAAGGGCTAAGTATGAGTTGGGACTAACGATACATGAGCTAAGTTAGAAGTTTTTTCTGTTGTTATTGTTATTGGGTTATATTGGGGATGAGCAAAGAATCAAAGAAGAGATTAGATTATTGAGGTTATTGGAACGGTGGTAGGAAAAAAGAAACGACAAAGGAGATGTTTTTGTGAGAAACTTGAGAAGACTTCTATGAACTCGGAGTGAAGGGAATAGAACCAGGAGAACAATTTATGCAATAGCAAGAATGCTGTAAAAGACAAGTAGCCAGACAACTTTGAAAGACTTGGGAGTTCTGACAAATTCAATGACTGAGCATGATTCCAGAGGACTGAAGATGAAGCATGTTGCCCACCACTTAACAAAGAGGTGATGGACTCAGGGTGAAGAATGAGACATGTATTTTTGGACATGGCCAATGTGGGAATTTGCTTTGCTTAACTAAGCATAGCTGTTGCAAGGGCTTTATATTTCATTTATTTGGTTGGTGAGAAGCAGGAAAATAAGACATATTTTAATTGAAAAATAAAATAAAAACAAAAAAGGTTAAATGAAAAATAATGGTGAGAAGGCTGAACTACTCAACTTTTAATTTGCTTTTGTTTTCTTTTCCAAGTAGAGAAATCTCTGGACTGGGACAGATAGATTAAAAAAAGGGCAACAAGGAATGGAAGCCCAGAATAAGTAAAGAGCTGGTCAAGCAGAATTTAGTTGAATTATTTTATATCAGCAGCCTCTGGTGAATAACATTTCACCAGTACTGACATAATGGATAGTTGAGATTGCAGTTTCTGTCAGTGATCTTTTAAAGATCCTGGAGATGTTCCCCAGAACTGACGAAGAACATGTGTCTTCACTTTCTAAAAAATGAAAGCAGGAAGAGTTTGCAAACTATAGAGCAGTGAGTTTGACACATTCCAGGAAAAATCCTGGAACACATTATCAAAGGACTAGTTTGGAAAGGGTAAAAAGCTAATATGGCTTCATCAAGGACAACTCATGAAGCAGAAACCTCATTTACTTTTTTTCTGACAAAGTTAGCAGACAAGTAGATTAGGGAACTGCTGTCTTATACTACATATGTGGATAAAATGTAGAGGAAATGCCAAATGATAGAAGAGTTAGGTGGGTTAAATTCCCTGGTTGAATGATCCGGTCAACTGATGAGTCATTTAATGAAAGGATGTCAGCCTCAGTGGAAGTCTCTAGAGTTGAGTTGCAAGGATTTGTCTTTGACCTTATCAGCTAGAGTTTTGTATGTCTATATCTATATCTACATCTATATCTATATATCTCTCTATATCTATCTATCTATCTATCTATCTATCTATCTGTCTGTCTGTCTGTCTGTCTGTCTATCTATCTGTCTATCTCTATCAGGCCAAAGAGAGGTGAAGGTAACTTGCCCTAGCTTATATTTTTGGATTGGAGTGTTGGAGCTGAGATTCAAGCACAGGTGTACTGATTCCAAGCCCAACTCTCTTTCTACTACATCATGTTGCCTCACCTTAGAGGCATTCTTGCCATTTTTGCCAGTGACGTGAACCTCCATTCCTTGAGCATTCTGTGTTCAGTATGAGGCAGAGATTGCATTTTAGGAAAACCATTGACAAGCTGGAGTGATTCCAGAGAGGGAAGCAGGAAAAGGACGTCAAGAGAACTAGACAAACATGCTATTTGAGGAGGAGCTGAAGAAATTAGGGATTTTTAGCTTGGAGGAGAGACTTAGAACCCACAACAGCTGTCATATAGGAGAAGGATTAGATTTCTATTTGGTCCTAGATGGCAAACCTGGAACAATGAATGGAAAGTGAAAAGAGTCAGATTTAAGATTAATTTGGGGGGATGACAATAGTTCTAACAATCACAGTTTTATGAAATTGGAATGGGTTGTTTTGGGTTCCTCCTCTTTAGAGATTTTCAAACAGACCTGGATGACCCCTTGCTGGGGAAGGGGAGAATCAAAAGGCTTTTGATGTCCTTTCTAAACTCTTAGATTCTCAGATGCTGTATTGCTGAATATTGATGGCAGTTTGATTGAAGTAATTAACAAGCTTAATTCAAAGAAACTGGGAGGGGTCCTTTTTACTCTTTCCTTATTTATGGGAGAAGGAGATTTGTACATCATTTGGGGTTGGAGGAATCAGGAAGGACAGATGGATAGGGAGAGGTGTGCTGGTGACATGAGTACCTGGGAGAATATGTAGATGTTGTGAACTGAGGGTCTATTACAGCATAGGGAAGAGTTACACACGATGAATGCTTCATAGGTAGGTTATATATTGTATGGGTGAGTGTTCCTGGTTAAGTTGAAGTATAGAGTGTGTGTGTGTGTGTGTACATAATGACCAAAGGGGCAGTGCAAGTTTCTGATTAGAACAGGGAGTGGGAGGATGGGAGATAATTTGGTGATACAGTATTATCAGTCACATTGTGATGTGACAGTTGTCCAAGGTGCTGGGACGTGGGCCCATGAATCTCTAGGATCAAACAATGGGAATCCTGCTTCTGATGATGGGAAAAGAGGCAGGTAGAAAGACACTCATGGGCATCAACAAAGCCCTGGGCCTTTAATCTAGGGCAAGTTTTCTTTATCTTTTTGTGTATAATGGACCCTTGAGCAGTCGGAAGAAGTCAATGGATCGCTTCCCAGTTTTTAAATCCATAAAATAAAACACATGAGATTATCAAGGAAACACTTAGATTTAGATACAGTTATCAGTTTTTTTAATGTTTGCATGTCCCAAGTTAAGAACTCTAAGGAGATAAGTCTTGATGAACTGTTGGTTCAATGAGTGAGCCTAGCGCTGATTAGGACAAAGGCTTGATCCTTGTTTGGGATAGTTAGTTTTATTCTATTTCATGGTTACCAACTATATCTTTAATTAGCCATTTTGAACATTTCAGTGTCTTTGGTCAAGAGGGAGAAAATAATTGAAATAGGGGGATGGGAATGGATCTGTACAATTCCATCATTACCATTGGGGGAAAACACTCACAACTTAACACAATTAATAGCAGTACTAGTGCTTTCACTAATAACACAATAAAAATAATAACATTTATATAGCATTTTAAGGTTTGCAAAGCATTTTACATCTGTTATTTCATTTGATCCTCACAACAATCCCATGAGGTGGGTGCTAGCATTAATCCTATTTCACAGATGAGAAAACTGAGGCAAGCAGAAGTCAAATTACTTGCCCAGGGTCACACAAGTAAATGTCTGAGGCAAGATTTGAAGTCAGTTCTTTCCGACTCTGTCTCCATGTAGGAATGGCACATTCTTTTGGGGTAGCCCCACCCAGATCAAGCTTTGTAAATAAAACAATAATCCACATTTATTTATAAGATCCTTTAAATTTGACAAGGCACTCATTACACAACAACCCTGTGAGGCAGGTAGTGTAAACACCATTACCTTAATATTGTCCTACAATAACCTTGAGATGTAGCAGGAAAATTCCTGGACTTGGAGTTAGAAGATAGCTCAGTTCAAGTCCCACCACTGACCCTTAACTATTTGTCTGGCCTGGGGCGAGTCACTGAACTTCTCTGAATCTTAGTGTCTTCATCTGTGAAGTGGGGATGATAAACCCTGTAGTTCACAAGGTCACTGTGAGGTTCAAATATGAGAAAGGGTGTGTGTAAGGTGGCTCCCCTTCTTGCATAGGTAAAGCATCATGTAAACCTTAAAGCTATATAAATGTCAACTGTTATATCCATTTAACAGATGAATGAAAGGGGAGAAAAGTGCTTACTATGCACAAAACATTGTGGCAAATAGAGAAGTAAGACAGTCCCTTGCCTCAAGAAGCTCTTATTCTAATATGGGAGACAATATACATAGGAGATTTTAGTTGTAAGTCAGATGGAAAGGCCCTATGGTTCCTAGGGTGCTGAGGCAAAGAAAATGGCGATGCACCTCCATTAATGTCACTTCCACTGATAAAACCATATCTGTTTCTGACATTAAACCATTTGACAATGTCATGCACTTTGGTGACAAGAATTATTTTCTGGGTCTTCATAGCTGTGGCTGTAGCACCCAAAGAATCAGGTGCCAAGTTGGATCTTCATAGGATGATGGCTGCTGGGACTCAGCTGGAAACTGGACCAAACAGTTTCTTGGAGGTGCTGCTGTTCCCAAGACTCTTGGATTTAACTCACTGAAGATCAATGGTAGTTGAGTAGCAGTTGGCATAGGTGTTAGTGGAGATGTTGGGCCCCTCCTCCACATAGATTGCTCCCACCAAAGATGGCTGCAAGGACCATGCCAGAAGAAAAATCTACTGGTATGGGGGCATTGTTATTCTCAAGGTTCTTGTGTTCAGAGTCCCAGACCATCTCCATGAGAGTCTGAGGGAAGGTGATGGCAATAGTTTGACTTGCCTGGCATATACATGAATCAATAAATGAATGAAAAAGCCTTTATTGAACTATGTGCACTCTGCTGAGGTCACGGAAGCTCAGAGTAGCTTAACAACTTGTTCAGAGTCATATAGCTAGTCTTTGAAGGAGACTGGATTTGAACCTAGGTATTTTGGCTCCAGGCTCATTGCTTTTGAAGCAAGCCTTTATTCACCACCTAGTCTGTGCTAGGTGTTGTGCTAATAAGTGTTTTACAGAATATCCCATTTGATACTCACGACAGCCCTTCAGGTAGATGCTATTATGACCCTCATTTTACAATTGAGCATACTAAGCCAGACAGGTTAAATGACTTGTTTGGATTCAGCTGGCTAGTAAGGGTCTGAGGCCAGATTTGAAATCAGATCTTCCTGACTCCAACCTCTTTGCTCTATCCACTGAGCCACCTAGCTTCCAATAGTGTGTCACAGGAACAGGATGTCATCAATCATTGTGTTCGCCATCACTGGTAGAGTAAATAATTTTCAAAATCCTTTTTGGTCTTGAATAAACTAGCCTTAGCCCATCCTACCTTTCCTTAGTTTCCCATCTCCTTGGGCTTAAGTATTCTCTTGCTCTTAATTTTTCTACCCTCACTCTAAGGGGGAGGCCACGATTTTGAGGAGCAGTAGCAATTGTGGAAAAGGGTAGTTCCAAAAGGAGAAAGTTTAGAAAGTGACTATTTCTTCAGTGCTCCTCCCTACTTTCCTCCTCCTCATTCTGTCTCCTTTCCCCTTCCTATATTTCAGCATGAAAATATTTTGACTGGCTGTTAAGGAAGAAAAACAACGCAGAGCTGCCAAGCTCTAGCCTTCTGGGACCGTCATTAGGAGGGGGCACATACAGAAAGGGCATTTTCCCAATTGCTATCACAACTTTCTAAACTAGAGGTTCTTAACCTTTATTGTGTCACGGGCCCCTTTGTTGAAGGGGCCCTCAGACCCTTTCTCAGAATCATGTTTTTAGATATAAAAAATGCATAGGATTACAAAGGAAAGAAATTATATGGAAATGCAGTTATCAAAATATTTTTTAAAAAGAAATTCACGGGCCCCAGCTTAAGAACTCCTGTTTTCAACTCATATATCTTTCTAACATGTGTCCCTTTCAGCCTACCCCACATTCAAATCCCTCATCACTTTGCCAGAGTAAATAATTACTGGTGTGTGGTGACCCAGGGTCACGGCCAATGGAAAAATGTAATTAGGCCCTTCTTTTCTGACCATCTAGGGAGAGCCTTACAGCTGATACTCATTCCTCTGACCTCTCACATGAAACCTCAGCCCTTCCCTCTTACCAGACCATATAGATTCTTAGTCAGTGGTTTTGTTGCCAGAATAGAGAGGGGAGGAGGATGAAGATGTGAACGAGGTTTCTCTTTCATTTTCCCACAGATGTGGAAGGGTTTGCCATCCTTGGGATATTATGGAAGGGGATCTATGGGGCTCTTTGAATGGAAGCTGAATGAACACTTTTGGAGAATCTCATCTTAAGCATGACATGAGAATATAATCTCCCTGAGGGCAAGGGCTGTTTGAATTTTTTCCTTTGTACCTGCAACACTTGGTATAATACCTAGTGAAAAAATAAGTGTTCAATACATTGTACGGTACAGTAGAAAGGATATCCTGGAGTCTGCTTCTGATTCTGGAGTCAAGGAACTTCTGATATTTAGGGCAGCTAGGTGGTGCAGTGGTTAGAGCTCTAGGGCAGGAGTCAGGAAGAACTGAGTTCAGATCTGCCCTTAGACGCATACTAGCTGTGTGACCCTGGGCAAGTCACTTGACCCTGTTTGCTTCAGTTTTCTCAACTATGAAATGAGGATAATAAAAGCACCTCCCTCAAAGGGCTGTTGTGAGGAGAAAATAAGATAATAATTATAAAGCATTTAGCACAATACCTGCCACATAGTAAGTAGTATAAAAATGTTATCATTATTATTTACCTATGTGACCAGCGACAGGTTCCTGGGCCTTTTATATACATAGCTATTTAAGTGTTGTCTCCCCCATTAGAGTATAAGCTTTGTGAAGGCAGTGACTGTTTTCTCCTTTCTTTGTATTCTCAGTGCAAAGCACAATGCCTGGAACATAGTAGGTGCTTAATAAATTCTTGGTGACTTGACCTGGGCCTTGGTATCCTCATCTGTAAAAAAGAGATGGCCTTTGACATCCCTTTCCACTCTTCTGTTGTTGTTCAGTAGTTTTTCAGTCATGTCCAACTCTTTGCGATCCCCATCTGGGGTTTTCTTGGTAATGATATTGGATAGGTTTGCTGTTTATTTCTCCAGTTCATTTTATAGATGAGGAAACTGAGGTAAACAGTGTTAAGTGACTTGTCTAGGGTCCCCCAGCTAGCAAGTGTCCGAAGCCAGATTTTCACTCTAGATTTGTAAACTGTGAATTGTCTCCAACCAAGTTCCTGCTCAGGTATGAGTTAGACTAGGTGGCTTCTAAGGTCCCTTTCCACTGAGATTCTATGCTTTTGTGCTCTCATAGAGATCTGGAAATGTTTGCCGGTCTTGTGTCACCTACTAGGGTATGAGCCCTCTAATAACAAGTTTGGAATGGGAGGTGGGAGGGAATGAATTAATGATGCTATGCCAGACTATTTTTCACAAGCTTCTGCAACCATCTTCTAACCTTTCACAGCTACCCCAACCCAATCTGTGTCTGTGGATAAACCTTATTTCTCCAAATGAAGTGCTATGTCAACCCCCGCCCCCTCCCCCCCCCCCCCCCCCCCCCGTCTCCCTCTCTCTCTTGGTCTCCCCTCCCCCTCCTCCTTCCCTCTCCCCCTCCTCCTCTCCCTCCCCCTATCCCTTCTAGGATAGAGGCTGACAGGTCCTCTGGTATGGGGAACGATAGGTGATGTTCTCTCACCATCAGGGAAATTATTTTAGGAAGCAGGGATTTTAAGTTTTCTTTCTGCAGAAAACTTTTCCTTTCCCCCACCCCGCTTTTGGTCAGAGGCAAAGACATGCCTTGGGCTTTTGTGAGAAATTCTCCTTTGGTAGAATAGCAGGGGAGAAAAGCACCCATTCACTTTGCTACTTCTTCCAGGCAGGATCCTAGTTCTAAAGTCATTCAAACTGAATGAATGGAGGTGGAGAAGTTGTTTTTAAATTTTCAAAATGTTATTAATATGATTATCATAGAAATGGGCAACCTTTGATGGCTGCGGAGGTCATTATGTTCCCTGACCTCACATTGTGACCTAGTTGCCTGGAGTATTACTGCATGGGAGAAGCCGTACCCCTCATCAACCCTACTGGAATCTGTAGAAAACTCAGTTCTCTGCCAAGGCAAAGGGAGCTCAGTGCTTCTTGTCCCTGCTCTCACCTCAGAGAAGGTCGTCCCTGTCTTTAAACTTGTGTTCCCACTCCTGGGATTCTTCCTAATTGTGCCTGTGCTGACCCTAGCCCTCTCTTTACATTCCACCTCCTTTCGGGTTGGACCTCTGAGACCGCTTAGGATTCACAGAGTATGCTCTCTGCCCTCCTGCCTGTTTCATGGACCTCCTTCATTAACTCTCTCACCAATGGCCCCCTTGGTCCTATTAGCCAGGTGCTGAACTAGAGGAGAGATGCTCTGCCCCCAACCCCAAGGAACCCTGGTGGCTAGTGTGTTCCTCATGTGTCCTTGAATTCTTAGATACTCAGACTCTTCTGCAGGCTGATGCCACAGGTCACAGATCTTTTTGAAATATTTTTTCCCTGTGGGAGATCTGTCTATTTGACAAAGGAAGTCATCAAATCATAGACGTGAAGTTGAAAGGGATCTTAGATCAACTACTCCAAACCCTCCATTTTACAGATGAGAAAACTGAGGTTTGGAGAAGTTAAGGGACACACAGGAAGGAAGGCGCAGAGCTGGGATTTGAACCCTGGTCCTTTTATACCAAATCTAGCATATCTTCCTATCCTGAGGCCAAAGATTTAGAAATTCAGCAGCTAAGATCAACTAGATTGTCCACATCACTCTGCCTTCACTTGTATACATAAATCAGCTGAATGATTCCTCCCTTAGGATCCACCAGGGGGTTAAGCCCGCTGTGAGTAGTCATTCAAATCATAATAATTTTCATTTCCTATAATACTGGAAGATTTTGTGAAGAACTTTCCTCACAATAACTCTGTGAAATAGGTGGGACAGGTATGGTTATCCCCATTTCACAGATGAATAAGGACAGCATTTACGGTGGTCCTTTAAGGTTCGTAAAGCCCTTTACATGTATTATGTCATTTGTTCCTCCTAACAAGTGGTCAAATCAATAGATATTTTTAAGCACCCACTTTATGCCTGATGCTGTGCTAAACACTAGAAGGTAAAACCACGCCTGAGGCAGGCAAAGCTTAAGCGACTTGCCCAGAGTCACACAGCCAGGAAGTATCTTGAGGCAGGATTCAACTTGGGTCTTCCTGACTCCAAGTGTGGTACTCTCTCCACTCACCTACTGAAACTGAAGAAGTGGCTTGACCACAGTCACCCAGCTAGTAGGTGTCAGGATCTAAACCAAGGCCTCCTGGCTCTAACATTTGTGGTTTTTCCACTAAACCATAGCTGTAGATGCATAGTGATCTGGGTGGTGAGCAACCTTGGAGATCACCACTGGGTACAATGCAAAAGGCTGTGCATGATGACAATCCTATCAACCCCTATACTCTTGGACGGGACAGTTACTCCATGAGAGACTTGCCAACCACTTGGGAAAGTCTGTGTTTCCCCTACTGCTTTCCCTCATTCATTGACTCTTCATGAACATTCATTGACGCTTCCTGGACCTGTTCCGAGTTTTCTTGGCAAAGATACCGGAGTGTTTGCTATTTCCTTCTCCAGCTCATTAGACAGATGAGGAAACTGAGGCAAACAGGGTAAAGTGACTTGCCCAGGGTCACACAGCTTGTAAGTGTCTGAAGCCAGATTTTGAACTCGGGAAGATGAGTCTTCCTGACTCCAGGTCTGGCCACTGCACCACCTACCTGCCCTCATTCATTCGAAGTCTTTAACGAAAGGTGTGATGGATATTTGTTGGGGATATCATAGAGGGAATTTATGCTTCCATTAGAGGTTGAGCTAAATGATTTCTAAAAATTGCTATCACTGTTTTTACGTCACCTACATTTTTCCTTGTAGTCTTCCTCCTCCCTCTCAGAGAGCCATCCCATATAACAAAGAATATTTTTTAGAGAAAAAAAAAAGAATGAGGACAAAAAGAAGTAGTAACATCTCAAACCCAGAGAAGGTCTTCTGTAGTTCTTTGATTTGGGGAAGTCCTGGGCACCACAGGCATTATCCTGAGCCCTCTTTTACAAGTTAGCTCAGATTATTGCATTTAGAGAAAATAGAGATGGGTTGGATCCAACATCTGCTATTTGCTATGTGTGTGACCTTGGACAAATCCTTTAACCTCCCTTGACCTTGATTTCCATCTCTGTAAAATGTAGTATTTGAACTAGGTCTTTAAAGACCTGTCCAGCTCTAAATCTATGATCCCTCAAGGCTGGGGTCCAGGAACTTCGATCTTAATCTTCTGATAACTATAGTCAGGAACTGCCCTGGGTTCTTGCAGGGAGGGTTGGGGACACCCGAAGGCTGTCGGGTGCTAATTAACATGAAGGCTTTGGCTGTCGGTGACTCTCAGGGTGCTTTGCCTACACTGGGATGTCCGAGAATCTTCCTCTCTTCTCACCTAGGAATTCTGGGATGTCCCCCAGCTCCGCTAGGATTCTGGTGGCTTCTGCCTTTTCTGGCTGTGACTAATGCTCTTCAGCAGCAGCAGCAGCAGGGATAGCAGCAGCAACAGTGGCAGTAGATTGTGGTTGGGGTGGGGGTGGGGGGCTGTAGGGGAGGATCACAATCACTGGCTCCTGATAGAACAGTAATGAAATTAATGGGCTCTTAAAGCTCTCCCATTAACAATGAAGTCAGTATGTCAGGGGCATTTACAATATTGGTTCTCCAGATGTCAGCCAGGGACATACACCAATAGCTGCCTGCTTGCATTTCCCTATCTCTGTGAGAAAAATCGGAAACTCAATCAATCTCCCAGGAACCCCTCCTCCCACCCCCAACCTTTTTTGAGGCTTCTCAGAAGTGGAAGCCTAGAGGGAACCCGATGCCTGAGACAAGGATAACACTGGTATTGAGTAGTTATTACTGAAGTATCTTTAACTACATTCAGTATGACATTAGGGTACGGTACGGTGGAAAAACCATTAGCCTAAGAGTCAGGAGATGGGAGTCCTGTTCCCAGCTCTACTAGAAACTAGGTTTATGGTCTTGAATAAGTTATAGCATCTCTTTACATCTCTTCTATAAAATGAGAGGCTTAGGCTCCAAGAAAGGAAGGGAGTAAGCATTCATGTAATGTACCGAGGAGCACCATGCTAAATTCTTAACCAATATTGTCTCATTGGATCCTCACAACACCCTGTGGATGTGGGTGCTATTATTAATCTTCATTTTACAGTTGAGGAAACTGAGGCAAACAGAGGTTAAGTGACTTGCCCAGAGTCACACAGCTAGTAAGTGTCTGAGGTTAGATTTGAACTCAGGTCTTCCTAACTCCAGGGCAGCCCTCTATCCACTGCGCTTGCCTCAAGGGAGGCCATGAGGGAGGTAGTATAGTAAAATGGGCCTGGCTTCAAACTCCATCTCTGACACTGCCTGTGAGACCTTAGATAAGTCACTTAATCTAGGCTTGCTCTGGGTTGGCCCAGTAGATACCTTCTAGTTTTGGATCCTAGAGCACTATTGATAACTAAGGTCTTTTCTGCCTCTAGCTTTTTGTGGTTCTATGCCCTTCTACTTCCCCCCGCCCCAGTATCCACTCTTATAGTAAAGTACAAATTGAAGAGGAAAGACAGGATGGTTTACGTACCAGAAGGTTATGAATAAACTGTGTTGTCTGTGGCCCTCTTTATGTACTTTCTGGTATTGGGAACAACTGATCTCATAAAGCAAGAGCAAAATGAAACTTTTTCCTTTGGATTAGTTAAAAAGAACATGTTCTCTCCTTTTACAAATGATGTTCCACCCGTCTTTTCACATCCTTCACCAAATACCCTCTGCCCCAGCCTAATCCTTCACTCAACAGTATGAATCTAATTTTACTTCACAGGAACCTTACCTTAGCAACCTGAGTCACGGTCATGGCCCAAGTGTGTTCATTGGTTGGGGACTTAGAAAACGGGACCACTTAGGGGTTAAAGCCCACCAGCTCTTATCTTTTGCACAGGCCCACCTGCTTCCTTTATCCACCCACTTCCATAACAAATTTTGAAACTTTTCCTGGAGGGTCCTTGAAAGAGGAGTGGGTGAGCCCAGCAGTCTGGTTGTGTTCAGATTTGAAGGCTGAGCCCCGGGAAGGAAGGATCAGCTAATACAGGTGTTGTGCTACCTCTGAGCCTGGGCCCTGGCAGGAGACTGGTGAGGAAGGAAAGGGAATTGCCAAGGGAAGAAATCAACCAGAAATGTCAGTCAGGCAGTGGAGCGGTACTAGGAAAATCAATGCTGAATTCCAGATGAGAGGCGGGTGGGGAAAAAGGGGGGAGTTGTTGGTGGAGTCAAATGAGAGTATTTGTTTGCAATTCTAATATGATGAATCAACAGATCATGGGCAAAACATGTCTAATAGAAATGCGCATAATCGATGTGGTCAAATGGAGAGAGAGAGAGAGAGAGAGAGAGAGAGAAGGAAAGATGGAGTCAAATGCAAGAGTATGCTAAGAAATTCCGAAGTCTTCATTTCCCTTGGAATGTAGATAGACGGACGGACGGACGGATGGACAGACAGAGATAGATAGATAGATAGATAGGTAGATAGATGGCAAGAGAGTAAGAGAATAGTGGGGAGACCAGCCTTCCTCATGGGGTGCCTTCAAAGGCCAATGGCAACTAAGAAGCTTAGAAATAGAACTGAATTCTTCTGTTTCCCCTGGGATGCTTCTGTTTCTCATGCACCTGCTATAGAGGGCAGTGGAGTAGTAAGTAGGTAAACCAGTTCTCCTGGGAACCTGTAGCTAAATTTCACCCATGCTTCTGTCACTGACAAAGTACAGGCTTCTTTGAAGAAAACTAGTGCCCAAGTTTCATTTGTTGCCATGATGGTGACGATGGTTCGTACTTACATATAGACCTTTAAGATTTATGAAATGCTTTCAGGTAGTGAAGGTATTATTCCTGCAAAAGACCCTGAGGCTCACAAAGGTCCGAGGTCTTAGATCTAATAAATGCGATGGTGAGGCCTACCTTTTCCTAAATTGACTCAGAAGTGATCTTTCTCAATCATCCTTATGGTCTATTTCAATGGCTCTTGGTTTCTTCCATGCAAAACAATAGTGATCATACAAATGTGGAATCAGAAACTTAAGACGAATAGGATTATTAAACAAAGCAATATAGCAAAATTCTTGAGTTCTTTTCCTTTCCCCTTTCCCTTTTTCTCCTCTTCTTCCTCGCCCCCAATAATTTTTTTCTCATGTTATATGAGATTGAAAGAACATATCATATGATTATGAGATCATAGATTTACAGCTCGAATGGACTATATATATGTGTGTGTGTGTGTGTGTGTGTGTGTGGCAATTGAGGTTAAGTGACTTGCCCAGGGTCTCACACAGCTAGGAAGTGTGTGTCTGAGGCTAGCTTTGAACTCAGGTCCTCTTGACTCCAGGGCCAGTGCTCTATCCACTGCACCACCTACATGCCTCTTGAATGGACTTTAGAGGTCATCTAAGTACTGGAGATCCCTAAGATAAGGGACACTGAAGCTCTGAGCTTCCAAACAGAAAAATAGTTTCTTATGATCTTTCAAGTACTCCTTGCTGATTGACCTCTCAAAGAAATCTAAAGGGTCATTTGAGGGGCCCCTAAAAAGCTGACAGCATCCCCTAAAAAGGGCCAGTTTGGGTTGGGAGGAGATTCAACTATAGAGAAATCCACAAGGCTTCTTTTCATATATTTCTCTCCTTACCTGCCCATATTTTATTTCTCTAATATGAAGTGAGAAACTGGAACTTAGCTTGCTCATGTAATTGGAGAAGATTTTGCATATTATTCCCATAATGTTTGTCTTCCTTAACCCAAATATTTCAAGCTCAGAATCAGATCATGGAAAATTTTCAAGGCATTTTGAAAGCAAAAAAAAATTACCCAAACCTAACTTTCATTCCCAAAGTTCAAGTGTAACAGTTATATAATATTGACTTGGGTAAATGGGGATAATTTCTGGTTAGCACCCTGGAGATAAATAGCATGCCCTGCTGTTCCCCTTTGATACCAGGCAATTAGGACCCTGATTCTTTGGGCGGCATTTGTGATAATCAAGGGGAATTGAAATTTAATTAGTGGGTACAATTGCAGGTATATCGGCAATTTGCTATTAAGGAGGGGACTTGGGGACTTGAAGCAGGGAAGTAAAGTAGTTCAGGAAGAGAGAAGTCCTAAACACAACTCTCCACTTTTGTCCTCGAAATAACACAGAGGAGTCAGCCAAAGTAGCTAAAAATGAACAGGAAATGTCCCCTGTAGCTTGCTCGATCAGGTGGGTTAGAGCATGGAACTAAGGAAGTTAAAATGGCAGATTGCAGGGAAGTGTGGGCTGTTGGTTACCTATGGGTCCAGGTCAATCCATCTGTTTATTGGAAAACTTTTTAAGGCAGAGAGCTTCCTAGTCATTGAGTCAGTAGGTCACTCTCTTACCAACGGGACAGTGCACTCTAACCATCCATTCATCCATCCATCCTTCTACAGTTAGACAGTGTGCATTTAGTGCCAGGTGACTTGAGATTGGTTTTCTGGCTCTGACAAGAGTATTATCAATGATTCTGAAGTCTTGGAAAAGAAATTAAGATCATAGGGGAACAGGCTGCCTTTCTTCACTGTCGCTTATTGAAGCCAAGGGATTAAGAAGAGAAAATTTGGGGAAGTTGACAGCTAGTTAATAAAATGGTATCTGAGAATAGGATTTGGATGACTGTATCATGGCTTACAATATAGGTTAACAGATTTGTAGCCAAAGATGAAGTACACCTAACAAAAGCTAGTAATTATATATTGGAGAGGTGTCTTCCAAATCTAATCAAAAGGGCTTCAAACTAAAAAGGGAGGAAGAAGATTGCTTTTGTCTCTCTCCAGTGTTAAATACCATAGGGAATAAGCCTCAAAGAAGAAAGCAAAATAGCAACTGTGATGCCCAAAAGTTCACAGGAGATAAAACCTGAGAAAGGATCCAGTAGTAAAATATTCAAAGTTCAGGCAAAAATAAGAGGAACTAACGGTCCTAATAAAAGGGCAAAATTGACTTCATAGGTATCAGCGAGACAGGGTGGAATGAAATTTGCTACAGGCCATGGCTCTGGACAAATAGACTTTATCCAAAAGAAGCAGAATAAATAAAAGTGCTACCCCAATTGGGGTGGGGTAACAGTGTTTATTAATGTATTTACTGACTTGAGTTAGTGATAATTAAATCCTCCAAAATGTGGAAAGAACCAACAAGAAGAAATTCTATTCTGGATCTGATTCTCACTAACAAAAGAGCTGGTTGTTGAGTTGGACGTGATGGGAACCTTGTGGGGAAGTGACCACTCTATTCTCAAGTTTATGATGGAGAAGAAGAAGAAAATTGAGCATAATCTCACATGCATTCTAGATTTGGGGAGAGCAGATTTCAATGGGTTCTGAAGAAAGATAGGATTCCATGGACTAAAAGCTTCAGTGGAGATGAGTTTAGGAGGAATGAGAGTCACTAGAGAATAAAATTTTGAAGACCCAAAGGGAAATAATTCCCATGAGAGGGAAAAATGGCATTTGTCTGAAGAGGCCAATGTGGATGCATAGGGGACTCCCTGACCAACTTAGATTTTTAGAATTAGATGTACAGAAGATGGAAGCAAGGCCAGTGAGCACAAGATAAATATGAGTATCTGGCATGAGTCTGTAAAGAAAGTGTCAGGGATGCTAAAGCTTTGAATAAGTCAAGGCTGGTGAGGGAATCTAAGAACAACAAACAAGGTTTTTTATGTTGAGAAAAAAGGAGGACCAAGGAAGAGTTAGGGATAGGACTTTTGCTTGGGGTGAGTAGGGTAACGACAACAAATGAAAAAGAGAAGGCAGGGTTGTTCAATTGTTATTTTGTTTCTGTTTTCTCTACAGAAGAGAATGACTTTTACACTAGAAAATGACAAAACAAAGAATAATTAACAGGGAGTTGATAGTAATAAGATAATCAGAGTTTGTTTAGCTGTCCTTGATGAATTCAACTCACCCTGATGAATTCAATTCAAGGCCAGATGTATTACATTCTTGGGTCCTGAAAGAACTGGAAGATGTGTTTATAGATGCATTGCCAGTGATATTTGAAAGATCATGAAAAACAGAAGAGGCACCATGAGACGGGGGGAGGGCAAATAGTGTTCCAATTTTCAAAAAATGGAAGGGAGCAAGGTCTTCTAAATAAAGGGCAAATGAACTTGAGTTTGATTCCAGAGGAAATTCTTGGAAAGTCAAAGAGATGGTTGGCCAAAATTTAGAAAAAGAAGCAGTGATTACAAAAAGCTAGGATGGTTTCATCAAGAACAAGTTGTGCCAGACTAACCTCATTTCCTTTTTTTTTTTTGTACAGGATTAGTAAATTAGCAGATTTAGTAGATTAGGTTAGTAGGGAATGCTGTGAATATGGTTTACCTCGAATTTAGCAAGGTTTTTGATAAAGTATCTTCTGTTATTTTTATAGAGAAGATGGAGACATATAGATTAAACCAGTTTTCAACCTTTTTGGTCTGAGGATCCCTTTACATTCTTAAAAATTATCAGGTACCTTAAAGAGCTTATGTCTTTGTGAGTTACAGCTATTAATATTTACCATATTAGAAATTAAAACCGATAAAATTTCAAAATATTAATTTATTAATTCATTTTAAAATTCATTTAAAATTATAATAAATCCATTACATGTTAATATAAATAATTTGTACATGAAAAATAAAATATTTTCCAAAACACAATAATAGTGAGAAAGAAAACCATTGTTTTACACATTTTTGCAAGTCTCTTTACTGTCCGGCTTAATAGAAGACAACTGGGTTTTCATAACTGCTTCTGCCTTCAATCTGTTGGATTCTGATGCTTTGGTTGAAGTATATGGAGAAAATCTGTCAGATATGCAATTGGACAAGGGAAGAGTGTTTTAATAGGCAAGTAATGTCTTATTGTCATTATAGAAATAATCTTTTTCCTCATGGACTCCTTAAAAGGGTCTGCAGGCCACAATTTGAGAACTGCTGGATTAGACAATAATATAATTGGATAGATTCAGAACTGGTTGGCTAGATGGCTGGATTCAAAGGGTAATTGTTAATGGTTTAACATCAACATGACAGGAGGTCTTCTGTGGAATACCCCAAGAATCTCTACTTGGCCCTATGCTGTTGAACATTTCTATCAATGATTTGGATAAAGGCATAAATGGCATGCTCATCAGATTTGCAGATGACAAAAGTTGGGTGGGATAGATAACACACTGGGTGATAGAGTTAGCATCCAAAAGGCTCTTGGCAGGCTAGAATATTGGGCTGAAATTAACAAGATACAGTTCAGTAGGGACAAAAAAAATCAAAACCACAAATATAAAATAGGAAGGCATGGGGAGGTCACAGTTATTTTGGAAAAGGTCTTGGGGGTTTAGTGGATTGCAAGGGCAATATGAGCCAGCATTTGAGGTGGCAGTCAAAAAAAGCTCATGCAATGATGTTTAGTTCATAGCACCCCACTTTAAGAACATTGATAGGATGGAGAGTGTCCCTAGGAGAGCAGGCAGGAGGGTCAAAGGCCTCAAGGACATAACATACAAGAATTAGTTGAAGGAAATGGGCCTTTAAGAAGACTCAGGATAACCTAATTGCTATGTTCAAGTATTTAAAAGCTGTCATGGATAAGAAATTAGCCTTGTTCCACACAGCCCTGGAAGGTAGAAAGAGAAGCAATGGACAGAAATTGTAAAGAGGATGATTTAGGATAGATGGCAGGAAAAACTACCAATTAGAGCCAACAAAAAGTGGGCTGGATTTCCTCCAGAAGTAGTGGATTCCCTCTCCTTGGAGGTCTTCCAGTAGTAGTGGAATGACCATTTATCAATGGTGTCATAGTATGAGGATGCTTTTTTGGATCTGGTGGACTAGGTTCCTTGCAACTCTTAAATTTGGTAATTCTATGACATTGACTGGTCCTGGTCAAGTCATTTGACTGCTCTCTGTCCCAGTTTCTTCATCCGTAAATTTGGGATGATAAAACTTCATTTCTCATCTCACAGGGCTGTTGTGAGACAAGTGCTTTATAAGCTTTAAAGTGCCATGTAAATGTAAGCAACTTTTATTAATTGATTGATTTATCATATAGAGATGTCTGGGATTTGAATTCTATTCCACATATTTTCATTCTTAACATAATTTTTAAAGATGCTTAGGGTGCTTTTTGGATTTCTCGCATACATTTCATTGTGAGTTCTGTAAGGCATTTTGCACTCCATTTTACAGAGAGAGAAATCAAGGCACCAAGAAGAAATAAATGGTTCAGGATATTCAGTGAATTAAGGTCCAAGAAATTTAGCTCTTCTGATACTCCCCAAGTCTAGGGTTCCAATTATTAGACAATGTTGTCTTATGCCCCTAAGAAGAGGAGAAAGACATTTGAACTAAACCAGTATCTCTTACACATCTGGAAAGAAAGAAACTCTGGGAATGAATAAAGCTGAAGGAAAGCAAAGAACTTCTGTGAACTTAATGTGGAAAGGAAGTAACTGTGAAAAAAAGTACCTCCAAATGGGAGGGAATCAGTTTGGAAACTCTGACAGCTCCTGAGTAGGGAAGCTCTGCCACCAACTAGCTGAATGTTTTTGGTTTTGTTTTTTGAATGGAGGAGAGAAGAGTGGTCTCTATCATCAAAACAAAAGGGGTAGTTGGTCCCAGATATTCACGGCCAGACCCTAGGATTCATGTTTACTAAGATAAGCTAATCTGAGGGCAAAGAAGTGTAGTAAATAAGTGTATTGAGTTCATCTGAGTTTGTAAAGGGGAGATTTGGGGGATGGAAAGTCAAGTAGGTGGGTTACTGTGCTCCCCTAGAAGAAATGTATTACTCTCCCCAGGTGCTACTTACCAAATGGTTGTTTCAGTGCACTAAAGACTACCCAGAGGACTAAGAGAGTTCGTATGTCTTCCCACTCCCTGGTAGGGTAGAAACAGGTCTATTATTGAGCTTCCTGGAAGTACAAGTTCTTTTTAAAAATAACTAGTTATGCCAAAAACTATTTAATTTGAAAAGAAGTGCCAATTTAGGAAATCAAGGGGAGCCTGGATGTATGGTATGCCCTTTGGGCATTTGCATTTTCTTTGCCGAAATCCGCAGATGAGGATTTCCCTTTCTGTGTAATAAGAGGAGGCAGCAGGCACAAGGTTAATTAAGAGGGACAGATCTAAAGCAAGGATGATGTGCTGAGGATTCCAGGGGAAAACGTAGCCCTAGCCACCAGCTTTCCTGTCATCCTCCTCCTCCTCCTCAATTCAGATTGTCTGGGCTCCTGAGGAGCTATAGAAAACAGAGATTTTAACCACTAGCTGCTGAAATTTAACTGATGAGAGGGTATAAGAGGCCTCATTTGTGAAACTGTTGTAGAGTAAAAGAAAGGGAGAAGGGAAAAGGAAAGAGGGAAGGAAAGAGGGAAGGAAGGAGGGAAAGAATGAAGGAGGGAAGGAAGGAAAGATGGAAGGAAGGAGGAAAGGAAAGAAGGAGGGAGGAAAGGAAGGAAGGAAAGAAGGGAGGGAAGAAAAGAAAATAGCCAGCAATAAAAAAATTTGATTCCAAGCAAATCACCAGGTGATTCAACTCCAGGAAAGACAACTGTTTTGCCTGAAGCAGCAGGATCTAGGAACCCAGAGATTTTTCTGGTCAACAGAAACCTAGAAAGCATCAAGGCTAAAAGAAAACCAGGTGTAAGTCCTCGACAGTCTGTTGAAGCTGAGTATGTAATGGGATACAATATTGAAATAAGAATCTGTCTGTTTTGGACTAGGTGCCAATAAAGATCTTGCCAAGGGGCTTTGTAAATATTAAAGTGCTATATCAGTGTGAATTGCTCATGGGCTCACAAATCTAGAGCTGCAAGCAGACCTCAGAAGGTCATCTAGCTCAAGCTCTTCGTTTTACAGGTGAGAAAACTGAGTCCCAGAGAGGGAAGTAACTTGCTCAAGGTAACACAGGTGGTGTCCAAGGCAGGATTTGGACCTGGGTTCTTGGCTCTCAGAGTCAGTTTGCTCACTGATGTTTTGTTTTTGTTTTGCTATTATCTTTATCATTTATTTTTTGTATAGGAACGGTGTGATGTAGAAAATGGAGTCAGGAAGCCCTGGGTTCGAACCCCACCCCATACGTATGAACTGTATGACTCTGAGCAAGTCACTCTACCTTTACATGCCTCAAACAACTCCCTTGGGCTTCTTTACTAGGTTATAGACAGGTTGTATTCTTTGTTGGTTGGCTGGGGACAAGGAGTAGGTGTATGTTCCCAACAGTTCTTATGTTGCTGGAACCAGAGATCCTTCTTTATTATGAGGTAGAACTTTCTGGACCCTCTCCATGGAGCCCCAAGAAAATAGCCTTTCTGGGTTGCCTTTTACCTAAAGGAAAGCATGGGTCTGGGGTGTCCAGAGACTTGGATTTCCATTATATTGCTTTATGACTGAGAAATCAGTTTCACTTGTCTTGACCTCCATTGGTTTAATCTTTAAAAGGAAAGGGTTGCATGATATGATCACAAAATCACAGAATCATGCTTGTAGAGAGCTAGCAGGACCCTCAGAGGCCATTTTTTCCAATTTTTAAAAAGATTTTTATTTGGAGTTTTGAGTTCCAAATTCTATCCTTCCCTACCTCCCTCCCCTCCCCACTCCCTGAGAGGGCAAGCAATTAGATATAGGTTATACATGTGCAATTATGCAAAACATTTCCATATTATTCATTTTATATCAGAAAACTTGAATAAAAGAAAAAAAATGAAAGAAAGTATAAAATATAATGCTTCAGTCTGTATTCAATCATTATCAGTTCTTTCTCTGGAGGCAGATAGCATGCTTCATCGTTAGTCCTTTGGGATTGTCTTGGATCACTGTATTGCTGATAATAGTTAAGTCATTCACAATTCTTCATCAAACACTGTTGCTGTTACTGTGTACAATGTTCTCCTGGTTCTGTTCACTTCATTATGCATCAGTTCATGTAAGTCTTTCCAGGTTTCTCTGAAATCATCCTGCTTGTCATTTCTTACAGCATAATAATATCCCATTACAATCATATTCCACAGCTTGTTTAGCCATTCCTCAATTGGGGGGCATCCCTTTGATTCCTAATTCTTAGCCACCATGAAAAGAGCTGATATAAATATTTTTGTACAAGTAGGTCTTTTTCCTCTTTTTTTGGATGTCTTTGGGATATAGACCTAGAAGTGGTATTGCTGGATAAAAGGGGATACGCAGTTTTATAGACATTTGGGCATAGTTCCAAATTGCTCTGCAGAATGGTTGGATCAGTTCACAATTCCACCAACAGTGCATTAGTGTCCTAGTTTTCCCACATCCCATCCAATATCCAACATTTTCTTTTTTCGTCGTATTAGCCAGTCTGATAGGTGCAAGGTGGTACCTCAGAACTGTTTTAACTTGCATTTTCTCAGAGGCCATTTAGAGGCCACACCCTCAATTTACAGGTGAGAAAATTTGCTCCAGGTCACATAGGTAGTAAGTGTTAGAGGTAAAATTTCAATCCAGGTCTTCTGACACCAAAGTCAGAGGTCTTTCCACTGTCCTATTTTGAGGCTGACTTTAGACCCTCACCTTATAAGACTAAAAATCGGGCAACAGAAAGAAGGGTCTGTGAAAGAAACTTTATCATAGAATTTGCCATGGGGAGCTTAGGTGAGTGACACCATCATGGCAGTTGGGGGAGAGCATCAAGGAAATAAGAAGTGAGAAGGATCATATGTGGAATTGTCCTGAAGAAGGACTGGATTGGAATTCAGGAAGGAAATTCAGAATATGGGGAAGATTACTTAGTGAACATTAAGAATTTTAAGATATTCTCTAGAGGAAAGAAGGTGGAAAGGCCACCTTATTAGACATGATGAGCATTCTAGAAGATTCCCCCAAGTCCCTCTTTCTGGAGGCGTTTGCCTCCCTTGGTTCCTCTGGCTGTCTGAATGTTGTCTCATCCTCAGCCTGTAGGCTTGTTTTAGCTTTGTTAGCTTGGGGGCTTCTCCGACCTTCTGGCCTTGGCCTTGAATTTTGGACAAATGACAGCTCCTTGTGAATCACTTGCTTGGTGATTCCATTCAAGCAGCTTTTTTAAAAGCACCTTTTGTGGCGGGGACACTAGGTTAGACTACTCTGTCTCCACCCCCTACCCCATCCTAATGGCTCTGATCAACAACTTTCTCTCTGCCCTCTTAAACCTGGCCTTTTTTAACCTCCTTTCTGCTTCACTCGGAATCTCACAGTTTGATCTGGAAACACAAACTCGGTCTGATGGACAGGACAATCAACAAACTGCAGTCAGGAGACTCAAGGCCTTCTCCAACCTCTGACTCTGGCTCAGCTGGATTGGGCAACCTGAGACCCAGCGTTTCTAACAACAGCAATAATAATTCTTCCTCCTGTACTTTCTGGGAGATGGGGAAACAGGAGCAAAATCCTATTTGAAAAGTGATTGGAGGCCCTTACCAGGAAGGGTCTGGAAAGAGAGGATAGATAATGTCATTGATCAGGTTTAACCTTCTTCCAAGGACATCCTATCTCCTGACATACAGAGCTGCTATGTCATGATGAGACTGAAATACCCCACAGAGATCTGTGATTACATATATAGATGTGGATGTTCTCTACAATGATGTGAATCTTAAGCCATCCACACCTGCTCCACTTTGGGACTCTGTCGAGCTCCTCCCATACATTTATCCCAAGGATTCCACCCAAAGTACCAAGAGCCTTCTTTAATTTCTCTTGACATTCTCGTGATACCAGTGGTCTTTCCAAATATCACCCTTCACTCTGGTCCCATGACAAGTCTTTCTTCATTTTTCATCATATATTTCCTTGATGACACACCATTTACTCAAGTTGTGCTCTAGGTTTTTCACACCCACCTCTACAAGGCCCTCTGGGTGCTACTCAATTTTAAATCTTTGAAGACTATAGCTTTCCAAGACTCAGAGCCATGCAACCTATCCAGTAGGATGTTGGCATTAAAAAGATAGGTCCTAATTTTAGGGAGAAGTGATGGGGAAAGAAGAGGAAGGGAGGGGAGAGAAGGGGACGGGAGGAGGAGAGGGGAGGGATGCTAGGTGAGGATACAAAGATGAAAATGAAACAGTCGCTGTCCTCAAAGAGCATATGTCCTATTGGCTGTATACAACATGGTCACAGACAAGCAAAGACAAGGGAATTGGAGGAGGGAGAAGGCATTAACAACTGGAGGAGATGATACCTGAATGGAACGTTGAAGATAAGGATTCTGAGAGGGAGAGAGGAGGAGGGGATGCTTTTCAGATATAGTGAATAGCTAGTGCCAACGCATAGAGATGGGAAGATTTAATGCTGCATTCAGGGCTGGATTGTAATGCCTCTGAAGTAGGGTAATATGAAATGACTTTGGAAAGCTAGGGTGGAAGCAAATGATGGAGGGCTCTAAAATCACTTATAATTATATGGTGCTGAAAGGTTTACAAAGTATTTCCTTATAACAGGTTATGAAGTTAATATTTCAATTATAATCAACCTTATATCAAAATGAGGAAATTGAGGCTCAGTGGTACCATTGGGGTGACCTTGGCAAATAAGTCATTTAATTTCTGACTCAGTTTTTTAGCTGTAAAATGATGTTTGAACTAGATAATATCTAAGGTCCCTTCCAAGTCTGACACTTGACAATTTTTCGATTTCCTTGACTCCCAGTGGGAGTAGAAAGAGAGAAATGACTTACTGTTTACTGATTATGGTTTTTGGATGTGGTCAGTTCCCTGCCCTCCTTCCCCAGAAACTCCTTGGAGAATCAAGGACATTTTCTTCCAACAAAATGTAAAAAGTATCAAGTGAGCTCAAATGTCAGAGCTAGAAAAAAGTCTCATGTATTACCGTGTGAAAAGTATGAGTGATTCCTGCACTTGACATTGGACTTGGACCCTCTGACAAATGCCCCTTCCTTCAGGGCAAAGAAGTTCCTCACACCTAAAATTGGAATCATCAGTTAGAACTGTCTCATTTTCCTTACCTTACAGATAAATCAGCTAAAGGTTAGAATTTAAATCCGTAAGGGTTATATTCCCCCTTCTGGGAATCATGTTTTTAAATAATTGAAGCAAATGCTAAACTTCAGTTAGAGGTTAGTAAAAATAAAGACGGAGATAAGACATGTATGTAGAAAAATAGAATACAAACTTTTTTTAAACATCTGAGTTCATGGACCCTGTGAATTTGGGTCCTTTGGCCTTAGGTAAGGAACCCCTGATCTAGCCCAATTTTTTTATTTTATGAATGAGGAAATGAGAATTGAAGTGATTTGGCCAACTGGTGTTTACACCCAGGTCCTCTGGATCCAAATCTAGTTTTCTCCTATGTCAAGTTGCCTGAGGTCACCCAACAAAGACAGAAGAAGCCAGGATTAGACCTCAGAGCCCTCGGATATCTTGATCTTCTTCACTTAGACAATTTACCATGTTGCCTCCTGGGACTAAAGAAGTGGTCTTGTAGAAAGAAAGAGCCTGGCGCTTGGAGCCGGGAGATCGGCTAAAGAATGTCAGATTGTAGAGGTCACACGGTCTTAGAAAAGTGAAGGGCCTTTCCCTGTGTCTCACAGAAAAATAGAGAGCCAGTCCTAGAACCCTGGTTTGCTGACACTGACTTCCTAGTAAATCATGAATTTCTCTTGCTCAAGTGGGACTTTAGGACTCAGCTATTCTCTCTCTCTCTCTCTCTCTCTCTCTCTCTCTCTCTCTCTCTCTCTCTCTCTCTCTCCCTCTCTGTCTCTGTGTCTCTCTGTCTCTGTCTATGTCTCTCTCTCTCGATGAGGAAACAAAGTTTAAATATGTGCTTCATTTCCCCATAAGCAAAACCGGACAATAGCACCTTCTCCCTCTCTCCTAGGATTCTGGGAGGGAGGAAAGAGACATAGACAGATGTTAAATCCTACAGATGGCTCTTCAAATGCATAAGAGTTATCAGAAAGAGCTAGAGAGCAAGGGTAAGATAGGCATCTCTCCTGGTTAACATGGGGCATTCAACAAGCACTTATTAAATACCTCCTATATGTAGTACAAATGCAAGGTCCTAAGAGAGAGCACAAATCAATCAATCAGCATTTATTAAGTGCCTGCTATATGCCAGCCATTGTACAAAGGGTATAGATGCAACCCCATTTGGGGTTTTCTTGGCAGAGATACAGGAATGGTTTGCCATTTCCTTCTCCAGCTTATTTCGCAGATGAGGAAACTGAGGCAAGCAGGGTTAAATGACTTGCCCAGGGTCACACAGCTAGTAAGTACCTGAATTGAAGCCAGATTTGAACTCAGGAAGATGAGTCTTCCTGATTCCAGATCTGGCACTCTATCCATAGATACAAATACAAATAATGAAATGTTCCCTACTCTCAAGGAGCTTAAAAATAAATTTGAGTTCACTCAAGGAGTTCACAGGCACGTAGGGGAGATAAGACGTGCTACGTATGCTAAATATGTTACGAGAATTTTCGAAGCACTTCACATGTACATATTATTTGATCCTCACAACATCCTTGAGAGGTAGGTGCCTTTATAATCCCCGTCTTGCACTTGAGGAAACTGAGTTTGGGAAAGGTTAAGTGATTTCACCAGGATCACAGAGTTAGTAATATGATGAGCATATAAGGAAGGTAAGAAGGGTCAAGGGAAAGGTTACTTTCAGCCAAGGGGAGGCTTTCTAAATTTCAAGCTGGAAAGGGGCTTAGGGGTCATCTAGTCCAACCCCCTCATTTCTCAGATAAGGAATCTGAGGCTCCCAAAAGGTTGAATGGCTTGTTTAAGGTCAATTAGGTAGAAAATGGCAGAGTTTGGGGATCAGAGGCTACCCTGTCAATGATTTTCTCTTTACCCTATCGTGATGACTTCATGCAAGCCTTTGAACTGGGCTTTGAAGGATGTTAAAGGCAAAAATGAGTTAGGGGGAGAGAACTTTCTTGCTCCTTTCTCTAAGTAAATTCATGCTGAGTCAACCCCTCAGGGCCTTGGAGAAGAGAGGCAGGTATAGATTTTTAAAATTTCATTCCGTGTAAAGTTATCTATAACTCAACTTGGAAGCCCTAACCCCAGAGTTCTGTTGGTCCTTTCCACAAACAAACGCCTGATAATCACCCTTCATGGATGAAATATTTGATTTAGCCTATAGAGGTTCATGGGAAGGAAGTTAAAAAAAGCAAACTGTTGAAAAAACATTTGAGAGCTGTTTGGGAGAAGGTGGGAAGAGGACAGAAAGAATTAGTCCTATGAACTCCTGGAATTGTTATCATATTAAAGCTGTGTTCCATGAGGGTAAGGATTTTGCCGATGCAGTTGGGTCTCTCGCCTCTGGACAGTGAAATTGCTCTCCTCTGCCATAGAATAAATTACCTGTCAGGCTCTTTTAAGCAGTTTCAGGATGGTTAGCTCCAAGACAGCAGCAGGAGCAGGAATACCCAGGTAGTCAGGGTTTGGGGAGGGTGGAGAAGTAGGGTTTCAAAACTTGTTGGTTCTGTGTCATCATGTTATTCATGCTGTGTCGTGGTGATCTGGAGAGATTTGACAACTGGAGGGGAAAGGAAGCAACCCCAAAGAAATGAGAACTGCTTTCTAGGGGAGAACCCACAGGAATCTGAATGATTCTAAGCGTGGTGAAAGAAGACAGTTTTGTCAACACAGAGTGACATTATTCTAGTTAGAAATTGTGAATATGGGTGTGGTGTGGTGTGGTGTGTGTGTGTGTGTGTGTGTGTGTGTTGTTCTTTGAAGGCAGGGGTGATGAAGTTGATAGGCAGGCTAACATTCATAGGCAGTTTAAGGTTTACAGAGAGTTTTATGTATCTTATATGTCTCTCACAACAACTTTGTGAATTTGGTGGTACTCCCATTTTAGAGATGAAAAAACATGCTCATGGATCATAGCATCATAGATCCAGAGCTGGGAAGAATCTCAGAGACCATCCTAATTCAGAGCTTCTTAACCTGAGGTGCATAAACTTTTTTTTTTAAAAATTGATAACTGTATTTCTATAGAATTGGTTTCCTTTATAATCTTATGTATTTTACTTCATGCATTTAAAAATATTCTGAGAAAGGGTCTGTAGTGTCTCACAGCCTGCCAAAGGGATCCATGGCAAAAAAAATGCCAAGAATCCTCTCATTTTATAGAAAAGGAAAGGTGACTTTTCAGGCAACAAGGTGACTTGGTCAAGGTCATATTGATAATGGCAGGATTTGATCCCAGGTCTTCCAGAACTAATAATAATGATAATAACGATAACAATAAGTAGGAGAATATTTACCTAGCTTTTTAAGGTTTACAAAGCACTTTATAAATATTATCTAATTTTATCCTAAGACAACCTGGGGAGAAACTAAGGCAGACAGTGGGCAAATGACCTGCCCAAACTCATCCAGCAAATAATTAGGGCACATGGCTAGAACTCCTTCCAAAATGCCACATTGCCTGTCAGTTGTATGTCAGTGACAAAAGGACAGATGATTTTGTTTGATTTTTGGACTGGTGATGCTATTAATGTTGGGAGCTCTCTTTGAAGAAATTCTCTCTACTAGTGCAGTTTGGCTCCTATTATGTCATGTATAGTTGCTAGGGCACTCAGAGGTCAAGTGACTTGGCCAGGTTCACACTGATAGTATGGGTCTGTATTGGTAATTAAGGTAGGACTTTTTTTTTTTTTACTGTTTTCTGTTTTAGAATGCTAAAGTAATTAAGTGCCTTTGATTAAGTCTTACTAGGTGCAAAGCCCCAGGCTCACACCATTTTGCTGATCAGGAGTGAAGCCTTCAGGGTCTTAAGAAGGGTATATAAACTCAGAGGTTATCATTTTGTTTGAGGCTCTCACTCACGGAAGAGTGTTGTGTGATTTGACTAGACGAGACTCTGAGTAGCTGTTGTTAAGAGCCCTACACCGGCTTGAGAATCCAAATGTTGGTGCTTCCCTGGTAACTATGTACTGAGATGCTGGACAGAAAGCTAGAAACCTGTGTACTGGTTTGTGTTGTTTAATCTGTTGATATTTTCTGTTTGTAATTTCTGTTTGTATTTTCTCTGAAGTCCTGAACTAAGTGAATGATATATGAATGTTTGATTAAAGTGAGATTGTTAACCCCTTAAAGTTGCTTTCCTTAGAAAAGCAGATCAAAGAACTTGTGCTGGCAGCCTTTCTGTGTGCTGGTGTTATTGGCCTTATACCCCCACAGCAACAGCTAGCAACATTGTTGTTACAGTCAGAGGCAGAAATTGACCGAAATCTTCTTGATTCTGATATTGATTCTATCCACTAAGTCTCAATTTGTATCTTTGCAAGTTATGCTTATGCTAGTACTCAGCCTTCTGAGACTGAGAAGAACACATCTAATCCCCATTCCACAAAATACTCTTTCAAATACCTGGAAACAGCTATCACGGGACCCCTAAGTCTTCTCTTCTCCAAATTAAACATTCCCAGTTCCTTCAACAGATTGTCAAATGGTATCATCTTGATGCCCTTCAACTTGCTGTCTGCTCTACTTTGAGTGAGCTCTGATTGATTAATATCCTCCTTAAGATGTGGTACCCAGAACTTCACACAAGACTCTAAAAGTAGTCTTACTTAGAATGACAGGACTACCACCTCCTGAATATCATGCCTCTTTTAATACAGCCTAAGATCACATTCCCATTTTTGGCTGCCATATCACATTAGTAGGTGACACTGAACATGCAGTCCATTAAAATCCTCTATGTCTCTTTCAGAAAATGGCTATCTATCCATGCCTCCACCATTTTGTATTTATAAAGTTGATTTTTTTGAAAGCAGGTATAAGACTTTACATTCTTCCTCATTAAATTTCATATGATTAGATTTAGCCCGATGATCTAGCCTGTCAAGGTCTCTTTGGGTGTTGACTGACATTCAGTTAGTTAGTTATCTCTCCCAGGTCCTCTTTAAATTTGATAAGAGTGCCATCTATTCCTTTATCCATGTCATTGATAAAGAACACTAAATAGCACAGGGCCAAGCACAGATCATTGAGATGCTTCACAAGAGACCTCCTTGTAATTTGACATTGAATCTGTTAATGATTCTTCTTCAGGTCTAGCCATTTAGCCAATTCTTAACCCACCTAACTGTCTGACCCACATCTTTCCATCTCATCAATCAATCAACAAGGATTTATTAAATATCTCTTCTGGTCCATTGTAGTCCTTCATTCTCGAAGAGGACCAAAATGACATCACTATGCCAGCGTCGAGTTTCAGTGTGTCTGCCTGTGGCTGATCAGACCAATATGAGCTCGGAATGCTCTATCACAAATTGGGCACAAATAGTCCTTGTGAACATTTCGGGTGAATTCTTTAAATTTGTGCACCCTGCATTTCCTTTGTGTCTATACATGTGTGCACATTGCATGTGCCAATGGTGAGTGGAATTGTCTTTGCAGACATTTTTGTACTTTTTTTTGTGTTTCAACCACAGAGTAGGACTCCTCACCTGCTGTGGTAGTCAGGCCAGGGATGGGTAAGCTGACAATTTTTAGGGCACCTTTTCTAGACCCCTCCTCATGCCAGGAAATGAGCAGTGTGATCCTTCAAAGGCTGCTCAGATACCCATGGGGTTAACAAACTCACTGCTGCTTCAAGTGAGAAATGACCCCATGGCCTGGGCCACCTATGTGTAGGACTGTGACTACAGCTCCCAGTGTATCCGCACCTGCTGCTTCGTCACTTGCTTGTCACCACAGGACTTTGAGATAGGTAAAATGGTAAAAACATTATGCATGATATCTCTTGATTCATGCATAGATAAGATTTAAGTGAGGCAGAGTTGCATGAAGTCATTGGCCCCACTCCTCCAGAATCATCACAATCCAGTGGCAGGACAGAATCAAGATGACTGGTGATGGCTCAAGATGTGGTGGATGACCTTGGCGTCTTCGATGTCCAACCAAGCTCTAAGTGCTCCACAGCACCTGCTTCAGCTGCCCTCATCACCATTGAAACAAATTGTCCTCATCTGCCCACTCCACTAGGGGAAATCTTCACATGCTTGGGGTAGACACTCCCCTAACTCACCAACGGGTTTGAGAGCCCTTGGTTACCCTCAACCTAGTTTAGTTTGTCCGCTGAATTGGTTTATTGGGATGTAGCCGCTGCGCGTGCTACAACTTCTTGAAGCCACAGGTGAGAATTAGGTGGAACAGATGGCCACCAGAGGTGGAAAGCAGCCCTGAAAAGGGCTTGGCAGCCATCACACCAGAGGTGCTAGTCTTCCCTGAACACACTCTACTCCCCAAGTATCTATTCTAATAACAACATGTAGCATTTAGATAGATAGTTTGAAGGTTTTTAAAGCACTTTACCTGTGTTATGTCATTCGGTCCTCACAACAACCCTGTGAAGCAGGTGCTGCTATCGTCCCCGTTTTATGAATGAGGAAATTGAGGTTGAGAGAAGTGAAGGGATTCACTCATGGTCACACAGCTAAGTGTCTGAAGCAGAATTTAAACTCAAGTCTTCCTGACTCCCAAGTCCAACTCTATCCACAGTGCCCCCTAGATAGGCACCAATGCTAGTAATAAAATTACCAAAAAAAAAAAAAGAAAACAGAAACATCCCTTTTATCAAGGATCTTGACCAAAAGAATATCATGAGTCCCTTTGTCAAGTGTTTTGATAAAATCTAGGTAAGCTATTTTTATACCATTCCTCTTATCTATTGGGTAGTAACTTTGTAAAAAATGGGAACAGGGATGTATGGCATCTCCTTAATGAAACAATACTGCCCTTTGTGATTATTTCTTCTTTTTCTAGATGTGTATTAGTCATGCCTAATTTAGAATTTTGCCAGGAATCAAGGCAAACTCATTAGTTTATGGTTGGCTGACATCATCCTCTTCCCATTTGTGAAAATTGGGACATGTATCTTTTTTTCTCCCCCCGGTCCTTTGGTAGGGGAGAATTGCTTGCACTGGTTCATCCACTGTTTCCATCCACCAGTTCTTTTTAGCCCCTGGGATAGAATTCTTCTGGGCTTTATGACTCGAGAATATTTAGGGCAACTAGGTAAAGTCTTATTATCTCCCTACTTATCATGGTGTTAATATTCCTTTTGGAAAATTTAGTTCTGCCTCAAAGCCATTCTTGACGAAAAAATGAGAAGCAGAGTTAAGCATTGAACAGTTTTGCTTTCTCTCCATCATCCCTTATCACCGAACCATCCACCCCCCAAAGAGAAATCCTACCAATTCTCTGATCCACATTGTTGTTCAGAATCACCCTTTTTCCCTTCTTTTTCTTCTTTGACAGCCTCAACTCCTTGGGGGCCTGTGTGCTTCTAGCAATATTATTACAGGACCTTGCCACACTTGTGTGTCTATCTTCTGGTTAATTGCTCTTGCTTACATCATCTGAACATGCATTTAAAAAATCTGAATGGATCTTAGAGGATGTCATATTAAACATATATTCTAGAGAAAATACCATTAATTTGAGAGATGGAATTAATAAGAAATTCTTAAGAACCTTAGGTTGGTCATTGAGTTCCCTGGAAACCCACACCTATCTCCTTAAACAAACATACTGTTGCTCCATTATTGAAAGCAAAATTTTTTCATTCTTTCTTGAGAATTTCATTCTTAAGAGCTTCCCATTCCTCCTAGAGTATCTTCCCCATAGAATTTAATTCATGGGCTCCTACCTACATTTTTCTCTTAAATCCTTGAAATTTGAATTCCTTAACCCTAACCCTGGAGAGTGGGGAACAAAGAGCCCCTCTCAAAGTCTCCATTTAAGGTGGGTGCCCAGGATAGACATCTATCTCATTTTCCACTAGGCTTCTGGCCCCAATCATTCACCTGTACTGAGTACCTTCCCCTCCCCTTTCGGCTTTCTTTTGTCTTCCCTATTGTCTTCCTTTGTCCATTTTGTCTTCCCCATTAGACAGTAAACTCTTTCAGGGCAGGGGCTATCTTTCTTGTATTTGCATCCCCAAAATTTAGTACAATACCTTGGTGCATGGTTGTTGTTTGTTGTTGTTCAGTTGTTTTAAGTTGTGTCTTATTCTTGGTGACCCTATTTGAAGTTTTCTTGGCAAAGATACTGGTGTGGTTTGCCATTTCCTTTTCTAGCTCATTTTACAAATGAGGAACTGAGGCAAACAGGGCGAAGTGACTTGCCAAGAGTCACACAGCTAATAAGTATCTGAGGGCCAGATTTTAATTCAGAAAGATGAGTCTTTTTTGACCCCAGGCCTGGCACTGCCACCTAGCTGCCCTTGGTATATAATATATGTTAATATAATAACATAATAACATTAATTAATTATTTAACATAATAAAATGTTAATAAATGTTTATTGACTGACTGTTCTCTAAAAATCTAGGGAGCATGTCAGAACATGCCTGACTTTCCTCTTCTTTCTCACATATTCTTAGATAGAATGATCACTTCCCTCCAAAGTTTTTGTAATTTCGACTTCATGTATTGTAAACACTACGCATTAATTCATGGAAACTAACTAGTGTACACTAATATAACATAGGCATAAATAATTAAGAACAAGTCTTTGGACATCTTAGAGGGTCCCAAGAGACTCATCATTTGTCCCCAGATGACATACTGGCCCTGGGTGAAAGCAGAAGAGCTGTCATAACGATGGGCTTTATCGCAGAAGAGTTTCCTATATGGGAGTTAGATGAACATTCAATGAAGGTGGGATACATAATTAAACCTTTGGCATCTATCAGCTGAGGCTATGAATATTAAAGTAGTTGGCTCTCACTTAGGCCATTTCCTACGTCAACTCGCTTCCCTTCAGGACAGAAATAAAACAAAAACTGCTTGTGCCAGGACTTCCGAGTGAGTGAGTGTTAAAGTTCTTGGCACTTTTGTATGGTAATGATCGGAGTCATTATTCTTATTGCTACACATGATGAACAGTTTAAAAGAGATAGGGAGAAGATCAGTTTTATATCTGTTATATATTTTAATAATCATAAAACCTTACAGTTAGAACCATAAAGGATAGCTATGTCAACCTCCTACCCAATTCATAGATTCTTTCTACAACAAGCAAGTGGTTCCACAGTCTCTAGTGATGAGAAGTATACTGTATCATGAGGCGTTCAGTTCATTTTTGCATATTCTAATTATCTGAAGCTCTTCCTGTTGCTAATCTGAAATCGCCCTCCCCATAACTCCCAGGTCTCCCCTTTAGAGGTAAGTAGAGTAGGTATAAATCTCTTTCTACAGGACAAACTTTCCAAGAATTGAAGGCTGCCATTTTGCTTCTATTAAGTCTTGCTTTCTCCAGTCTAAGCTTTTTCATTTCCTTCAACCTACCCTCATATGCTGCAGATTCAAGCACCCTCACCATCCCATCCCCCTTCTTTATTCATGTCTCATGTTTGTTAATGTCCTTCTAAAATTCAGTGCTCAGAATTGAATATAATATTGATAGACCTAGTTTGATCAGGGCAGAATACAATGTGATTATTATTTTCTTTATCTTGAGCATCATGCTTTTGATACTACAAACTAAATTTTCATTTAGCATTGTTTTGCCTGCCCCATCAGACCTTTGACTCACATTGAACTTGCAGCCCACTCAAATCTCAGTTCATTTTCAGCTGAAACCCTAACCATCCTGAACTTCTGCAGCTGATTTTTTTAATTTAGTGAAGATCTTTACATTAATTCTAATTAAACTTCATTTTGTTACATTTGGCCTATCATTTTAATCTGTCGCAATATTTTGGGATCTCATTTCTGCCCCTTAACAAATTAGCTACTATTCCCAGTTTTTCTTTATCCATAAATTTGATAAACATGCTGTCTTTGTTTTCATCTGAGTCACTGATACAAATTGTAAAGAAATGGTGGATAAAGACAGACCTCTTCTACATACCTTTACAGATCTTCCTTCAGGTTAATGTGGATTTTCATAAATCAACATATTTT
Source organism: Trichosurus vulpecula (assembly GCF_011100635.1). Taxonomy (NCBI): domain Eukaryota; kingdom Metazoa; phylum Chordata; class Mammalia; order Diprotodontia; family Phalangeridae; genus Trichosurus; species Trichosurus vulpecula. Next base: position 115,639,800 of record NC_050577.1, read on the forward strand.
ATTTCTGGTCTCTAAACCATTTTCAAATCCATCCTATTGTTATTCATATCGCAATTTATCCTGTTCACAAAAATATCATGAAAGGCCTTGTCAAATGTCTTACTGAAATCTAAATATAGTATTGTCTACATTAATCCCATTGTCTAATAACCTTGCAGGGAAAAAGAAATGATATTAGTCTCTCGTGATTTTTCCTTGGTGAACTTATTCTAGCTGGCTCCTAGTGATCACTGATTTCTGTTTAAGTACTCAAAAGACATCCATTTAATGATCCCAATTTTCCAAGAATTTCTTGGAAGCTCATCAGTCTTTAGTTTGTGGGCTCACCTTCCTCTTTTGGAAAATGGGCAATTTGCTTGTCTTCAATCTTCAGGTGCCTCTTTTGTTCTCCAAGATTCCTTTAAGACCATAGACAGCAGTTCACTAATGAGTTATTTTACTACTAAGTGTATGGTCTCTGAGACAGGAGATTCGATTTAGATTTAGAGCTCCTGGGTGGAACAGTGTAATATAAAATAGTGTAAGTGTGTTTCTCTTTCTGTCATTGTAAAAGTTCATCAATCAGCCAATGTCCATCGGGTGATCAGCAAATTAGTCCTGGTGCCTGTGTTGACAGTTCTCTTCTCAATCTCAACTCAACAGATGGGCACTGCTCATTAAAAATTGTTAATACATCAGAATACTGTTAACTATTTCTGGGAAAGTGATAAACTGCATTTGTCTTTATTGTTTGGTTTAATTTTGAAAAGATCTCTTTATTATGTTGACATCCTTTTAGAAGGACAGTTGAACTACTGTTAAGTCAAGAATGTAATTATTAAAATATGACAAGGACAGAAGAAGAATCACATGCCCTGGAACCATTCTATCCTTTATACAACCTCCTGGACCCTGGCTAGAGTAAATTCAAACTCAAAGGGGTTGTTACAAATATCCCCACTTTAATCAAGCCATATGTTTCCTTCTACATACCAATTTGGTCCCTGGGAGACTGGGCTGAAATTTAAAGTGTTTCGTATAAAACATATCCCCCTTCACCTTAGGGGGTACTTCCTGAACCTGGGAATCCTTTTTTTTCCATCTGTGGAGTTCCCACAAAGTTCACTTTTGGGTGTGGCATAGCCAGTGGATAAGCTGCACTCTTGTTTGTTGGATATCTTGTCTTCACTGCTAAATTGGGGTCAGGTAGGTTATTACTCAAGGCTGGCTCCTCACTTGACTCTGCTACTGATGCCACAAGGTTGGTTACTAAGGGAAATTTTGATGGATTTTCTGGCCTTTTGAAGCTTCAAAGGTCCATTCTGTGTCTAGTATTCATTTACTTAAGACCAGAAAAGAATAGACACAAAGAAATAAAAGAAATGGGTGCCATGCCTTCATGACCACATGGCAGCCAGGTGGGGAGATAAAGTAGCTGACGGCATGAGGCTGCTTCTGTCATTGACATTATTACTACCTCTAACTCTACCTCTACTCAGAAACCCGCAGCATTTCTTCCTCCTCATTAGAAAGCCATGGAGGGAGGGAAGGAGGGAGAGAGTAAGGTAGGGGGAAGCGAGAGAGAGAGACAGAGAGAGAGAGACAGAAAGAGAGAGAGAGAGGAAAGGAGAGGGTGGGAGAGAGAAATAGAGAAGAGGGAGGAGAAGGAGAAGTAGAGGAAATGGAATGAATATTTTTCTGCTTGGAACTTGAGTGTGCATTCTTACTAGGTTGTAAACCAACAGGAAATATTGCAACTATACCTGATTGTGCTCTGAAGCAGGGGCAGGGGCCTTCTATTATGCATGCCTAGAAGTAGTTTCATCAAGCTTTCATATAGACCGGCACCAAGCAAAGCATATTGTGCATGCTCTAAGGATTGTACCCTCATCAGCCAGTTCCACCATTACACAAGGGTGTACACACATAATATTTGTAGCTCATTTTTAATATAATGCTTTATAGTCTACAAAGTGCTTTACTCGTAATAGCCCTATAAGATAGGAGCCATACAATTAGATTCATACGTCCATGTTTGTAATCGAAAGGCATTCAGAGATCATCTAGTCTCGAGATGTCAAGTCCAAAGCTGGCTTCAAAACTCTTGAGTGCATGTAGAACCAGATTAAAATGTAATTGGGGAGTGTTTGACAAAATAAATAAAAACATACTGCAACAGATAATATAATAAAAATACAATAGATATTGTTAATTTGTGATTTGACACCACTGACTAGTCTCTCCCCTCCCCCGCTTTTCCAGAGAAGGAGTTATTATCCACATTTTACAGATGAGAAAACTAGCCAGTTATAGGATGCATAAAGCTGCATAATGAGTAGTGGAGCTGAGACTCCAATCGGAACCCAAGTCTTTTCATTATACCACATCATTTCTCTCTATATGAGACCAAAGACAAATGGAAAGCTGCATCATGGGCGTACCATTTTACCATACCACAGGATACCAAGGCTGACTCAATCAATAAGTAACGACAAGAACAATAATTCTAGACAGCAGTAATGATACCAGCCAGTGTTTGCACAGGGTTTTAAGGTTTGTGAAGCTCTGGGTACACGTTCTGTCTCATTTGATCCTTATAACAATCCTGTGAGGTGGACGCTATTATTATCCCCATTTTACAGATGAGGGAATGAGACTGAGGGAGGTTCAGTGGCTTGCCCAGAGTCACACACCTAGGAAGTGTCCGAGGTGGGATTAGAACTCAGGCCTTCCTGGTTCTAAAGCCAGCCTTCTTGCCTTCTGCACCACCTAGCGGCTTCATGTGAAAAGTGTCATGAAAGATACCACACAAGGGACACTCATGCCTGGCAAAGCAGGTACTCTGGTCATAATGAGAACAAGGAGAAACAGAAGAACAAACTGAGGTTTGCAGAGGAAGACCACCACCATACTGAGTAGATCCTCTGTGGAGGACTCATGGGCATATAGGATCAAGAATGATAAAGGATAAGGGGCAGCTAGGTGGTGCAGTGAGTAGAGCACCGGCCCTGGAGTCAGGGGGACCTGAGTTCAAATCCAGCCTCAGACACTTGACACACTTAGTAGCTGTGTGACCTTGAGCAAGTCACTTAACCCCAATTATCTTGCCTTCCCTCCTCCAAAAAAAAAAAAGAATGACAAAGGATGAGAGGCTACAGATGGGCTGTGATCAGCATTGATACTCTAGTATATTGGAGGGATCTCTTATTCCAATAGCACATAGATATTTGCGTGCATATATATGTGTGTTGGGACTAGGACGTAAATCTATTAAGAGCTGAAATAATATTGTGCCGTGCCAAGCTGGTTAATACTAATACTGGTTCCTCAGTTAATATTAATATCATTTGACTGTTGTCCCTATTTGTTCCCCATATAATTTTGGGTGCCGTCTAATGTCAACATGAACTTTAGTCATGTTCTGTCCGTGTGTGCCAAGATGCTCTATGGTACGCAAACCCACACATTTTCATACCTGTGGTTATATTTTGACAAGATCATGGTCATATACCAATTGCAATCAAATCCTTTCATCTCAGGGCCCATATATCAGGATTGCCTACTTATAACTAAGCAGGCTGTATCCTCCCACATCCACAAATACTAACTGAATATAGCTGCCACCACTTCCCCTGGCTTCGATCCCAGCCTTCTCTCCCAGCCTGGGCTCCTTAAACTAGATTCCCTAGCTGGGCTTCTTACCTACTTCCCACATAAAGGATCCAGCCTCTCTTTAATTTAACAGCTCAGGAAGAACATTGGATTCTCCTTAATGACCAGGACTCCTAATGTCATAGGGTTTTTTTTTTTTTTCCATTCAGTGACAACACAGAGAAGCATGCATAAATATTCTTAAGTGTTACCTTCTAAAAGTGTGTAGACCTGATTTATGCATGTGCATATGTTGCCTCGGTGGGTGGGGCTGTGTCTTGAATGTCATGCTCCAAGGTTCAGGGTCAGTGTCTGAACACAAACAGTCAGAAGAGAAACAGCTTTCCTTGGGATTTGGTGGGGTAGGGCAGGGGGGAAGGTGAAGAAGGGATCAGGGCTCAAAGGGTTAAGGTTTCCTTGGTGCGACAGTTCCAGATTTGGCTTCCTCTCTGCTACAGATGCCGCCCTTACTTACACTTGTGATCCTGAATTGCACACAGTCACATGTACGGCTCCCCACGCGCTCTCACACATACACCTACACGCTGCCAATTAATGCGAGCTAGTTTGTGTGTGTGTGCGCGTGTGCGCATGTGTATGCTCGTGTGTGTCTGTGGGCACGTGTGTGTCTGTGGAAGTGCGCAAGCACCTGTTCACAGTCACGCATGTGTCTGTGGTAGTAACTTCCCTCCCTATCAGGCATCTGATTCACAGGGATTGGCTCCTCTCCAGGCACCTTTGGCCCCAGTCAAGGCTCAGCCTCTGGATCCTCAAGGGGAAGAGAAAGGTTTTTGGTGAGAAACTGTTTGGCCTCCTGAGCTGGGCATCTTTGGAACTCAACTTTTTGTGCTCACCTCCTTTGGCATCAGGACAATATCTTTCCTAAAAGAGATATTTATACAGGTAATAGGGAGTGTCTAATATTACCTAGCATGGTGTCCTGTACACCAGGTCAACCAATACTAACGTGCTCTTTTGGTTTTCTGGACTGAATACAGTCCTCCCCGAGGGCAAGTAATGGAATGGACAAACACCTTCATGATCTTTCTTGTCCCAGAACTTTAGGAATCCATCAGTAGAATGTAATCTCTTTGAGGCTAGGTAATGTTTCAGTCTCATTTTTGTATCTCCAGCACAGCACAGTGCCCAGCAAGCAGCAAGAGCTTAATAAACGCTTATTGACTGATCAACAGATCAAGCTTAGAGCACTTCTCGGCCAGAGAGATATAGTGAATTTTAGAGACACAAAATATGAGTCTTCTCAGATTCTGCATCCCCACCCCCGTTCTCCCTCCTCCTTCATCCCTCTCCACAGATTTTTTAATGATATCTTGGCTCTGGTGATCCTGGACAGTTCAATGATGATCAAATAGCTCAGGAACATAAGATCATATACTTAGGGCCAAGAGAGACCCTGGTATTCATTCCATCCAAACCTAACCCTCCAGCCCTGGCAGCTTGGAAATGGAGTTTGTAACTAACAGAAAAGGATCCTTGGTAAACTTTCTAAGGATGAGAAATCAGGGGCAAGGAGAACCGTCGGATTGTAACCTCCCCTGGCTCCGGCTTCTGTTGCTTTGTTTCCAAGAAGATCTGGGGAGAAGGTGGGTGGGGAACTTTAAGGAGCTTTAAGTCTTAGCTCAGGAGGCCAAAGACTTTCTCATCAAAAACCTTTCTCTTCCCTTTGAGGATCCAGAGGCTGAGCCTCAACTGTGGCCAAAGGTGCCTGGAGAGGAGCCAATCCCTATGACTCTGATGCTTGATAGGAAGGGAAGTTACTACCACGGACACATTCGTGACTGTGAACACATGCTAGCACACTTCCACAGACACACACGAGCATACACATGTGCACATTCACACACATACAAACAAGAATGGCTCCTGTCCCCACTGATCTATTGGGTGAGCCTTACATGGCTACTCCCAGGGTCCCAGGATGAATAGGAGAATTAATTATTCTGAGCAACTGTCCAGGCTTCATTGCCTTAGTCTTTACCGCACCAGAGTGTACCTTTTTTACCCCACAGCTGTCAAAATATAAAACACATCTCTTTTCCTTGTAGATGGACTTCCCTCAGTGGCAGATGGAGTATGTGGTTGTCATATTTCTCCTACAGTAATTTGCTTTGCAATTTGGGTCATTAACTATTTAGCATGAGAGAATAGGGCAGCTCCAAGGTTACTAAGGAAAGAGAAGGAAGGAAGGAAGCAAGGAAAGAAGGAAGGAAAGAAGGAAAGAAGGAAGGAGGGAAGGAAGCAAGGAAGGAAGGAAGAAAGGAAGCAAGGAAGGAAGGAAGCCAAGAAGGAAGGAAGGAAGGAGGAAAGGAAGCAAGGAAGGAAGGAAGGAAGCCAGGAAGGAAGGAAGGAAATAAGCATTTATTAAGTACCTACTATGTGTCAGGCACTGCGTTAAGTGCTTCACAAATATTAGCTCATTTGATACAATGCTGTGAGGATGTAATGCTGTTGTCTTCATTTTATAGTTGAGAAAACTGAGGCAAACAGGGTTAAGTGACTTGCCCAGGGTCACACAGGTAGTAAGTGTCCAAGGCTAGATTTGAATTCAGGTTTTCCAGGCTCCAGGTCCAGCACTCTATCCAGGAGGACCCCTACTTGCTTTTAGGGACTTAAACTTCATCAGATATCAGCACTTCCCTGCCACCAAATGCAGTGGATGGTTCTTTGACACATTGTTTGACTCACTCTGCACCTCATTTCCCCCATATGTTGGATGGAGGACAATTCTTTTAACCAGGAGATGTTCCTTGTCTGGTAATATTGACTCCTAGACTGGTTGGTCACAGACAATACACCTGTCATGGGAAGCCTTTTAACCTGCAACCTCTTCAATGTAACAGCAACTTCCTAAAATAGGGTACCACCTTCCTCTCTGCCTCTGAAAACCGCCAAAGAGAAGATGGAGATGACACTGCCCTTCACAGCAGTAACTTACTGAGTCCCTACTATGTGCCAGTATTTGGGGGAGGGATACTCAAATACTCTAAAGGACCTAGGATCTCCTCAATGTGGATACATATCACCACTCATCCATGTCTGCCCTTCCTATGTGACCCTTGTCCTCGTCCTCCCAACATGCTGATTGCTCTTCTGGCTTTCTCTTGTCATTGAGAGGATCCCAGTGGGACATTCAGGCTGTCACTCTTTTACTTTTGCCACTGGACCAGTCCCTCTGTCCCACCCCCTCGCCTTCCCTTCATCATGCATTTATTCCTGCTAACATCCCTGTCCCCTTTGCTAGTCCTTGTTTGATTTAGGTGGTGACCTGACAACACCCACCATGCACCTCTCCATTGTCCTCTGTGTGGCACTCATTTTTAATTCTTTGGATGCATGTTGTTGTTCTATGACTTTTAGCCATATGACAACACTAACTTGTTGGTGGGATACTAGCATTTAAAAAGCTGGATCTTTGTTTACATCAGGTTTAGGTCATTGAAGGAGTTTTGGAATTTTCTTGATGGCAATCCAGTCCTCTCTTCCTCCTCTTAATTCTGGATCCAGTCTGTACTGTCTGTCAGTGCAGAGGATACAAAAATAAGTAGATAGATACATAGATGATAGATAGATAGATAGATAGATAGATAGATAGATAGATAGATAGATAGATAGAACATAGAACTTTGAATGTCACTGCCCTTCAGGAAGTTTACATCGGACTATATTTGCACCCTGATTTTCTCCAAGAACTTGTTCTGTGGCCTTGGCTTCCAGTTATATAGTTCATCTTGAGCCAGGATTTAGGGTCCCTGGACTCTTAGGAGAAAGAGAAATAAGGGGGACATAGAGAAAGTTGTTTTGTCAACAAGCATTTTAGAATGTTTATGATATGCCAGGCACTGTTCTGAGTTAGGAGTACAAAAAGAAAGGCAAAAAGGTGGTCTCTACCTTCAAGAAGCTCACATTCTAATAAAGGAGACTACAAGCAGATAAACTATGTACATACAGGATACAGAGGATGTCCCCAAAGTCTCAGTGCCGTTTGAAGCTTTAATATCTCTTTAATAAGCTGCACTCAGACTTTTGACAACCTGTAAATTGGAAGTAAGCTCTGAGAGAAAAACTAATGGGTGGGGGAAGAGGCTGGTGGGGAAGAGAGGGAAAGGCCTCCTGGACTGGTAGGACTTGAGTTGAACCTTGAAGGAAGCCAGGGAAAAAGCCCAGAGAGCAGGAGGGGGAGAATTCCAGGCAGTCAGTAAATGGGAGCAAGAAGGGTTGTATGGATGGACCACAGAGTATGGAGGGGATGAAAGTGTAAGGAGACTGGAAAGGTAGGAAGGAGCCAGATAACTGAGAATTTAAAAAGCTGCCAAACAGAGGATTTGAAGGAATTACCAACAGTGGGAAAGGGAAGGAAAGGGGGCAGGGCAGGCAGATACACACACACACACACACACACACACACACACACACACACACACACACAGACTCACTGACAGACAGTCAGGCTGCCACACAGATGGATACAGACACACAGATAAGAATCCACAGACAGAAGTTGTACTGACATGCAGCTATAGATGACACCCACGTGTCTGTCAGTCTCTCTACCTCTCTACCTCTTTCATTCTCTTTCCCTCTCACCTTATTTCTCTTCCCCCCACCCCCATCCCTTCTTGGTCCCCATTCCTCCTGTTCCGAGGCTCCCTTGCTTTGTTGGAGAAGGTTGTCTTTTGGATGTCCTGATGATGCCTATTGGCGGCCCCCAGACTCTTTGAGACATCTGACCTTCCCTGCCCTAATGGGAATCAAGGCATGAAGGGCCAGCCGGGCCATTGCCGCAGACTGAATGAAAGGCTTCATAGGCAATGCTTCGTCTGATTAGAACAGGCTGCAGTTTGAGCAACTGTAATAAGGAAGGGTTGTCATGGAAACAAGCTCTTGATGTTGTCCAGATTTCAGAACCTTTCTTACCCACCCTTCTCACAAACTTCCCCCACCCTCACCTTAATTCTCTTGCCTCCTCTTCCTTCCCTGCCACTCCAGCCTGGCATATTGGTACCTGGCAAGCAGGAGTTTGGGCTCAAACAACCAAGAATGAACAATCGGCGGAGTCTTCCAGGCTTAGCTCAAGTCTGTCTCTGTTAATTTGGGAGGGGAACCATGAAAGTTTCCCATGATGAGGATACCTCGTGCTAAATGAGGGCATGTTCCTTGAGAAACCAAGGAGCCTGGAGAAAGGCAACCTTTCTTCCTTGGGGGTGAGAAAGGAAGAAAGACTACCTTTCTCCAGGCCTCTTGGAGCTGCTGCTATTACGCCCATTTTCCAGGGGAATAAACCGAAGACCTGAATGTCCCAGGTGGCATCGAAAGCTAATGGACAACGGGAAAAGAATCAGGCTTCTGGACCACAGGCAACACCGAGAGTCCTGCATCGAACAGCTGCGTGGACAGCTTGCCATCCTAGGCCCTTAGGATCCTCTAATCACATAGAATATTGGAGTTTGATTCTTGGTCATCACTAAAGGGCCTGAGAGACACACCCAACAAAAACTCGCCCACATGCTCCATTTATACTGGAGAGGACTTCCATTGTTCTGTTAGACCCAAATCTGAGTGGAGACGACCCATAGCTGGAAGATGATTAACCCTGCTGAGGGGTGTCAGGGGTCAGCCTGTGGAAACTTTCCTTCCTTGTTTCTGGATGAATATAGCAATCCAGTGCTTAACTTGAAGCTACTACTGTCCAGCTCCATGCCTCCATTTCCCTCTATGTAACATAGTGTTGAAGCTGCCTACCATAACTGCTTTACAAGAATGTCATATAATCCAAAGTAAGATGATAGAAAGATCTTGGAAAAGAAGAAAGTGCTGTATGAATGTAGCATGATTTATGGAAAATACACAAACACATAGAATCACCGAGTTGGAAAGGACCTCAGAGGCTAGGCTTGGAGCCAGAAGATCTGGGTTCAGTCTTAGCTCTACTTCTGGGACATATGTAATCCTGAGAAAGTCATTTATCCTATCTGAGCCTTAGTTTTTTCTTCTGTAAATTGGGATCATAAGGTAACATCCATGTACATATACATGTACATATACATATACATAAATCTATCTACATATATATAGAGAGAGTAATTCTTAAATCTTATCATAAAGTACTCTATTTCCCAGTTTTCTCTCATCTCTAAAATGGGGGTAATAATATTTGTACCATCTACTGCAGAGGGTGGTTATGAGGGAAAAGTAATCTGTAAATGCTAAAAAATGAGTGACAATATTATTAACATTGGGACCTGGCTTCTGGCAGAGCAGATTCAGTCTAGCTTTATAGGACCTTGCTTCAACAATCCGGCTAGCAGCTTCTGCGGCGGTATAAGATCCACCCACAGCCAGCACCCAGAAAGCCGCCAATAGCACAGGTTCTTTTGATCTGCTTAACTAAGAAAAGCAAGGTGAAGGGGTTGACAAGCTCACTTTAATTCAGCATACAAATATCAGTCACTTAGTTCAGGGGAGAAGGCCAGCACCCTGAACTTCAGAGCAACATACAAACAAATTATAAACATCAACAGACAGACCCAATACAGATTCATAGTTACCAACATCTAGGTTCAGCCCGGGAGCTCAGAACAAGGGCTGGCCCAGAGTCACGAGCGCCACCACTGCTGTGAGTAAGAAAGCTCCAAAGAAAAGACAGCCAACCCCTGGTTTTATATCTTTTTCAGCATCAGGGGTGAGTCACACATGCGACTCACCTATGTGACCTAGAATCGTCACAAAGAGGCAGACTTAAACCCACGTGGTCTAAAAGCCTCTGCTCTCCCAGACATGTAAACTAGGCCTTCCCTGGAGTTAGCCCTACCTTGGGCCCCACCTTAGTTGCCAATCCACACCCACTAAGGTTTTACACCTAATAGGGGTTTGGGCCCTGGGGCTTAGCACTTAGTAAGACTCAATGAAATACACCGAATTAATCAAACAAAAGCCAAACTCTTCAAGGGCACTTGTTGAACTAAGTGCTAAGGAGCACATTTTTCTTACCAACACAGACCTGGTCCCGGTTCAACCATTTTTTTTATCTCTTCATTGTCTTAGCAGTATGACTCTTTGTAAATCTCTGGTAGACATAACTTACCTGCTATATACCCTCATGATACTTTCCTTACTAAAGTGAATTAGAAGTTCAATTAATATATGAGAATTGCTTGATAAGGATTGGTCTGGTGGTAGTAATGATTAGATATCTGGATCCTCTATTTACTTTTCAAAATGACTTTGATCTGTTATTTTACCCAGTTTCCCTTTCTGAAAGTTCCGAAAGTTCCTCCCCTCCCTTTCCCTTCCCTTTCCCTCTCCCTTTCCCTTCCCTTTCCCCTCCCTTTCCCTTTCCCTTTCCCTTTCCCTTTCCCTTTCCCTTTCCCTTTCCCTTTCCCTTTCCCTTTCCCTTTCCCTTTCCCTTCCCCTTCCTTCCCTTCCCTCTCCCTCTCCCTTTCCCTCTCCCTCTCCCTCTCCCTCTCCCTCTCCCTCTCCTTCTCTCTCTCCCTCTTCCTCTCCCCCTCACTCTCCCTCACCCTCCCTCTTGCTCTCTCTCTCTAGATAGGAGTTGCTAGATTTATATTATCAAGGCAGTGTGGTAGAACAGGCCCCAGGATCTGCAATCCTAGGACTCATGTTCGAATCTTGGTTCTGTCACTTATGTCCTGAGTATCCTTGGGATTTAACCTCTCTGGCTCTGTTTATTCATCTGTAAAATGAAGGGGCTAGTCTAGATGAATGGTTCTTCACCTAGAGTTCTGTGGATATATTTCAGGGAAGTCTGTGAATTTAGATAAGAAAAAAACTCACATCTTTATTGTCACTAACCTATAACTGAAATTCAACATTTCCTTCCATTATGAAAGCAGGCAACACACATGATTTAGTAAAGGACTCCTTAGTCTTCATCAGAAGGCCAAAAAGGGTCCATGACACAAAAAAGGAGAAGAGCCCCTGCTCTAGCAGTGGACTCCAAAGGTCTTATTCAGCACTAAATTTCTGATCACATGATTGGTCCTCAGCATCACCTCCTGGTCTTTTCCCTCTCTAAGCTAGGAGCTGATAATCCTATGGTCGCCTTTCAGGAAGAGGCTGGAGTCTTCCTACCAAGTAGATCTGTGCCAGTCTAGAATGGGCTAGCTTGGCAAATAGTGGTTCTTCCCTTACTAGGTATTTTCTAGCAAAGTCTATCTGAGCTGCTGGTCAGGTTTTACATAGTGGGATCCTTTTCCAAGAATGGTTTGCACTAAGAGACTGCTGGGGTGGTCATTTTTCAGCTCCTATCTTGTGATTATGTGGATTTTGCAAGTTTGTCCCACCACTTTGTACCCTTTTTTGCTCTTGACTGGAATATCCTCCCCTTTCTGATTTTTAGACCTCAAATCCCAGCTAAAAACATCTTGTAGTCTTCCATAATGTTTCCAGCTGTATCTGGTCTCCTCTGAAATCATACAGTACGTCTCTTAGTGGTCACCATGGTCAAGTACCTCAGGAAACTGTCTCTACTAACACTGCTCGAAGTCAATCTGTGATGGAGAGTGTTGTTTGAAGTTCTCCCAAGTTTACTGGTGTGCCTGCCCATGGTGGTGCAGCTAATATCAGATATGGAATTTGAACCCAAATCTTCCTGAGTCCCAGGTCCCACACTAGCTGCCAAGCCATGCTATTGCTAACCTCTCGGGCAATAAGCAAATCTTTTTATTAGAGTTCTTTGTATTCATGTCATGTCTCCCATACTAGACAGTAAGTTTTTTGAGGGCAGAGACCACTCATCTTTGGGTCTTATCTCTGTACATATTTCTTTCAGCACCAAGCATCATCCCCTGCATACAATAGCCAGTCCATAAATGTTTGTTGAATTGATTCCCAAAGGCTTTGGGTGTTCCCAGAACTTAGGAAGGAAAATGGTGCTGGGGTCAGGGGTGAAATAAAGTCTGACTGAGCCAATGCTGAGAATAATTGCAGGATCATCTCAGAGCAGACAGACAGTAAGCCCGAAAGCCCTCTCTGGCTTGGCTCAAATGCAGAATGAGGCTGGTTTGATGGCTTCTTATAGCTGGGAATTGGAGCCATTGTTAACAGAAAGAGAAGCTAACAACTCACCTACAGCTCTGTGAATCATCCTCTTTAGGAACAATTCTGCCTATACCCTAGATGCTTTCTCTTTTGCCTTATTTAAAATTTTGTGGGGGATGGGGTTAGGTCTTGGGGTTTTTTGGTCTTTTTACCTTTGTTTTTTGGGGATGGGGGTGGTTTCTCTGGCCACTTTATTCCTATTAGGATTTAAGATTTCGCCTTTCTATTTCACTACTGTAACCCTCAAGCAATTGTTTTCTTGACAGCCTTTTGGCTTCTGTAATGAAGGGGTGACATACAACCAGTTGCTGTAGTAACAGGAGATACCACAAAAGTCAGTGATGGGTGACATCATAATCAGCCGACTTCATATTTTTTTTTTTGCCTTGGAGGGTAGTTGTAAACAACATTAGAAATAGAGAGGGAGAGGCAGACACTGAGACAGAGACAGACAGACAAAGACAAACATGGAGACAGACAGATGGAAAGAGAGGGACAGAGACAGAGGGAGGGAGAGACAGATATATAAATAGAGGGAAGGGGAGGGAGGAAGAGGAAGAAAGAGACAGAGGAAATATAGGGATAGAGAGAAAGGGGGGAAAGGAGGGAGAAACACACAGAAAAGGCATTGTGAAATCATCTATTGAGCGTGAAATGTCAGAGTTCATGAAGTTTACTTGATAGCTATGTGACTTTGGGTAAGTCACTTAGAATCTCTCTAAGCCAATTTCCCTGTCTGTAAAATGGGCATAATCATAGCACCTGCCTCACTGGATTGTTGTGAAGCTCAAAGGAAGTGGCACGCAAAAAGGGCTTTGCAAATCTTTGCTGACTATATAAATGCTATTATTAGTAATAAGTCCACTAACATTAATAAGTCTACCTGTTATTAATAAGTCCCACTGGACTAACAGAACAACCACCTCCTTTTACAGGTGAGAAAACAGTGGTCCAGAGAAGTGAATGACCAAGTGAAATGAGCCAAAGGCACACAGTTAGCAAGTCACAGACCCGGGTCTCAAATCTTGGTTTCTGGGTCCCTGGGTCCCAGGGTCTTTTAATGATACCACACCTCCTTTCCCAAAGCAGTGTAAAACTCCCTACATCTACTCATCTAAAGGACAAGGTCTTGATTCTAGCTCAACAAAATCTCTCATACCTTTCTTCTTCCCTCTACCCACAACCACCCTAGGTGAGGCTCATGGATGATAGCGATTACCTCCTAACTACTGTTCCTTCATACTCCTGCATGGAGCCTCTTCCGTCTCCAATGAATATTCCTAAAGCGTAGCCTTGACTCTGTCAAGAGCTCAAGAAACGTCAGCAACTCCCTATTGCCTCTCAAAGAAAATGGAAGCTTCCATGTTTGTCATTTAAAGTCCATCACGGTCAAGCTCCAGTCTCTCTTTCCAAGCTATTATACACTACTCCCCGCCCCACCCCTGCCCCAAGCCCTCTATGTTCCAGTCAAACCAGCCTACTTCATCTCCCCCATAGGTGACATTTGCTCTCCTGCAAGCTGTACCTTTTTACAGGCTGTTCTCTGTGCCTCGAATGCCTCCTCTCCTTGTTGCCCCCTTTTAGAACCCCCAGCTCCCAACAAGACTCAGTTCGGGTGCCAGTTTAGCTAAGAGGCTCTCTTGACTCTCCGATTGGTAATGCCCTGGCTGAAACCTGTTTTATTTGTTTTATGCATATATCTTGCAATTATTTATCTCTGAACATACTGTATCCACCCTGTAGAATGTAAGCACCAGGAAGGCAGGCTTTATATTTCTTTTGCTTTTTGTATTCCCGTTGCTTAGCTTAGGTTCTGGCACATGGAGGTATTGAATTAATCGTGACAGATTAATTAATGGGCACTTAAAAATCTATTGGAAGTTATCCCAGTAGCTGGACAGTCTGGTAGGATGAGGAAGTAGGTAGGAACCATAGGCTTTAGAGACGAAAGGAACATAGGAGGAGATTGTCTCATCCAGTTGCTTTGTTTTACAGCTAAAAACACTGAGGCCCATAATGATGACATGACATGCTCAGGTCATACAATGAGGAAATGCTGGGGCCCAAATTCAAGTCCAAGGTTTCAGACCTCAAATGCAGTCTTCTTTTCACAACACCATTTCTTTACTAAATATACCTCTTGTAAAAACTTTTATTGGCACTCCTGTATCAAATCCTCTTTTGTTTAAAATCACCGTTTTAGTCCCTGACTCTTCCTTGGCATATCTATGTGTCTGCTATGGTACACATAAATGGTGGTAAATTATAATTTGCTACCATATTTCCCTATAATTTGTTTTACTATATTTCCTAGTAATATAAATATGAATGCAATAAACATTTTAACAGTGGTATTTAACTGTGTGCTGGGCTTTTGTACTTCTGTGATCCCTCTACTTCTGAGCAGCTCCAATCACTTAATATCTGTCCATTTAATTTGACCTAACTTGTACTCACCCAGACCCTCAGTTTCTCCAGCTGTAAAATGGAGGAGGCTAAGAACGCAATGTCCTTAGGAAATACTGTTTTTCATTTTGTCTCTTTCCCCAGCAGCTGGAAAAGTGTTTTCTATATTGTTGTTGTTTGGTTGACTAGTAGTGTCTGACTCTTTGTGACCCCATTTAGGGTTTTCTTGGCAAAGATCCTGGAGTAGTTTGCCACTTCCTTCTCCAACTCATTTTACAGATGAGGAAACAGGCGAACAGGGTTAAGTGACTTGCTTAGGGTCACACAGCTGGTAGTAGTCTGAGGCCAGATTTGAACTCAGGAAATGAGTCTTCCTGACTCTAGGCCCAGCACCCTATCCACTGGGCCACCCAGCTCCCTCTGATGGATTCTCTGAATCACTTTTGTCCTCAGTTTTTTCAGCAATAAAATATGGATAATAACACTTGCGCTAGGTACCTTACATGGTAGCTGGGAGGAATGTACTTTGTAAACTTTAAAGAAATAGATAAATATGAGTTACACTGGAGTGGTTCTCCATGTCCTTCTCCAGCTCATTTGATGACAGTGAAGTAATAGATATAAAAAATCTTTGAATTCTTCACAACCAAGGAGAGGGATAAATACTCTTTATTGATTATGGTACTTTTATCTGGGGCCAGAACAATATGATTGCCTGGTTTCCATTGGCAACCAGATGAGCCTGCCTGAGGAGGGTGTGGTGTTTTGTGCCTTCCTCCCAGGAGGGTGAGGGTGAGCTGTTGGTGGAGGGCCTAGCATGTTCTTACCCTCATTCCCCCTTCCCTCATTGTTCTCTTCCTGGTTAGCAAAGGAGGCAAGTTCGCCAGCGGTGACCCCTCTCTGCTTTGTGGTCCGCTGTAACTTGGATGTAGATTGCAGCATTCACACTGTGCCTGCCTTCCCTTCCAGACAAAGCTGTTCTCTCCCAAAGAGCAGCATGTTGCTAACCCTTGAGATGCAAAGGGTCCTCCCATGGGAGCATCATGACCTTACTTTTCTTCTACCAGTTTCTTTGGCTTTTCAGTTTCTGAGCTGGGACACACACCTGGTATGGTGTGTGTGCGTGTGTCATAGGATCATAGATGTAGGGATAGAAGGAGGCTTAGAGGTCACCTAGTCCAACCCCTTTTGCTTTACAGATGAGGAAACCGAGGCCCAGAGAGTGTGACTTGCCTAAGGGCACAAAGGGATTAAGTGGCAGATCTGGGATTTGAGCTTAAGTCCTGTGACTCCATAGTCAGCCCTCTTCTCCCACTCAGGTAGGAAAGCAGCAGTAGCAGAAGAAAAGGGGCTGAGCCATAGGGGCATGCTCACCAACCTCTTCTGGTGGAAAAAGCTGACCAGACGGAAATGACTAAAATTTTCATCTTAAATCCGAGGCATATCAGAGAATTGAATGAAAGCCTCTGCTCTCAATCTGCTATTACACTTTCTCCTTTGAATTCAGGACTTTACCAAAACAACCTCCCCCCACCCCCACCCCAACTCCCTCCCTCAATAATAAAAAAGGATAAGTTGCATTTACAAACTATTTCCTAAAGCTGCTTCCCAGCTCCCAGGAGAGGCAACAGGAGCAGGGGATTGCTGTGCAGAAAACACTCCTGACTTGGGTGGAGAATGAAGAGGAGGGAGGGGAGGGGGATTGTCAGCCTTTTCCTACCTGAGACTCTGGGGAGAGAACTTGATGAGACAGCTAGGGGCTAAAATGAATGGATGGAATCCTTTTTCTATTTATTCCTAATGAGCATGCACCAGGAGAGAAAAGATCACTCTTCAAGTTAGGGAAACCTCTTTCCAAGCTACCCAGGTCTCCTGACTCCAGCTGGCTTACGGGAACTCTGAGTCAGCCAGGATGTCTTGGGCAAGGGTTGCTGGGGATGCTTTAGATGTTGTTTGATTGGCAATGGCTTGGCCTGGTGTGCTAACCTGACCCAGGAAAGAAACTTCCTCCAATGGTAGCTCCAGGGTTAGAAGGCAGGGGAGGGAAACAATTCAAGTTTAGAAGGATTTGGGGGATTTCAAAGCATTTTACAATTTTGGAAGATGGAGCCCCATCACTTTATGGCAAGGTATAGTTGGTCATCCCTTAACCTGTGTGTCTGGATTGAATCATTTGCAAAGTCAAGGTGACTGAGACCTCTTGTCACCTCTGAACCTGTTTCTTAACCAATTCATAGTGACCAAAAGAACACTAGACTGGGAGTCAGAGGACCAGACATTCAAGTACTGGCTAAGTTATTTACTACCTAAATCACCTTGGGAAAGTCATTTAGGGCTCCCTGGCCTCCATTTCCATTTGTACTATATAGCTGGACTAAGAAAGATTTCTTATAAAATCTCTCTTGATTCATTTAAAACTGTTTATTGCTATTTTGTGTTTCTACTTCACTTTCCTTTCCAAATATACCCTTCCCCCTGCTCCTTCCAATAAGCCATTCCTTATAAAGAAGAATTTAAAAAACAACACCTTTCATTAAAACTAATCAAGGTAGTCCATATGATATTCCACACCCACAGTCCCCCTGAGCTATTTTTTTCTCATTTTTTTTTTCCTCTGGTTAAGGGGACAGGCAGACAGCGGTTTTGTGACTTTCCCCTGGTCACATACATACAGGTATCTGAGGCAGGATGGGAACTCAGATCTTGTTTGAGCTTTCTAGCCTCTGTGCCAATCACCTGCCTCCCAAATTCACAGTCATGATTTCTTATGAGGCAATCCTCCGTTACATTATTGTTTTTGGACACAATTTGTGTAGCGATTCCCTAATAAGAGGGCATTTATTTTGCTTCTTGGTATTTAGGTTGTTTCCGGTTCTTTGTTACCAGAAATGTGCTGCTATAAATATTTTGGGTATGTGTGAGATCTCTTTCTGTCTGGCCTCCTTGGGCTGTATGCCTAGCAGGGGAATCTAAGAGTAAAGGGGATGGATATTTTAACCAGTCTCTTTGCATAATTGCAAATGCTTTCCAAGACAGGTTGGACCAACTCAACTCGACTAATCTGTGTGTTTTTCCATCATCTCCCCAACATTCACATTCCAGTCTTGTGTCACCTTTGCCAATTTACTAGGTGTGAGGTGAAACCTTAATGTTGTTTTGATCTCCCTTATTATTGGTGTTTTGGAGCATCCTTTCATATGGTTGTTAACAGTTTGCAATTCTTTTGAGAACTGTTTGTTCATACCCTTTGGGAAACACCTTAGTCAAATATTTGAATTAGTGTTCTCTCTGCATATTGGATATCAGACCCTTATCAGACATATTTGATGTAAAGATTTCCCTTCCCCAATTGACTGCTTCCTTTCTTGTCCCATGATCATAGATTTTGAGCTGGAAGGGACCTCAGAGGCCATCTAGTACAGCTTCTTCATTTTATAGATGAGAGAGGTTAAGTGTCTTCCTTGAGATCATACAGTTAATATCATGGCTAGGTTTTAATCGCAGTTTCTGTGATTCCTGAAGGAAGCATTCTTCCCACCATACAGCGTTACCCCCAACTTGAAATCTTCAGCTCTAAGAGCCTTTGATCCTTAGAATATAAATGCTGGGTCCCTTCAGAGTTGCTATGAGCCCAGGAGTGTGAAAGGCATTAACCAAAAGGTGGAATGTTTAGGGAAAGAGAGCGGTGGGAAATGAGGGACCAAGACACTGACCTTTCCTTTGGCCTTGGAGCTCAAGTCACCAACAGTCCCTGGATTGGCCCTACCCCATCTCCTCCTCCCCTTCTTCGCCCCGTGGGCTTTGCCCAGACTTTTCCAAAATGCCTTAGATCCAGGCTGACTTTAATTATGTAATTCTTTTCTCGTTATCTTTTCTAATTGTTCTCAGCGCTATTTCCTAAACCTATTGGAAACAATTGCAGGCAGAGAATGAAGTGGGAGGTAGATCAGGACGTGGCAGACAGCCAGGGCTCCCTCCACCAGCCTTCCCAAGTCACACACACACACACACACACACACACACACACACACACACACACACGAGGAGGGTGGGGTGGGGTTTTTAAGAAGAATGTCGGTGCCCCCTTTAGTGCCCAGGGTTTGGAGTCTCTGTGCTCAGGGAGGGGGAAGGAAGAAGCATCCATTGACTCATTCAGATGTTCAGAGAGCAGTCCCATCATTCAGATAAAGGCCACCCTCCCTGCTCCCGCCTTTCCCCAAACCCTCCCCTGGTTGTTCTCTTCTCTCCAGGGTTTCAGTGACGTGGGTGGAGCTCCCTAGGGGATTCTCCCCAAAGCCAATAAGACCAAACCCTTTCCTCCTGGCACTGAGTTGTTTGTATGTTCTTGCCAGGAAAGTGAAAAGGTTTGGGATGCCCCCAGCCCAGGAAGTGGTGGGAGGAAAAGGCGACCAGTTCCTTGAAAGAACTAGAACGTTGGGGTTTGCTAACTTCTTTACAGCCTAATCTAGTGAAAAGGACTCAGCTTTCAGATGGATAATTTAAAAAATTATGCAACAAACATTTAAGAGATAGTGTGGTGTAGTATAAGACCTGGGACTAAGTTTGCCATGCATTGACCGTGTGACCCTGGGCCAGTCACTGATGAGAAGGAACGTAATATGGTGGAGAGAATGGTGGACCTCCAGGCAGGGGGACCTGAATTCAAATTTCATCTCAGATGCTTAATGGTTGTGGGACCTTATGTGAATCACTCTCTTGGTTCCAGTTCCTCACCAGTGAAATGGAGGGATAGATTGGCCTAGATGACCTCAAAGGTCCCTGGAGACTCTAAATCTATGATCCTGTGACTTAATTGCTCAGTGCCTCCTTGCTAAGACTAAGGCTTTTACTGGCACAAAGGCATTACTGATTCAGTAGTGACAGAGGATGCTTCTTCACTGGATGCCTAGGACCTCACCCAGATTAACCCCCCACCCCCAGAGAAAAAGCAAAACAGAAGCTGAAAGGTGCTGTGGTAAATGCTAGGAACACAGAAACAGAGATGAGACAATCATTGCCCTTAATGATCTTACATTTCTTAAATACCAACTGTGTGCAGACCCCTGTACTAGCGGTAGAGAAAAAAAAAACACCAAATGTGAGAGAGATAGACTAGTCTTTGAAAACCATAACCTTTGCTTTCAGAAGGGTGTCCCTTGGACAAGGCACCCTAACATTACAGGAAACTGCTGGATTGTCAAAGTCCTCCCACCCATCACCCATCCTTGTAGTGAGAACCTTCAGTTTCCAGATGCTGCCTTCAGGGTTGCCTACTGGGCTGGCATTCAGGGCTCTCCCCAACCTTTCCCCCAGTGTAAACTCCTTGAGGGCAAGGGCTCCTTCTTTCCTTTTCTTCCTTTTCTTCCTTCCTTCTTTCCTTCCTTCCTTCCTTCCTTCCTTCCTTCCTTCCTTCCTTCCTTCCTTCCTTCCTTCCTTCCTTCCTTCCCCCTCGCTCTCTTCCTTCCTTCTTTCTTTCTTTCCTTCCCTGTCTCTCTTCCATCTTTCCTTTTCTTCCTTCCTTTCTTAGTGTGCTATACTGAAGAGGTTACACCCCAGTCTGAATAGTTTTTTTTAATGAGAAGACTAATTGGGAAACAGGTTACTGGAATTTGGCTCCCCCCTCCACCTTTTTTCTCTGTTTCCTCTTCTCTCCCTGAAAATTCTATCCCCTCCACCCCACCCTCCCCTTCAGCTTCTATTTTCCCCCTGTTATTCTCTCTCTGTTTCCTAAGCAATCTGCCTCTCAGTCTCTCATACACATCTGAGAGGGAAAAGGAGGCACCAGAGTCCAGAGAGGCAGTACAGTCCCATTAGACTTGGAATCAAGAAAACTGAGTTTGAGTCTTGGCTCGGCGACTTGCTGTCTATAGGATTAGAGCTCCCAACGGCATTCATCACTCTGAACCTCAGTTATCTCATCTGTACGAGAGGGATAATTATATTTGCACTATGTTCCTCTTAGGATTCTTATGAGGAAAGTTCTTTGTAAACCTTAGTGATGCATGCCGTAACTGTGAATAATTATTCTTACCTAGCCTGACATTCATTCAGGGCTCTTCTCCTCCCTGGGTCTCAGCTAGCTTATCTGTGGAGCTCTTTGGCACCTTGACCAGAGTTCAGCGTATGCTCAAGGGGGTAACGAATATGGCACATTGCCACATGGGGAGTAAAATCACAGCATCGTATTGCCCTAAGATAACAGAATCATAGATACAGAGCTGGAAGGGACCTCAGAGGTCATCTAGTCCCACCATACTATTTTATAGGTGGGGAAACTGAGGCCCAAATGGATTATGTGACTTGTCTAAAGTTACATAGGTGGTGAGTGGCAGGTGCTTAGGACCTTTGATTCCAAATTTGACTTATTTGACTTATTTTCCCCTGCCCCTGCTTCTATGACATAATCAGAAGCCAGGTAGTAATAACAACCTCTCTCTCTCTCACTATATGTATATTCATATATATATACACATATACATACACATATATACACATATGTGTATACACATGTATATACATACATATATATACATATATGTATATATCTATATCTATCTATCTATCTATCTATCTATCTATCTATATATATATATATATATATATCCCTTTAAAGTTTTCAAAAGATTTTACATCTTTGGTCAGATCACTGGGCCTGAAGTCAGGAAGACCTGAGTTCACATGTGGCCTTAAGCACTAACTAGCTATGTCACCCTGGGCAAGTCACTTAACTTTTTTGCTTCGGTTTGCTCATTTGTAAAATGGGGATAATAATGCCTCCCTCTCGGAGTTGTTTTGAGGATCCAGAGATACTATCTGTAAAGTGCCTCGTGTAGTGCCTGGCAAATAGTAGGTACTACATAAATGCTATTGTTCATATTATTACCTCCCAACCACCCTGTGAACTAGGCAGCAGAGGGATGATTATCCTTCCTTGACAGTTGGGGACATTGAAGCTCAGAGAAGGTGCCATGATTATATGACTCAGCCATGGTTATATTCCAGCTCAGCTCTCTGTCTACAAATCCAGCGTGTATATCCACTATAACCCCGGTAGATATGGTAGGTGTGGTAACAGCACATTTCTCCTATATCTTTATGCATCTCCCTTGAAATGGAGCAACTTTGTATCTCCCTGGGCACGGGTGGTGGACATAGTTACAAAGATGCTGGCCTAACCATGGTGGGTGGTTGGGGTGAGAAGTGAATGGGAGCAGTGTCATGACTGGAGTAGTCCCATCAGCCATTCAGCTTACTCCACTACTGTCTCCCCCCACCCCTACTAACATATGGCCCCTCTTTTACACTTGTCTACTGCTTCCCTTGATAAAATAGAAGCAAAATTCAGGGCAGCTGGGAGCCTGGAAGGAGCTGGAGGCATTGGCATTTTCTTTTCCTTTCAAGTCAATGTAATGAAGCTCTAGACTGGGGTTTTATGATGTGTTTTCTCAATTTCAGGGCCAGGGAACATGAAGCCTTCAGAAGAGGGTCAGTGGAACTAAGAAAGGGAGCCGGAGGGCTTTGAAGGCTCTGTCTCATTCTAGTTTGGAAACAGGCTAACTGTGGTCACAGACGCTCGTGAACTGAATCAGGTTACACCTCAGACTCACTGATAGATTTTTTTTTTAATGAGAAAAATAAACGAGAAACAGACTCCAGGAATTTGGCTTTTGCTTCTTTCTCTCTGTTTTCCCTTTCTCTCTCGCTTTCTTTTTCCCTTTTTCTCCTCTTATTCTCTTTCTTTCAAGTTCTTTTATAATCCACTTTCTAGGTCTTTCTGTCTGTTTTTCATTCTTGCACCCATACCTGAGAGGCAAAAGGGGGAGAAATCAGGGCCCAGAAAGATGGTACAGACAGGCCCTGGGAGGGCACACTGATCTATAGATGTTAACCTCTCCAGAGGTGCCCCCAAGGTTGGGGGTTGGGGAATATCAATCAGCCATTTTTCTCTTCCCTCCCCTCACCACAAAAGGTCATAAAACTGCCAGGTTTTAATTTCTACCAATTCCCTTGTTAGTGCCAGAAACACACAATTAGCTTTAAAAGTGTCTGCAATCTCTGGCCAGTAGAAAATTTATGACTTCAAAAAAACAATTTTTTAGAAAGTACCTAATTAGGCATATTTTGCCTATGGCCATTAAACATATTAATTAATCTGTGTCCTGGAGAGGAGGGAGAGGAGTCATGTGGTAAAGTAACAAGAACACTGGCTCTGGAGTCAGAGAACCCAAGTCCAAATTTCACGTCTGATGTGTACTTCCTCTGTGACCTCGAGGAAATCACATCACCTTCTAGGGTCTTGCTAGCTCTAGAATCAGAGTGGTTGCTTAAGTTCTCTGTGTGACCTTGAGCAAGTCACTTAACTTCTCTTAACCTCGCTAACTCTAGCATTAGAGAGCAGTTACTTAGGCTTTCTGGGCTTCATTTATCTCACCTGCAAAATGGGGATAATTTTATTTACACTTTGTACCTCATAGGATTCTTTTGAAGAAAGTTCTTTTAAAGCCTTAAGATAATCTATATTGTAATTGTGAGCTATTATTATATTATGTTTTATTATATTATTATAATATATATTGTAATTGTGAGTTATTATATTATCTGTTTTATTATATTATTATAATATATGTTGTAATTGTGAGTTATTTTTATATTACATTATATATTTTATTATATTATTATAATCTACATTGTGATCATGCATAATGATTATTGCCAGGCTGGCATGAATTCATTCAGTGCTCGTTTCTTTCCTGTGTCTTGGCTAGTTCATCTAGAGAGCTGTTCAGCCCTTCTTACCTGACTTACCTGACTAGAGTGTGGCATATGGCCGGGCAAATTCCCTTTGCATGATCATCTCTAGCTTAGGAATCAGTAAGTAGCACTTTCCCCCTTGTTATAGCCTGGCATTAAGGATACTGGAGAATCATACTGAAGGTATATGCTGAGCACAGCCTCTGAAGAGTAGAGGCCAGAGGCCCTCTTATTCCACTGATTTAGCCCCAAGGAGTAAGCCAAAATGGTATTGGCCTTGGGAATGGGGTGAACGTTGGATGCATGAAAAAGGGGAAAGCATGAGGAGCACTGGTGTCTCCTTTCCCTAGAACCTTGTGGGTGGATGGAAAATGTTAGAGAGGAAAGATGGCAGCTCTGTGTTGTTAACCCGTCCCTGTCCTGCTTCCTCAATTCCATTTCTATGGCATCACCTCCCTTTTGCCTCTCTCATCACCTCTTGGAACTTTTAATCTTCCTTGGCTCCATCTGTATCCCAGTAGGAGATGAGATATCTGTGAGGAGCCAGGAAGTCAGGTTTGGAAGGTTCTCTATCAATCATAGGATTAAAGACTAAGAGTCGGAAGAGACCTTAAAGGCCACTGAGTCCAACTCTGTCAATTTGCAAACTTGGACCCAGAGAAGTGACTTGCCCAAGGTCACACAGCTAATAAGCAACAGATTACCTAGTTACTCTCTTCCCCTCCATCTTATTTTACCGATGAAGAACCTAAGATCAGAATGTTGAGGTGATCTGTAAAATGTCAGCTAGGGGCAGAGTTGGGACTAAGTCTCAAGTCCTTGATTAATATTAATATTGTCAATTATTATTAATAATATTTATTATTATTACTTGCTAACATTTATATTGTGCATTAAGGTTTGCAAAGTGCCTTACATATATTATTTCATTTGATCCTTACGGGAACCTAATGAGGTTGGTCCTCTTATTAGCCCTATTTTACAGATGAGGAATCTGAGGCAGAGCAAAACTAAGTGACTTACCCAGGGTCATACTGCCAGTGTCTGAGGCAGAATTTGAACTCAGTTCTTCCTGACCTCCAAGTCCAGCACTCTCTCCTCTACCACATCTAGCTGTCTCACACCAGTGAGACACACATCTTAGATATTTCTAAGAGGCTAAGCTGATTTATGGACAGCTAGATGATGCAGTGTGTAGAGCTCTGAGCTTGGAGTTAGGAAGACCTGAGTTCAAATCTGGTCTTAGACACTTACTAGCTATGCAACCCTGGGCAGGTCACTTAAACTCTGTTTGCCTCAGTTTCTTCATCTGTCAAATGGGCTGGAGAAGGAAATGGCAAACCAGTCCAATACCTTTGCCAAGAAAACCCCAAAAGGGGTCACCAAGAGTCAGACACAACTGAAATGACAGAATAACAAGAAGAAGCTGATTTGTAGATGGGGGTGGGGGTAGGGAATGCTGTTCTCCCCCATGCTAGCTGTAGGCAATAGGGAGAAGAGACCAGGCTGAGAAGCTTGTCCACTTCTGCTTCTTTCCCTTGGCTGTTCACAGTGGGGTGTTTTCTGGAACACTTTTACCATCTCCAAGGAATGCAGATACCTGATTGCTTACCATCTGGGGGTGGGGGTGGGGAAAGGATAAAATTTGGAACTCAAAACTTTAGATAAAAATGTTCGAAAATAAACAGATAAAAGAAATGCAGTCGGTTGGGGTGGGGCGCTGTGGTGGGGGTAAGACTTGTGGTTGTGGCCATCCAGGGTGCTGGCACAGCTTGAGGTAGAAGGGAGGAGGATGAAGCATAATGTGGCTACTTCAGCAGCTGTCATCTGCTTCCCTCACCCAGTCGTTTGAGTGGCTCCAGTCCCTGCTATCACCATCCGTTGCTATGTGAATAACACAATTAGGATGACACAGGACATGGATAAACAGAAAATGCGGTACCATAGGGGGAAGGGCTGGCAGAGGGAGAAGGAGAGGGAGGGCCCAGCTTCAGTCAGATATTTTGTCACTAAGTCATTTCTAGAAGGCAAAGGAATTCGAGAAGGAAATTCCAGGGCAGTTTAAAGCCTTGTGTTTTTGTGGGAAGGCTGGGGGATGAGCCATTAAAATGCATAAATTAGCCAGTTTCTTTCCCCTGCAATAGCCTTTATCTAGGGCTTGTAACAGCCTATCCCCTCTCCTTGGCTCTATCAGAATCCCCAGTAAAGGCAACCAAGTTAAAGAACAGTGTGACTTCCTAAATCAAGCCCTTGAAGGCAAATCAAGGGATCTGGGTTGTGTCAATGATTCATCATTACTATTAGGAGGAGCGGTAAGATTAATTATAATGATAACTCATATTTATGTAGTTCTTTAAAGTTTCCAAAGTGCGTTCCTCCCAACCACCACGTAAGGTACCTAATGCAAGTGTTATTATCCATATTTTATAGATGAAGAAACTGAGGACAAAAGAGATTCAAAGAATCAATCAGAGGCAGCTGGGTGGCCCAGTGGATGGGGTTCTGGGCCTGGAGTCAGGAAGACTCATTTCCTGAGTTCAAATCCAGCCTCAGACACTTCCTAGCTATGTGACCCTGGAGAAGTCACTTAACTCTGTTTGCCTCAGTTTCCTCATCTGTCAAATGAGCTGGAAAAGGAAATGGCAAACTACTCCAATATCTTTGCCAAAAAATCTCAAACAGGGTCACCAAGAGTCAGACATGACTGAACAACAGCAACAATGGACTTATTAAATTCTAATTTGGGGAAAAAGAGGGTCATTCAGCCAGAACTTGAACTGAGGTCATTTGATTCCCAGGTCATTGTCATTTCTAATTGTTTCTACAAATTTTTATGCTGCATCTTAAAAGTTTGAAAATAATGAGATGACGCAGAATTCTTCATAAATGCAGACAGGACTTTCCCCCTATTCTCTTGAAGTAATTGGGACCAGGGGAGGAGAGCCAGCAAGCTGTATGTATTCTTTTCTCATCACTCAGTTTCCCCATGTGGAAGATGAGAAGGGAGAGAACAATCCTTATTCCCTTTCCTGAATTATTCCTCTGGTCACTCAAATAGGAGGCAGCTAGACAACGGAAACCCCACGTTGGAGAGGATTCACGCAATATTCAACAGCAACCTGGTGGCTAGTGCAAAGATAGAGGTCTTTCTCTGAAAGATCTTAAAGTCTAACAGAAGAAGAAAAACCCAAATAAGACACCGAGGAGTATGTGTTAAGTACAAAGGAGAGGCCCATGACAAAGTGCCATGAGATATCTGAAGAAGAATCATGTGAAAATGTCAAGGAACCTCCAATCGGAGAGAGGATGGTAGTGGTGGAGAATGAGACAGCCACCCTTGGCTGAGGAAGATAGGTGCTTAGAAATCATTAATACCACCATGACTGCCAACACCCATAAGCCTCTCTCTTACCTTCCCAGGTTGATTTTAGGCAGGAGAAGCACTGTAACTCTGTACATGGTGTAAGGGGACAGAGGGGGAATGTGCCACTGTCAGAAATTTCCCTAGGAGCTTGGTGGTCTAGAACAGGGCTATCCAATCTTAGGTTATCTTAGTTCTGCATTAAAATAAAATAATTATTTGAGGGCCGCACCCAGAATAAAAAAATATAGTACACTAATAGAAAGTGGGGGATACACGTCACCAATTCGACAGGCTAAGGAGCGAAGTGCCAAAGCAAACACAAAACAACAAAGTGACAACACAGCAGTATTAAGGTAGGTGCATACTGACTAATCTGCATCATAGAGACTGAACGCATCCCACAGATCGACTGAAAATTCCGTGCGATATGTTCTGTCCGTAATACTGCTTAAAAACACCAAGGACACTTAAAATCAATGAGACTATTTACTAGTGATGGAATTAAAAAATCTAATATGCATTCCATGCAAAGTATTATTTTATTTTTTAGATTGTGAAAATTAAAACCCACAGGCGGGCCAAACATAAAAGCGCACTGTGGGCCATATTGTGGACAGCCCTCGTCTAGAAGACTCCCTGGACCCAATGGCCCAATAGCCCATCAACTGATCATTTCAATGACTGCATTGGTAATTAGCCCCAAGCAATAAATGTGACAAAGCAGAAGGAGAAAACAGGAAGGGGAGAGATTGAGTAGGGGAAAGGGAAGGCTATCAGATACTCATATTAATATAAGATTTAAGTCACCTAGTATTTCATCTCTTGCTGGTTTTCTGGAGAGCTTTATTTGAAGGAGATTGGGCTGTTACCCTGAAAGAGGCTGGTTCTACTTGGTGCTGGCTACAGCATAGGAGTCTATGAGTCAGAACCTTAGGATTTCCACATTAAATTTAGACTTTGGGGATGGGCCAACTTGGATGGTGTGGTGCCTATAGTGTTTAAGGAAGAAGATAGATAGATAGATAGATAGATAGATAGATAGATAGATAGATAGATAAAAATATGCAGAAATAATGCCCTTTCCCTGAGAAGTTCCCCTAGAAGACTGAAAATATTGGAGATGTTTGAAGTCATTGTATTTCCCATTTTACAGATGGAGAGACTGAGGGACAGAAAGAAATAGTAATTTGCTAGGGACCCACAGAACCAGTGATAGTGGCAATATTAGCTGACTTTCAGAGGTACTATGTGGGTAAAAGGGATTTGAAAAATACAAAGCTCCCAGGAGACTTGAGCAAATAGATGTAACTCCATTGCAATCTATTACAGAACCATTGAGGGCAGTTAGGTGGCACAGTTGTTAGAGCTCTGGGCCTGGAATCAGGAAGACCTGAGTTGAAATGTGGCCTCAGAAACTTATTAGCTATGTGACCCCGGCCAAGTCACTTAACCCTGTTTACCTCAGTTTCTTCATCTGCCAAGTGAGCTGGAGAAGGAAATGGCAAACCACTCCAGTATCTTTGCTAAGAAAATCCCAAATGGGGTCACAAAGAATTAGACATGACTGAAAAATGACTGAACAAGAATATGGGCTCATTGAAAATGGGAAATGGCTGTGGGAATAAAGAGGATGACTTTGTCAAAATGAATATGTTGGTCTCTTGCCCATCTGTTTGAGTAAAGTTGGTGATGCAGACCGTGACACCTGACTTGCTGCATGATCTTAGGATGGGTCACTGTCCTCTTCTTTGTCAAGATTTCTTCAGGCAAGAAACGAGGGAATGTTCCATTCTCAATGAAAAAGAGAGAGAGAGAGAGAGAGAGAGAGAGAGAGAGAGAGAGAGAGAGAGAGAGAGAGAGAGAGAGAGAGAGGGAGAGGGAGAGAGAGAGAAATATTCATATTTATGCAAAGGGCCAAAATCCATGAATGTCCCAGCACCCAAGGTCATCCAAGTCCCCCTTCTTGACCTCCCTGGATCAACTGAGCTAATATAGAAGTAACGAGAGAGAGAGTTCATGGGCTGGATGATGAGAAGCAGGATGTGAGAGGGCTTTGTGTACACAAATATATTGCCAAAAGTGTCACGGATATATTTGAAAAACATCAATAGGGATCAATGGGAAGAAATCACTGGCCCTAGCCAGGGGGGGAAAATCATGGCTGGAGGAAGTGAAGGATAAGAATCTATAAAGAATAGAAACATTGTGATTTATTCTCTGGGCTCTTCTCTCCCTCTCTTTCCCGTTCCCCTTCTCTTCTCTCCTCTTTGTCCTTGTCCCTTCACCTTCCATTCGTCCTCCCCCACCCCATCACTACCGCTCTGTTTCTTTTCTCCTGTTAATGTTTGAGAGAAAATTAATAACTTGTACACAAAAACAAATTAGCCTTGGTCTTAGAGTCAGGAACAGAAGAAACAATGACACGTCCTCTTCTATTCTTTCACCATGGTGACCTGTATGTCCCTTGAATTTTCAATTATGAGCCTGGGGGCAAGGGACTGAGCCAAACCCTGTTCCCTAAGACACCTACCGCATTGTTGACTCTGTGAATGCTGAGAACACCACGTTTGCAACAATGGTGACTGCAATGCTAATGTGAAATTCAGAGATGCTTTGAGGGAGCCTGACCATGCCAGAACTCTAGAGTTAACCTGGGTCAAATCCAGCTTGCATGAGAGACTTTAGGAAAGCCAGGGTGGTGGATGCAGTCCAAGATGATCTTACTTCCATGTCAATAATGAACTAGTGGTGTGGGGTTCTGTGGCAATCTCCCTTCCTCCATTCCCATTTGAAAATTACTGTGATTCTTTGTCTGTGTTTCTATTTTCCATAAGGCAGGGATAATAAAAATGTGAATATGATGTTTGAAAATGCTAAAGTCATAAAGGAAAAAATCCACATAGAGAAGGACCTCTTGGAATCAGAAAGAGGGCCTCAGGGATGGGCAAGAGGAATCATGGGAAGTAGGGATGAACAAGGGGGAAAAATTAGAATGACTGGGAAATGAGAGAATATGAGAAACAATAGGATTCATATTAGAGAAATGGCCACAAATATCAACAGAGAATCATAGCGTCAGTTAGAACTAGAAGAGACCTTAGGGTTCAACTCCTTCATTTTACAGATGAGGAAACCGAGGATCATGGAAGTGAATTGGCTTATGTGAATGGTAAGTTACAGAGCCAGGATCAGAATTCAGGTGCTTGGGTTCCATATTTATTGCCCTTTCTCCTACATCACACTGTAATTTGATGCAAGTCATAGAGTGTAATGTCTATAATTAGCTAGGACAGGGTACGTGCCAGAGACAGCCCCCGAGGATAATTTTGTTCAGATAAAAAAAAAAGAGAGAGAGAGAAGACAGCCTGCTTTCAACGTGAATCTGAGAGGAGAGACCCAGGTTCCGGCCAAGAAGGACTGAGGGTCCCCAGGGATTGTGAGCTAGCTAACATCCGAATGAATGATACTGAAAAAACCTGTTAGGAATGAAACTCCTGCATTAAGCTGGGCCAAGCTAGCGTTGGTAATGAGGCTGTGTGTCAGCAACTGGCTTCTTTGAATATGTTTATACACCCAGATCTTCTCCTGTTGAAGTGAAGGAGTTATGTGCTATGAGTGTGTGGGAGTGGGGTGAAGAGGAAGAGTGTGGGCTGAAGACATCCTGTGGAGGAGAAGGAGAAGAAAGGAATTCAAAGCAATGACCTGGTTTAAAGACCCAAATATGTAGTCTCAAGTGGAGGAGACCCCCTGATTCTTAGGGGAGAAGTCTTAAAGCAAGAGGGGAGGGTGCTGAGGGCAGATTGCAGGAATCATGGTGGATGAGGAAGACTAGCAAAGAGTGGGGATGAAAAAAGTCTCTTTTTAGAGTATCTGGAAAATAAGGAGCAGAAATAGGAAAAGAGTGATAGGACCTGTATTCGAGAAACTGGAGTAGACAGCAGCATGACGAAGTGGTGGGAAGCCAAGAATAAGCAGAAACACCTAGGGAGAGACTTCTGTTTGGGGGTGCCCTGAGCCCATTTCATCACTGACTGTCAGAGGGCTCCCCAGGGGTACTCTGCCCTAAGGGAGCTATCAGAAGGAGGTTATAGTAAGCACTGACTGTGAGATACCTGACAGGCTTTTATTAAAGCCAGTTGGAAAATGGCACCCTTTCTGGGTGGGCTTGCATTTTCAAATAGAAACAGGGCTAATGATGCCTTGGGGCTTTGGGTACAAGCAAGGGGGAATTCCAGCCACATTCCTTCAGGGAGATCTTGAGATCTCGAAATCCCTCCCTTATTCCTGTAGCTTCAGCCAGTCGATCCTCATTTCTATTTCAAGGCCTAGGGCCAAAGCTGAATTTGTTTTGAGACCTGAGGATGTTTCTTCCTTCAGCGGCAGGTGAAGAAGTGCTGATGAGAGGGTATGTCTCCATATTTGGAGAGAGATAGCAGGGGTAGGCATTCCTTTCCCTTAGAGGGTAGTTAGGGTCTTTTGTGGAGGTCTCCTGCTCCCTTGTTGTCCTAAATTCCCAGTCCTTCACCTTTTTGGCATCATGGCCCCCTTGGATGATCCTGTGGATCTCTTTTTTGAATCATGTTTTTAAATGTATAAGAGCAATATATAGGAGTAAAAAGGAAGATAATTATTTTGAAACCCAATAATCAAAATAGTTTAAAAAGCCCAAAGTTCATAAATATAAGATAAGATACCCAGATAAGAACCCCTGACCAAGCACCATGTTTACTATTTAGATTTCCAATGCTCATAATGTTACCAATGTTCCAAAACACATACTTGATTACTTGTGACAAATGATGGGGCCAGGTGAAGTAGTCTGAGCTGATTCCTCATCAGAGGCATAACTAGGGATGTTTATGGTAGGAATAAGTACCATGGACTAAGCACAGGGTAATCAGAACAAATTACCCTCTTAGTTAGGGGAGGGGTACCACACCATGAAGTGAGTAATGAACCCCAGGGCACCCAGCAAGTCGGTGATGAGGAGGCCACTGCATCTTGAAGAAGGCAGGAGAAGTCACCCCAGCCTGCCATCTGGCAGCTTCTTATTTTAGAGAGTTACTGTTGCTAAGTAAGTATTAAACTCTGTTGCTGCTAAGGACTTGTAAGGTTTGTCAGCATCCACAAAATTGGGTACCCTGGAGCAAAGGCTCCAGCCTGGTTACAACTCTGATCCCAGTCTAGTCCAGAACCACAGAGTACATAATTGTATTAACATACAAAAGTTTCTCTCTCTCTCTCTTCCTCTCCCTCTCTCTGTCTCTGTCTTTGACTATGTGTCTGGGACTCTTTCTGTCTTTGACTCTCTATCTCTGTCTCTCTTTTTCTCTTTTGTCTGTCTGACTCTTCTCTGTCTCTCTCGCCCCTCCCCAACCCTTGCCCAATTCCCTGTCATTTCAGTCTCTTGTGGTCCCAAGTCACAGCTGGTCCAATCAATTGCAGCCTCTATCTGGTCTTTCAAATCCTGACCTAAGCTGATGGAATTTCCCTTTCTCCTTGCCAAACAATCTGAGCAGAGGGTTGTCCCTCCCTCACATGCATCTTGTGTCTTCTTTACATTGTCCCTCTCCCTCCTCCCGTCAGCTATAAGGAACAGGGGGCTGACCCCATTAATCCTCCACAGTCTCTGGCTGCTCTGCACATCTCAAGCTGCCTTTGGGCTTCACCTCTAGCAGGCTTGAGCTCCCAAGCGGCATCTTTCAATCCAGCCTCAGTGATCAGGTGTCTAAATGGCAAATGAAAGATTAATGCTAGAGGCTGGAGTTGGGGTGTGAATAATTCAGAGGGCAGGGCAAGAGCCAACTCTGCTTACTGATACGGGTGGCTGGGCAGAGGTCAGGGAGAGGGGAAGGGCCGATTAAGGGTCAGGGGTAGGAGGTTAAGGAATTGAATGAATTTGGGATGGGTTCCTTTGAGCATTTCTCTCTCTCTCTCTCTCTCTCTCTCTCTCTCTCTCTCTCTCTCTCTCTCTCTCTCTCTCTCTCTCTCTCTCTCTCTCTCTCTCTCTTTCTCTGTCACTCTCTCTCTTTCTCTCTCTCTCCCTCTCTCTCCCTCTCTCTCTCTCTCTCTTTCTCTCTCTCTCTCTCTCTCTTTCTCTCTCTCTCCCTCTCTCTCTCTCCCTCTCTCTCTCACTCACACACACACACACACACACACACATCCAAATTTGGGGAAAATGATAGCAAGACAGGGAGGTTGGACTGCTCTGTCACTCAGTATAATGGCTGTGGATTTTAGAAGGCCTGAGTCTTTACAAACAATTGAGATCTCTCAGCACAGGCACCTGTTGCTAAGGATAGCTCAGCCCCTGGGGCAACATGTCCATACAGAGATGGTGGTTCCAGGGTAAGACGGTAGCCAATAAGATCTTCTCAGCATTCATATCCTTGCTCTTCCACCTTTAGCTGTAGTTGACGAATGATAGAATCCTAGACTGTAAGACTGGAGGAGGAGAGGTCTAGTTAAACCCTCCTCATTTTACAGATAAGGAAATTGAGTCTTAGAGAGGTAAAGTGATCTGTCACACATTGTATAGCAAGTGTGTGGCAGAAATAGAGTCTAGAACTCAGATTTCCTGATTCCTAATGAAGTGTTCTTTGCATTATACCACAAATTTCCCACAGATATAAAGTTCGGTAGATCACTTCTCCCTACCTCTCTTCTTTGAAGGAAACTAGATTTAAAGTGAAGGAGATATATTCTGAGAGTCATGCAATTGGAAAACTATTTTAGGTTTGGTGTATGCAAGGAATCTGTATTTGGGTAATCTCCCACAACCTTGCCTCTCAATAGGTTTTACAACAGCTTCAATACTGATCGTTTGGGGTTTGATAAATATTTTCCCCTCTGGAAATCTTTAGTAGTGGAGTGAGAAGGTTACATGATGGATTCCCCCAGTCACTTAATTGAAGCCATAAAAAATGAAAAGAGAATTTCCAATAAACCAAACCATTACTCACTTGAAGATGGAAGGGGATCCCAGATCTGGGCCCTGGTAGCCACAGCTGGGAGTTTCTCCAGCTCACTATCTATTATAATTATTAATCACAATGGCAACAGGGTTCATCTGTGCTGAACTACTTAATGAACTTCATCTCACATCCTTACAAGGTTGTAAGCATCACAGTAACTGGGGCCCTTTGGCTCTGAATCCCTGAAGGCTAAGTTGACTGCAATAGATGAGCAAGGTGGGTACGTTTGTCCATGTGTTTAAAATATGTGTACATAGACACCTACACCTACACATATACATATACACACAATATACAAGACACATCTATATATAGTATTCGTATACATACTTATATATACACATATGTATATGTATCCATATGTATATACATACCTATGTATATATTTATATGTATGTAATAGATATGATAATTGTCATATCTGGGGTGGGGTAGTGACAGTGGACCTCTGTGTGTGTGTGTGTATGCGTATGTGTGTATGAGGCAGCTAGGTGGTACAGTGGATAGAGTGCTCAGCCTAGAGTCAGGAACCCTTATCCTTGTGAGTTCAAATCTCTCCTCAGACACTTGCTAGTTCTGTGACTCAGGGCAAGTCACTTAACACTGTTTGCCTCAGTTTCCTCATCTATAGAATGACCTGGAGAAGGAAATGATAAACTGCTCTAGTATCTTTGCCAAGAAAATCCCAAATGGGGTGACAAAGAGTCAGACATGAATGAAATGACTGAACAACAACAAAAATATGTGTATGTATACATATATGTGTGATATATGTATTTGTGTATATATGTGTGTGTGTATATATACAGAGAGAAAGAGAGAGAGAAAGGAGAGAGAGAGAGAGAGAGAGAGAGAGAGTCAGAGAGTCATATCTGGGATGGGGTAGTGGCAATGGTCTTCTGGCCATTCTAGAGAAGAGTGTAGGAGAGAGTGAGGTTGAAGCAGGAGGTTAGCCAGGTCTGGTTGAACTTGGAATTCTGTAATAGTAATTAGGACTGTGTCTATGTGTGGGCAAGGAATGTATGTAAAAGATTGTGAGTTCATGTTAGTGGTTCCATGCTTATTGTCTTTGGGTAGAAAATATAAGAGTATGTGAGTATTCATAAAAGGTATGTGTGTGAGAGTTGATGGTGGCAGTGTGTGTGGGGGGGAGTGATGTGTGAATGGTGACCATGGAAATGGTAATATACCGCAATGATTTAATCAGGGTGGAAAACTACATCAACTACTGTAGATTCTAAATTGCCAAGGATTTTGCAGAGAAGACCTAGGACACAGTCTGAGACACAAACAGGTTAAGTGACGTGCCTGGGATCATACAGCTAGTTAATTGAGCACAGACCGATGAACCCAGGACATGCACACTGTAAGCCAAGAAAGTACTTTATCCTCTGTCCCACTCTGCATCTGGTATATGTAAGCTCATCTAGAGGAAAAATAGCATGGCCTCTTGGGTTTGGACATCATTCATTCATTCATCCTTCCATCCATCCATTAAATATTTATTAAGCTCCTATTATATGTAGTACACTGTGCTATGCAAGGGGGGAGATACAATGATATGAGAAACCATGGTTCCTGACCTCAAGGACCTTACAGTCTATCGGAGAGAGATATGACATGTGCATGGATAAATATAATACAAACTAGAATATAAGTACATAAGAATGAAATGCTCCAAGAGCAGGTGAGGTAGAAATCACTTCCACCTGGGGGGATGATGTTTTATTTTAACAACCAGTGAAGTTCTTGGATGTGTTTATACCTCTGTTTGGTGAAAATACCAGAGAGCATGTTGATGCCAGGTGTACCTGGCAGTGTTAGCACATAGGCATTAAGTAAATGTTTGTATGTTTTAACAGCACAGACTAATGACTGAGAACAGCTCTGCCCCAGACCTCACTCTGAGAAAAATGGGCTAACAGATCTCTTCCCATCTCCAACACTCTGGAGTAGTGGTTCTTCATTTGGGTACTGTGAACTTAAAAAAATATATATATTAACTATGTTTTGATGTGATTGGTTTCTTTTGTAATCTCATACATTTTATATGATGCATTTAAAAACCATGATTCTGAGAAGGGGTCCATAGACTTCACAAGACTGCCCAAGCCACCTGTGACACAAAAAAAGGGCTAAGAACCCCTTGTTTACTGGCTGTGAGGGAGCAGGATATATCTGTGTCCTTTGGAAGCCAAGGACTTTCACTTGGGCTCCACAAGCCCTCAGTCACCTTGGGACCAGATGTGCAGAGAGCTGTTTTTGGCTCACTGGATCTATCTATCTATCCATACCTGAGGTCAGGTTGGGAAAGAACTGTCCAGAGAAACAACATATGTGATTTGCAAGAGGTGCCCTTTACTCCCTGGTGAGAGCCTCAGTGCACAGGTTCTAGGAAGGTAGTTTCCTGAGTTCTGTCCCTGGATCTAAAGCAGTTTCACTAAATGACCTGTGGCTTTTGTTTTCTCTGGGCCTTAGCCCTTCGTAAAGCTGGAAGACTAGAATTTGCCTCCCAGAAGTACAAAGCGGGTTACTAGATTTTAAAGCTCTCTGAGGGCAAAGAATTTTATACTCTGTCTCATTCAATTTTGGTATCTTTTCCAGTGCTTAACACCACATTCTGTTCCCTAATAAATACTTAATGAGAATTTATGTTGAATGAAAAGTGGAATCAATGTCTGCAGCAGTCTCAGCTCTTTAGATGGGAGAGAAACTTCTACTCACATGGTTACGCTTTGCCCCTTCTATTTCCGTGCATTCTTACATAGGCGCACACCTGTGTTCATTCAGCACCCATATAAACATACACAGTGCTCATCCTTTGGCATATGCAAATATACACATTGACACATATAAGCTATTGTTTATCAAGTGACCGTATTTCTGCAGATCTCAGAGGCACGGGCTTGGGATTCAGTCACTCTGCCCTTCCTCGGTCATGGTACAGGGTAAGGTTGAGTTTCCTGGTTCAGAGGCTTGGGAGGGAAGGAAAGGTGAAAGCCCAGCCAAGGCTTCCCACAGCCTGGTTTCTCCCCAGGATTCCCCTGGGGCTGATTTTCGTCTGTTATCACCTCCCTGTGAACAGCAGGAAACAAGCTCCTTAGGATAATACCTGAAAGGATATTACCTAGGCTGCTCTCCCCAGCAGTCTTCTCCCCTATCTCACCCCCTCCAACCCAGAACTCCCCAGTGCTGTAAGCAACCTAATATGAACAGAAATTAATCTATCTGCTAAACCTCAACATGTCACCTGATAGTTATCGGTGCCATATAATCTCCTCCAAGGAAGATCTTATTATATTAAAAAGAAATTGCCCTGTGTGCTGGTAGTACTAATAGGTTGCGTATGCTATTTATATAGGACTTTGTATGTCTGAGCATGAGATAGATGCTGCTTCCTCCTTGTCTCCCTTCCTCTCTGCCCAGTAATTTCAGATTTTCTCTGCAATGCCTGTGGGGAATGTCAGAGATGGTTCAGGATGGTGCCCATCGCATATTATTGGGGAAGAGAAACTAGTTCCATTCACTGTGGAAGCCCTTGCTGGGTACTCCGCCCCCCCATCCCCACCCCACTGCTTTCCCAAGATGCATGTTCTTTTTGTCCTCTGGGCCCTATGCCAAGCAGCTAGTCTGGTGCTCAAGCTTGAGCTTGGTTCTCTCAGGGTATGATGTGACCTTGGATACCACAGACTTGCAACAGAGGAACATGGGAGGTGCTAGAAGCCTGAGCTATCTTTAAGCCTCTGTCTCCGCACTACCCTACACTGGGGTGTCCTTCTTATCTTCCTCCCTTTGCCCCTTCCCTTGTTCCCCAAATCAAGTCAAAAAGCATTTATTAAGAACCTAAGAAGTTTCAGGCCCTGTGCCAAGCTCTGGGAATGTAAAGTAAAAACAAAAACAAAACAACCCCAAAACAACGCAGGCCCTGTTCTCAAGGCATAGGAGACAGTCAATGAAAAGCCATGGAATTAGGAGATGGACCGTTATATTCAAGGAGCAGCAAGGAGGCCATTGTCACTGGATTGTAGAGTATGTGGAGGGATGTAAGGCTTAGGAAGACTAGAATGGTAGGAAAGGGTCAGATTATAAAGGGTTTTAGAAGCCAAACAGAGGATTTTATGTTTGATCCTGGAGGCAATAGGGAGCCATTGGAGTTTATCAGATAGCAGATTTGGCATGGTCACAACTGCACTTTAGGAAATCACTTTGATAGATAGTAAAGGATGGACTGAAGTGGAGATAGCCTTGGGGCAGGCAGACCCACTGGCAGGCTATTGTGAGACTCCAGGTATGAGGTGATGAGGGCCTGCACCAGAGTGATGGCAGTGTCAGAGGAGAGAAAGGCGTGTATGTGAGCAATGCTAGGAGCGTGACAAACACAGGACAATTGATTAGATATGAGGGTCAAAGGGAGGAAAAAGGATGACATCTAGGTTATAAGCCAGGTGAGTGGGAGGATGGTTGTACCTTCTACAGTAGCAGGAAAGTTAGAGAAAGGAGAAACCCAATTCAAATTTCGTGTCTTCCTTGGAGATCCCTGGTTTCTCCCTGCCCCTCCACTCTATTCACCAGGCAGTAGAGATTCTTCTTCACATCTCATAGTATACTTTGTTATATTGTTATATTACATATTGTTATCTTTTATTTTGTATCATAATTATGTATGAACATGTCATAACTGTCCTACTAGATAAGGTCCTGGTGGGCAGGAATGGTAACTTAATGACTTTTGTATCTCAGCTGTAGTAGAAATTTAATAGATCTCTGCCAAATCAAGTGATTTGACTGGGACAGAAATTGATCTGAAGGAAGACTTGAGTTCACTCTGGTGGCACTCACCTTGAGAGTTGTGTGTGTTTGTTAAAGGGAGATGGAAAATGTCTTGGAATTGCATGAGTTGCAGGCAGTGACCCTCTGCGTGCTGCTGTGTGTGCCCCAGATGTACCTCATGTATGTTGCAGACCAAGCTTCTGTTTCCTAAACCTAAGACACAACTGCCATAGAATCACTTCATCGTTCTCAAAGGTCTAGGCTTAAGAAATCTCAGTTGCCTTCACTGGGCCTCTGACAGGTGCCAATGAAAAAATGTACAAGCATCTAATCCTAAGTACCAATGTCTGCCACGCCAAAGCCTGCCACTCTGAGACCAATGGATCTCTGGGTCCTTCTGAGCAGGAGAGAAAGAAAGGGCTGCCCATTTTCTACCTCTTTCTGGTAGGTTTCCTTAGATGATTCTGAGCTTCATATATGTATGGGATAGTGAATGCCTATGTGGAAGAGGAGTGTGGAGTCTTTCCTGCTGAGAATAACAGAGATAATGTGACCCAGAGATGGAGTTTTCTGCAAAGTCCTTGGTGTGAGAAAGCAGAAGATGACACTCTGGGTGTATAAGCTGAATAAGGTCTGGCATGAATTATTGACTGAACACTGGACCTCAACCAAGATTCCTGGGTTCTGGCTTCAAAACTACCATCTCTTTGACTTGGGTCCACTCACTCATTTCCTTTGTACCTCCATTTTCTTTTGGCTGAATTGAAGCTATGGGCTAATTCACTGGTACATTAGGGTCATGAAATAATTCAGCTATTTTGGAAAACAATTTGGAATTGTGCAAGAAAAGTTACTAAATTGTTTATACTCTTTGGCCCAGAGATTCCACTGCTTGGTTTATTGGCAGCAAAAATAAAGACCCTTATGTACAGAAAGTTCATGGTTCAATGTTATCATTATTTGTGATAACAAAAATCTGGAAATAAAATACATGCCCAACAGTTGTGAAATAGTTGAACAAATTGTGGTATATGAATTCCTTGCAATGTACAAGGGATGACAAATATCAAGAATTCAGAGAAACATGGAGAGGCTTATGTGAAATGATACAAAGAAAAGAAAGCAGATCCAAAAGAACAATATACACAATAATTCTAAAAATATAAATAAAGTCAACATGAGAGACCACAGAACTATTATCAAATACATCAGTTAATGTTAGTACCATTCTGGTAAAGATAAAGACACGGCCTTCCTTTCCATTACACATCTGTAAACTAACGTTTTTGGAGGATGTACTTTGCTATAAGGTGTTTGCAACGAGGCACCTGTTTGTTTAGGTGTTAGGAAGTATCTTTTGGGTTAAAAAATATCTCAGTATATTTGAAAAATAATAAAAGGAGGTTAAATTGATATGATGCAAAGGATACAAATGTACTCAGGCCAACAGCCAACAGAGTTTTAATATGGAGCCTTGCTAAAACCTCACAGACAGCTGAAAGCATTAGCAGCACCAATACTAAAAGATCAATATACCCCACCTCCCTCCCCCAAGAAGTATAATACAGAGGGAAAATCCCCAAATTTTCATATCAGACCTTTTTGTGGTAGTAAATAATGGGAATAAAGTGGGTGTCCATTGACTGGAGAACTGCTATGTAATAGAATACTATTACTAATACTAGGCTATAAGAAATGATGAATATGAAGAATACAGGGAAGACAGGTGGACTGGTACACAGTGAACTAAGCAGAACCAGCAAAACAACTTCCCAATTACTAAAACATTATAAATAGAAAGAAGAGTAACACCGATCAGAAGACTCTTTAATTATAATGATCAAACTGATCACTGGAGGGGAGCCTCCTTTTCTTTGCTAAAGAAGTTAGGGAATTGTGGGTGTAGAATAGTATGTGTGTTGCTGGGTAAATGCATCCATTGGTTTTGCAGAATTAAAAAAAAAACCACAACTCTTTTAGGGAAGACTCATTGGATACCTGAAGGGAAAGAGTATATTTGCAAATGAAAGTGATGTAAAGACAAAGCCATTGGTAAAATTTAGGTGGGGGTGGGGGGGTGGGGATAAAAGAAAGTCCAGCCTCATCATTGAGTCCAGTGATGTCTATCTCATGACTAGCTTTGATTCAAGACAATTATAATGACAGTAATCATACTAGCTGACCTTTCCATAGCAAGGTTTGCAAAGTACTTTTACCTATAGCATTTCAAATCTGATCCCTGTGAGCAGGGTTGGCAAGTGCTTGACAACTGGCTCTCCAAAGGGTGGGGGGTGGTGGTGGGTGGGAAATGTACACACAACACACTCAAGTTTCATTCGAATTGTCAACGTTTTCTCCATAGCTTTCTTGAGTCAAGACAATCAACAAAACAATAAACCAAGCCCTGATTTGTAGCATTTGTTGATCACCAAGTTGTAAGTGCTCTCACTGAAAACTGGACTCACCCAAGCCTGTAGAAGTTATCCCCCCCCCACCGTACGCTACGGTCTTTCATAGATGAGGGTATTGAGGATCTGAGAGGAAAGCGAATTGACTTACTTAAGGTGATGAGCTTAATAAGTGTTAGAACCAATAAAAGAGAATTCAGATCTTCTGATTCCAACCCCAATACTTCATCCCCTATGCTTTGCTACTTTGGTAGGTTAAGAACAGGGTCTGTAAAATCTCCTTCATTATCAACCAGTCTTTATTAAGGAAGGGCTTACCATGTGTCGGGTACTATGATAGGTGTTAGGGTTACAAAACCAAAAATAAAACAGTACCAGTCCTCAACTTACATTCTTTCACAGGAGACAATACATACATAAATGGCTACATATAAAAAATACAAAATAAATATGAGCTAAAATTTTGGGGGGGGGAGGGTAGTAGTAGCTGGGGGACTCAGGAAAGTCTTAGGATAGAAGGTATTGCTTGAGCAGAGATTTGAAGGAAGGAAGGGATTCTAAGAGGCCAAGATGAGGTGGGGAGGGTGTTCCAGGCATGAGGTATAGCCAGTATAAAGGTGTGGCAATGGGAGATGACGTGTTACATGTGACAAATAGTGAGGTTAGTTTGGATTGCATAGTGCAAGGGGTAGGTTGCAGTTAGGATGGGAGGGCTTTAAAAGGTAAACAGATCATCTATTTGACCTTAAACACCATAGGGAGCCATTGGGGGATTTATTGTGTGGGCAAGCAACACGTTTAGACCTATACTTTAGGAAAATCATTTTGTCAGCTGTGTGGCAGATAGCTTGGAAAGGGGAAAGACTCCAGGCAGGGAGACCAATTATGAGGCTCTTGCAATAGTCAAGGCAGGAAGTAATGATAGCCTGAAGTGAGGCTCATTGTTTATGGTCCTGTCAAGCAAACATTGAACCTCCCTCAGGTGCCTCTGAAAAGGTTCCTGGGTGGACCAGCAGAGGCTGGAGAGATGGCAGGTGAAGCGTGTTCTCCGTTTGGCCCTAGGTGTGTGATGCTGGGCTCCAGAGGAAGTAAAGGGGTTCATGGATCCCCAGGCTTTAGGGGAACTTGTGTGTTTTCATTTACAGGGAAATGATGGTGGAGTTGTTTGGACAAACGGAGCAATTTGTTAATTAGAAGTTAAACGGCCCCTTTTCTGAGCCAGATCTGAATACATTAAGCTTGTGCTGCTGGAGTGCAAGAGCTCTCTTTTTCTAATTCTGTTTCTAAACTCCTCATTGCATTAATGCCCTTTGTGCGTCTTTGATCCATGACAGTGATACCGTAGCAGGGACAAACACAAATGGGATGATAATAACTGAGAACGGCAATTGTTTCCAAGAGGCGCTGCAGGGGTTAGGGTTTGTCCCCAGCAATGGAATTGTCAGGGGTTTTGTGGCCTGATGCCTTGATGCTGGAGCGTAGGAGGCAGAAGGGGTAGGTTTCCAATCCTACAGTCTCCTGCCTGTATGTCAGGGGAAGGGAACGATTCCTGGTATCTCAAGGTGTTGGGGAGATGAGTTCATCGATGCTCTTGGTTCATTCTCTGGGGAAAGCAGCAGGAATTAGAAAGAGTTAGCAAGGCCTTCTGCTTGTCCTTCTTCCAAGGAACCAATATGCATAGAGATTGGCTTTTTTCACCCAAGCTTGAGGCCTCTTAAGTATTGTAGACCAGCTATTACTGTCAAAGCTATTCATTACTGATTGGAGCAAGGACAATCATAGTTATTACCCCAGTGAATGAAAAGGCCTGATAGCCTGGGGGAAGGAGCCCTAGCTTGGGGTCTTGCTCCCTCCTGTGCTGGTAGTCAGCTGGATGACCCAGAGCAAGTGACTTCAAATTTCAAGACTTCAAGTCACTGTTCAGTAAAGACACTGAGAATCATCTCTACCCATTGCTTTCCTTCTAGGCATACTGGGATGATATATGGAGGCAAAACTTAGGAAACTCTTTGAGTATCTGCAGAGAAAGAGGCTGTTGAGGCTCATGGTTTGTAATATCCCCATTGTTCATGCTGGCTCTGCAGAGGCTTTCAACCCCCATTTGCAAAGGAGAGTAAAGCCCACTGGACTCATGTGTTCAGGGGATGTAGGTCACATGATTAATCTAGACAGGATGTGGCCAGAACCATAACTAGAAATTGTTGCTCCTAGGGCAGGTATCACAATCTGCCCTGGATAAATGGGATGAAACATGACCTCAGGTGGGAGACAGGAAGGGAGACATTCTGACACATCAGCTGCAGGGAACAAACCAGGCCAGAGAAGGAACTCACCCCAACATGCCATCTGGTAGGTGACTATTTTAACTAATTTGTTCTCCCTAACTAGGTTCAGTTGTTTCCATGTCACTGAAGGGGGACAAGTGCTTCCAGGGCTCTCTAAGTTTGGCAGCCTGGGAAAAAGCCTCTGATGTCCCACCATAGTTATGGCTCTGCATGTGAACCCTAATACCTGTTGGCCTATCATTGCTAAGTTTCCACAAAGAGCAATAAATTCATCAAAGATTTATGGTGAAGAGAAAGAGATATCAGAGTGATGTAGTAGAATTTTGGACTTGAAGTCAGGATATCTATGTCTGGATCCTACTCTGACACTTACCAGTTATGAGATTGATAACTTCTCTGTGCCTCAGTTTCCTGATCTGTAAAATGGTGATAATAATATCTTGTAGCCTTGTTGTGAGGAGAGGGTTTCATAAACCCTTAAGTGTTATATAAATATGAGATCTTAACAAAATATTCCTGGTCATTTAAAAATCATTTAAAACACTATTAATAATCCCCAGATGCACAACTAACCATTTTTTGTAGGTGAGGGTGGGTAGGGCTGGAGGGATTTTACCTGAGGTGTTGCCCTTGAAGAAGAAAAAGTATGTCCTAGGACACTGTGAGTTTTCTGTGCTGCTAAAGGATTCACTACATTTGGCAGCTGGGGTAGGGTGGGGAACAGGGGTGCAATTACTTGGGAGAATAAGCATACCTCAAGATGAGAGCACTTTTTACATGTTTGTAC
Organism: Trichosurus vulpecula; assembly: GCF_011100635.1. Classification (NCBI taxonomy): domain Eukaryota; kingdom Metazoa; phylum Chordata; class Mammalia; order Diprotodontia; family Phalangeridae; genus Trichosurus; species Trichosurus vulpecula. Next base: position 115,684,253 of record NC_050577.1, read on the forward strand.
CCCCCTGGCAGAGATCCTGTTGGCTCAACCTAGTTATGTCTCTGATCATCAAACATTTACTTTTCCTCAAGGAGTTTTAGTTCTACATTTTTTAAACCCATACTCAATGACTTCAGGAAGGGAACAATGGCTATTTTCTTCAGTTAGTGGCTGTTTGAGCCAAAACTCAAAGGAGAGAATTCAGATAATCATAGAGACTCGATTTGGAGGGACCTTAGGGAATCAACTGGTTTCAATTTCTGTCCAATGTGAGAATCCCTTCCATTCTTCTCAACAACAACAGAAATGATAATGTTACATTTCCACGGAGTTTTACTGTTATAAAACAGTGGAAATATATTATGTCATTGCATCCTCCTAACCTTATGAGACAGGTAGGTAGTATTATTACTTGATAAGTACCCTCAGAGCGGTCCAAAGACTTCTTCAGAGACCCACAGCTGGTGAGTGGTAGAGTTGGGATTCAAACCCAAGCCTTCTGGCTCCAAGTCCACTGCGCCTACCACCATGTGGGCTAAGTGTTTATAACAGATATTTATTGAACACCTTACCCTGTCTAGAATTGTGCTATGCCTGATGGGAAATTTTTTAAAAAGTGAAAAGTATAAGCAACAAATGTAAGTAATCAACAGTACACTCTTCAAGGATCAAACATGTTCACTGAGGGAAATAAGATGATGTACATGAAACACTGGGAAATAGTACAAGGCAGGATTTCATTGCAGGCCAAAATAATGGTGTAGTACTAAAAACAACTAGCCCTTGGTGTAAGAAGACATGGGCTTGAATCCTTAGCTTTGGCCAAGCCACTTCTATGAAATGAAGGGCCTGGACTAAATGACCTCCAACATCCCTTCTAAAGCTAATGGTCAATGGTAATAAATGCAAAGGGGGAGAGCCATAGAGACAGAGGTAGTCAGGGAAGTCTCCATGAAATGACTAGGGGACATAGGACATAGGTATATAGGACCAATCTAATTCACTTTCACCAACATTCATTGAGCGCTTTTTGTGTTTAGGGCATTGTAGATTCCAAGTTAGCAATTAAACAACCCTTGCCCTCAAGATGTTTATATCTTAATAAGGGTTATATCATATAGGTAAATAAAAACTGCATACAAATACGTAATACAATGAAATTTTGAGAGAGTAACAACAAGGGGTGTGTGTGTGTGTGTGTGTGTGTGTGTGTGTGTGTGTGTGTGTGTAGTGGTAGAGAGAAGGGGTTGTTGGGTAAGGATTTGGAACAGCCTGGTATGGGAGGTATGCCTTGAGGAAGCTAAGGATTCTAAAAAGAACTAAGGAGGTAATAATTTCCAGAGATAGCAACAACCTATGCAAAGATACAGAAATGAGAGATAGAACTATTAGTAAGGCAGTTTGTTTGAAAGGGAGAGTTTATAAATCAATCAATTGATGTACATGTCTTTTTTTTTAAAGGAGGACAGCTCAGTGGTACATTGGGTTTGGAAACATATAGGATAGAGTAGTTGGGCTCGTAATCAGGAAGACTGATCTTCATGAGTTCCGGCCTCAATTACTTACTAGTTGTGTGATCCTCGGCAAGTCACTTAACCTTGTTTGCCTCAGTTTTCTTATCTGTAAAATGAGCTGGAGAAGGAAATGGCAAACCACTCCAGTGTCTTTACCAAGAAAACCCCAAATGGGGTCACAAAGAGTCAGATAGGACTGAAAACGACTAAACAACATTTTTAAGATACCTACTATGTGCATTAACTATGCAGGTGTCTGGGCACACAGAGATAAAAATGAATCTGTCCTGGGGAACATGAAATAAAACAGGAAAACAGTATAAAATGATATTAGAATTAGAATTTAGAATGCTGCTTTCCAACAGGACATTCATTAACCCTGTAGATTTGTTTCTGGCTTGATGAAATGGCTGCCGTAAACAGAAATCCTCATTGAGGGAACTCTGACACTCTTCCTCCATTCTCTGTCCTTCTTTTAAAGTATTGCTGGTTTTATGGAGTGACTTAACTACTTCATTTGGTTATTCAACTGCAGCTGTCCAAGTCCAAGGCCACCAGCATGTTTCAACACTGATGCTAAAGAACAGCTATGCTAAGAAAAACCTACAAAAGCCAGCATTTGTTAGCATCTTTAAAGCACTTACTTGTTTCATGTTTATGCTGCGTGAAGCTATTAGAATAAGATTTTCTCAAGAGTATGTGTAAGGGTAAGTTGTATTTCTTATGGGAAAACTCCAAGCTTTTGATCTTTGTCCCAGCATGGCCATGATGCAACAGGGACCATATTGGTCCCATAATAGTTGACCACTGGTGGTATTATCATTTCGCATTTGTGAAATGCTAACTCTGCTCCAGAAAGGCAACTCTTGGAAAAGCACAGGATTCACCTCCCCTTAGCTCTCCATACTGATACTGGCAGCCCAGACAAGGAGCCATGTACCGATAGATACATCCCCAGTAATACAAATAAAGCAAGATAGATTTGTCCCTAGAGGCACACAGGAATGTGGGGCTTGCTCAGAGCTTAGGACTATGTGGATAAAGCATTACTTGTCCTGGAGGGAATCCACTGTGCTGGATCAATGGCCGAATAAACACATGTTTTGCAACATAAAATGGGATTGATGGGCCGTCCTGTACTAATCACCATGGCAATACATGCAGTTACCCTGACAATTCATGTCAATCCCATCTATGTCCCCACTGATCAGTGGATCACCCAGACTGGGAAGTGCTTAGGAAGGAGCAGGTCCTGCTAGCCTTATGTTCTGGGAAGGGTCAGGGAGGGCAGAGGTAATGAGCTCCTCTCTCATCACAGGGACAAATTTCCAGTGAGAGGACACAGGGGATAAACAAAAAGGTCAACATATGTCTCTCTAGATCCATCAATCCAGGCCTAGCCAGAGTGGTCGTCCGCCATCCATGTAAAAAAGTCAGATCAGAACCCAGCGGTGTGATGGGCACTTAAGGAGCTGAATCCTTCCTGATTACTTTGTTCACCTGTTGGGAGATGGCTTGAGGGAGGAAGTACAGAGATGTGGGTACCTCCCTGTTCCCTATGGTTGCTAATGTTCTTATCCCCCAAAATTATTTTTTATTTGTTTTATTTACTTTATTGTGACATATTTATTTCCTATCAGGTACATCCCTAAATTGGCACTTAATATTCTGTAGATCTAGTTCCCAGGGAGCATTTGCCCGCAAGCTCAAGGGTACTTTGCGGGTCCAGGAACTGACTATTATGATACATGAGCCTCCGCTGTGGAACTTCCCTTTAACAGTCAACCAGGAGACTGTTTAGTTAGCTCAAAGCAAGAGCATTTATTGAAATGACATAGTAGTTACAATAGCCAAAATATATTGGGAGTACTCTCTCCCACAAATGCATACAACTCCCATAGAAAGAGTTTAATGATACAACGAACCGCAAAAAATTCCGAAGGACCCCTGATGAAAAATGCTATCCACTTCAAGACAGAAAACTGACAAACTCTTAAGTGTGGATGAAACATTTTTTTCACTTTCTTTATTTTTCTTGCCTTTTTTTTTTCCAACATGACTAATATGGAAATGTTTTGCACGACTTCATTTGTGTAATAGGTATTATGTTGCTTGACTTCTCAGTGTGTCGGGGAGGGCCTGGAGGGAGGGAGAGAATTTGGAACTGAAAATTTTAAAAAAAGAATGTAAAAAAAAGAAAAAAAAGTTCCATGGCTGGAAGGCACACATGAAGGTCACATGTGGCCAAGGCAACTTACATTTCCAACGCTGAAGAGCCTCAATGTCCTTTCTCTGCTATGAAGGAGGTCGATGACTCTTTGCAGTTACGTGATTATTGCTCAACTTTCTCTACTTTTCATCCTGGGTTTTCCTGCCCAGCTCTCCTGACTGGGGAACCAACTCTCCCACATTGAACACATCCCCAAGCAGAATGGACAGAGGATGGTTTTCACATTTTTGTCTTCATAACCCTAGCCTCTAGCAAAGTGCTTTGAACATAGTGAGTGCTTCTTAAATGGTTTTATTGAATTGAAGAGCCACCTACCACCCAAATTATCGTCTCTATTGTTTACCTCCCCTGGAACATATTCCTCTTTTCCTGAGATTGTATAAATCAGTAAATGGAGAGAGTCAATAGGTCTGTGTCACCCGCACATGGGCAAGAAGTAAACAGAAGGTCTGTGTCACCCGCACATGGTCAAGAAGTAAACAGAAGTAAACTTTAAAGAGTTCCAATCTCTGACCTTTTTGCTTTGGCCATTGAGCTACCCTCCTTTCTCCCCCACTTTTGGAAAGGAGGCTAGGGCTCCCCAGAGGTCTGGAAGCCAATTAGGAGCCCTTCAAGGTTTTCTTTGGTATCAGATGGCAGCCACAGCTGAGGAAGTAAGATGAAAATTAAGTGAATGCTAATATTAACAGCTAATGCTCATATTAATAGATAGCACTCTAAGGTTTATGAAGGATTTTATATGCATTATCTCTTTTGGTCCTCACAGATTCAGTGAGAGTAGAAGCAGCTGAACAGTAGAGGAGAGAGGGCCAAGCTCAAGTTAGGAAGGCCTGGGTTCAAGTCCCATCTCTGACACATATTAGCCATGTGACCCTGGGCAATTGGCCTCATTTCTCAGTGCCTTGGGAAACCTGAGGCAAGGGTTCTGAACCTATTATGTGTCATGGGCCCCTTTGACAGTCTAGTGAAACCTGTGAACCTTTACCCAGAATGATATCTTTAAATGAATAAAATTAGACACATAGGATTGAAAGGAAGCCAGTTATATCGAATGCATTTATAAAAATGTTACAAAAAAAATAAGTAAGTTGCAAAGCAGGTACGGATTTGCATTTTGCTACAGGGAATTTCCTTATTCAAGGTTCGCCATAACAATAAAATCATAGGTCTGGTCCCAAGAAAAACTGCATGAGGTAACTATTAGAGATGTTGCTCTCTGCATTTTACAGGTGAAAGAAACTGAGGCTCAAAGAGGATGGGTGTCCTAAGTTTATGCCTGGTCAGTGCAGGAAATAGGCATTGAACCTAGGTCTCTCCTTATTCCAAACCCAGCCTTCTGTCCACTACATCTTCCCAGAAACATTTCAGGGATGATGAGAGAAGCTAGGTTGGTTGACCAATTGTTTAATTCAATTGACTGAGTGGTTCCACAGTGTCTGGGGGAGAAGTAGATGAGAGACCCTTACAAATGCCAGTTACATCATGGTATCAGCAAAGGAAATTCCACTGGGAGAAATACACAAGAAACTCTTTTAGGTGAGACACTGTACATGAATCACAGGCTCTCTTTGGGGACTCAGCTCCCTTTTCTGTAAAATGAGGGAACTGGCCTAGATCAATGATGTCAAACTCAGATAGAAACAGAGGCCACTAAACTGCACATAAAGATCCCTGTAGGCCACATATCAACTTAGAAAACCACATATTAACCCAATCTATGTTCTATTTTATTTTTATTTATTTTGTTAAATATTTCCCAATTACGTTTTAAGATGGTTCCTGCTCCAGTGTTTTGAACAGTAATGCAGGCAGACCTCTGGTCCAGATCACCTCCTTCCAATCTGAAAAGTCTAGGATCCCAATGAGAGATTATTATTCCGTTATTGTTAGTTATATGGTGCATTTTGATAGAAGTGTCAATATCCTCTCTTGTTTCTGCCTTGTAATTTAACTCTAGGGTCAGATAAGCTATTTCTGCATGAGTCTATTCATTTGCAAAATGGGGAGAATTCTAACATTGGAAGGTTTTGTTGTATTCTTGTACCATTAATCATTTCCCCAAAGCTCTATGTTACTTTTTCATCTGAGAGAATTTGAGGCAAAAAGAAGTTGAATTGTGGTGCTTAGGATATTCTTAAGATATTCCTTTTTAAAATCATATATATATATATATTTACTAATATATGTAAAGGCAATTTTTAACATTCATTTTTTTTAAATTTTGAGTTCCAAAATCTCTCCCTCCCTACCTCCCTTACCCCCTCCCTAAGACGGTGAGCAATTTGATCGAGATTATACACGTGCAATCATGAAAAACATTTTCATATTACTAGTGTTGTGAAAGAAGACTCAGACCAAAAAAAAAACCCCATGAAAAAAATGAAGAAAGTAAAAAACAGAATGTTTCAATCTGCATTCAGACTTCATCAGTTCTTTCTCTGGAGGTGGATAGCATTTTTCATCATGAGTCCTTTGGAATTGTCTTGGATGGTTGTATTGCTGAAAATAGCTAAGTTATTCGCAGTTCATCGTACAGTATTGCTGTCACTTTGTACAACGTTCTGCTGGTTCTTCTCACTTTACTTCGCATCGGTTCATTAAGTCTTCCCAGAGTTTTAAAAAAATCATCCTCCTCATTTCTCATACTACAGTGTATTCCATTACAATCATATACCACTACTTGTTCAACCATTCCCCAATTGGTGGACATCTTCTCAGAACATTCCTTGTGGATAAAAGAGGCAAGATTTGAGCCCAAACAGACTGATCAGTGGCAGCTGCAGTGTAGGGAAAAGAACAACATATTTCTTTAGGGAACCTAGATCCAAATCCTGACTCTGCCCCTAACTCCCTCACCTTGGGATCCTGTGACTAAATCCAAGACTGTTTCCATTGAATCATAAATGATATTTGGTCCCACAGATATATAGTGTCAGCCTTCCATAGAGTTACATAAGATGAGGGCCCCAGAAGTGATTTAGGGTCAGAGCCTCCACTTAGATTCCCCATGGGAATCTCAACTATACTGCGTCACTGAGGTGCTTAGGGACCTATGGAAACAAAAGGAGGGGGAGAAATAAAAAATGATCGAGAATGAAGAACAATGAATGGCTTGAGAGAGCCAGATCTGGGTTCTAGTCCTGATTGAATTTACTATGTGACTTTGGACAAACCACATTTCTTCTGTGGGCCCTGTTTTTTGTCCTTAAAAATGGTGTGTGTGTGTGTGTGTGTGTGTGTGTGTGTAAAATACTTAATCTTTAAAATTTCCTCCAGTTCTAACAATCTATGACTATAAACTCTCACTTCTTAGCTCTTTCATAGAGTAATGATATTCAGGGATGCACTGGTAACTGTTTAACAACTGGCTCCCTGAAAACGTAGGACACACTCTTAAGTTTAGTCTATGTTGTTAACATTTTTTTCCTATCACTTTATTCAGTCTATAAGTTAACAAAACAATAAATCAAGCCCTGATTGGCAGCCCTTTGTGGATTTCAGATGTAGAAATGCTCATTAAAAAGTTAACAATTGACTTGCAGGAACTGACATAATCTGACTCCAGCACACTCCTGTTTATTTTTTTTTTCACACTCCTGTTTATAATCCTACTTGAAATTCATAGAAATAACCAGAAGATCAGGAGAAGAGAAATAGGCCTTCCTCTTCTTGGAAGAGAGGTAGGGGACTATGGGAGCAGAACGCTGGAAACACTGCCAGATGAGTTCAGTGTAGCATTGCCTGTTTCTGTTTAACTGCGTTTCTTTTTTGGTGAGGAGGGTTCAGTCCTAATGAGTGAAGGGCTGGAAGGGGTTATATTGAGAAATAACTGTAATGCCAAAACAAAAGATATCAACAGAAAACAGTTTCAGAGACTCAGGCTTGCCTAGCCAATGACTCAGCGGCAGAGCTGGGACTGGCGTGTAGGTCTCTTGAACTCCCACTCTAGTGATGTCTCCACCAAACCACAGCTGCCACAGATCAGTCCCTTTGGCAGCTGTCTCTTGCCCGGACACTCATCCTCACCCTATGCGTGGCTCTAATTAATCCTCCCCAGATGGTCTTACTTGATGAGTTGGTCCCCTCTGGGAGGAAAGTGAGGATCTGTGACAGACTCCCATGACTACTTTTGAAATGGGGAGGCAGTTTTCTGGGAATGGGGAATGCCCAAAGGGGCCCTGCTCGGGAGCTGACTGTTCCCTTTCCTCCTTTTGGTAGATCAGAAACCTTGCTCTTTCCCAACCTTCCCCCTCCACATGCTCCCAACCCAACCCACACAGACTTGGCCAGGGGCCTAGTGTCAAACAGTAAGCCAGCCTTTCAGACCCTGCTGGCCAGTGTTGAAGCCACAGCCTCCTTGAAGGGAGGGAGAAGGTCCTGAGAAGAGAGAGAGTAGATAAGGCCAGAAAGGAACAAAAGTCCCCATTTAAACCCAAGCCAATTCTGGAATTCAGCTGACATGGCAAGGAAAAAAAAAGGATTAGTTATAAGTGAAAGGGGAGATGATTTATGTTTGGTGTCTGAAAAACCACACAAGACTCTAATGTGTCACCTGACCTGGCCAATGCTCCTAACTAGAAATTAAAGTTTGATGATACCCAGAAGCTACCATTCCAATGCCCCTGTGCCCAGCCTTCTCCCCTCACCCAAGTATTTGCTCAGCTTTAGTATAGCGCCCCCTTTTCCCTCTTTAAACCTCCCTTACCCACTTTACTTTTCCTTTCCTAGTTTGTACTTTGAGATGAAGATAATCTTGGCTTGGAAAAGTTATCATTTGTAGGGCTTTGTAGAAGGGTTTTCTTTTTCTTTTCTTTTTTTTTTAGCTAGATTGGATAAGAGCATAGGTCCACAGAAGAGATTGCTCAGTGAGGATTTGTTAATAATACTTTACAATGAAGAGAGAGGACCAAAATGACTAATTGAACAACCAGTTGAAACCCAAGATAAGTTAGGAAATAAGGAAAATACCTCCTTCCATAGGTGCAATGAGGATAGGGCTGTAGTGCCTTTCCACAGGGCAGAAAATTTAGAGGGTTACTGATGGTACTATGGAGGGTGCACGTTCTTCCTCTCCCCACTTCTCCCTTGCCCAACCCTTTCTGACCAGGTCACTAACCTTGACCTGGGACATACTTTCTCCCTTCTGCCTCTGGGAAATTTAGAGGGCATGGAAAGTACCATACCCAAATTTCTGCCATGCCCTAATTCCTCTCTTGCCTGGCCTCACTCCCATCCCCAATATCCAGTTTCTGGCCTCCTCTGAGATGTACTTTCCCCCCACTAGCCATCCCCACACTCCCCCTTCCTTATTCTTAGTGGTAGACAGTCCTTCAGTGGCGTCCTGGGATACACCCTCTCCTTTCTGTAGCTAGCTCAAGGCCCTGCCCTTAAAAAGCTCCCATTCTAATGGGGAAGACAATATACAAATTACTATGTATATATTAGATATAGACAGTGTAAACAAAAGGTCATTTCAGAGGGAAGGTACTAGCTGCCGGCAAGAGAGAAAGATTCCTACAGAAGGTGGGATCTGAGCTGAGTCTTGAAGGAAGCTGGGGAAGCCAGGAGTCAGAGCTGAAGAGGGAGGGTGTTTTAGACTTGGGGGATGGCCAATGCAAAATTCTAGAGGTGGAGAGTAATATGTAGGGTATAGCAAGAACACCAGTGCAGGGTGGAAGGGGGGTGAGAAAGGTAGAGAGAAGAGGGTCTTCTAAGGCTCCCATTACTCTATGTGCCTTCGTGGATAGGATATGAAAAATTCTTGGATTCTAGTACTGTTTAATGCCTCACTACCTAACCATGTGGTTTGGGGCGAGTCATAGACCCTTCCAGGTAAGGGGCTCAGGATGAGTCCTTTTAAGCAAGAACACAGAGGTAACGACTTACCCCTGCTGCCATGTAGGAGGCTGCCCAGTGGAGACTGGCTGGAGGTGGGCTGCCAGCTCAGTCTGCGCCTTTACAGTCACACAGTCAGCTGTCAAGACCTTAGCAGCCAGGGTCCAAGTGAAAATGCAGCCAGCTGTGAGAATAGGCTCAGGGCCATTTCCAGAAGTGATGGGAATGTCATTGTTAAACCTAGATACAGTAGTATTCTGGCCCAGCTAAGGGTTGTTTGTGTTTGTTTTCCACTGTGTCTATGGGCTATTCTATACCTGCATCTTTCAAAGGTGGGTTAATAGGGATCACCAAAAAGATGAAGTAAATGAGTCAAGGACACCCACAAAGACATTGGTAGAAGTGGGGTGAAATAACAGAGCCATACTCCCCCCCTTTCCTTACAAAGATTTAGGGCCAGCTGTGGGTTGGGTTGCTGGCGGTTAATATTAGGCTCAGCTGGTGTTTTATCACAGAAGCTAGTTGCTACTAAGTAACCTCTGACTATCTCTACAAAGCCAGTATGTTTTATGAGTGTGAACATGTCATTGCATAACAATTATTAGGGAACGAAATATAAAAGCAAATTTATCTTGATGGTATTATTCATGTATTGAAGTACTTAGATAAAGGAAACACATAAGGTAAGAATTGAGCAGGATAAGAAGTGGATACCTATGGAGCATCTGCCTGCCCTGGTGCAATCTCAGAGGCATTAAAATACTGAAGGGCAAACGTTAGTGATCTCACTGGAGGCAATGGGCACAGTGTACGCTGGATTCAGAGAGAGAGGAAGTTGGTTTCAAATCCCAGTTCTACCACAGTGTGATGGTTAATTCATAACCTCTCTGGGCACCTCATCTATAAAAGAATGTGGTTAGACTGGATGGCTTCTAAGGTCCCTTTCAGCTTTAATTGAGTGATCCTGTTATCTTAAGTCGCCATTATATCATGTATGAATAAATGAAAAAAAAAGCTTTCCTTCCTTCCTTCCTTCCTCCCTCTCTTCCTTCCTCCCTCTATTCCTTCCTCCCTCTCTTTCTCCCTCTCTTCCTCCCTCCCTTCCTTCCTCCCTTCCTTCCTCCCTTCCTGCCTTTATTCTTTCCTGCCTTTTTTCCTTCCTGCCTTCTTTCCTTCTCTCCTTCCTTCTTTATATCACATATAGCAGCATAAGCCAGTTATAGTCAGCCATCCTTCACTCTTTGGCCTCTGGATGTGCCAGGTGTTGGATGGCACACTCTTTTGGTTCAGCATGGCTCATCAGTACAGTTGAGGTACCACTTGGAATTTCCCATGGCAATGTAAGTAGTTTCAGTTTTTGAAGTGTGCACTTGGGCTATGGCATCATCTAAACAGCCTGCTACACTGCACTATCGTCGCCACCACAGTGATAACGCTATAGGCCAGGGCTGTCCAAAATGCGGCCTGCTGCCCGCATGCACACGCAGTATGATTTATGTGGCCCGCCTACAAGCATAGAAATTTACATAAATGCTTTAGTAAATGAAGCCGAGCTACTGCAGAGCTCTCACTAAAATGGCAAATCAAAATATATTGTCTATTGTTTCAATAAAAACCTAAGGTGGGACAGCCCTGCTATAGGCATTTGCACGCCCATGCCTGTGTTTGCTAATGTTCTTATCCCCCTCATATTATTTTTATTTACTTATTTATTTTATTTGCTTATTTTGTGATTTATATATCCCTTATAGGGCACCTCCCTAGATTGACACTTACTTTTTTACAGATCACATTCCCAGGCAGCACTTGCTCTCAATCTCAAGGGTACCCTCTGGGTCCAGAAACCTCCTATTATGATACATGAGCCCCTGCTGTCAAAGTTCTGTTTAACAGTCAGGCAGGAGACTGTATATTCACCAGCCTATTCAGCCACCTGAGCCCCGTGGTGGCCCAAGGAGGAGTCATGAGTGGACGACTAACCTTACACTCAGGACAGTTTTATGGGAGAGAACCCAAAGGAATTAGGAACCACATACAAACTGGTTCCTTTTCTGTTGGTGAGCCCTGGGGAGTCGTTGACTATTTTTCCTCATTGGTAAGTTTCCTTAGTTTGCCATTGAGGTTGACCAGGCTGAGAGAGGCTTTATATATCCGCAAAGGGATATCTGAAAGCATTCAAGAAACTGGAAACAGGTTTAGGTGACACTAACCATAAAAATCTTTAAAATATTATGGAAGTCAAAAAGGTCTGTCCACTGACCTCCATCCTTGTATATTAGAACACGTGTAGCCATGTGAGTGCATGCAGTGATAATAATAATTAGTCACAGTGCTTACTGTGTGCCAAGCACTGTGCTAAGTGCTTCATAATTATTATCTCATTTGATTCTCACAATAGCCCTGGGAGGTAGGGGCTATGATTTTGTCCATTTTACAGATGAGGAAACTGAGGCAGACAGGTTAAGTGACTCGCCTAGAGTCACACAGCCAGTCTGAGGCTGGATTTGCACTCAGGTCTTCCAGACTCTAGGCCCAGAACTCTATCCACTGCGCCATCCTGCTGATTGAAGATCGTAAGTGTATTAAGAGAGAGAGAAAAGGAGAAGAAAAGTCTCCTCACTTTGAAAACTTGTAGATGAGCATCTGAAAAATTTCCATGGAAGCCTCCCAGTCTCTCTAAAGATGCCCTCCTGGTGTTAGGTATATTTTCCAAGTTCCTTTTTATAGTTTCTCTAACTCCTTCCTTGCTGTCAGGCTGTCAGTTGTCACTTCTCACTGCTGTCAGCATGCCTGCTTCTAGCAGCCCCTCTCCCCAATTCTCATTTACTTTTTCTAATTTTTGATGTGCTCAGAATAATAACAATAGCTGACATTTATGTAGTGATCTGAGGTTTGTGAAGTATTTTACACATGTTCTGTCATTGGACCCTTCTATTCTGTATCTACCTGTGTGGTATTATATACATCCTGCAGGTGTGATCCCTGTGTTAGATGAAGAGACTGGGGTCTAGAGTGGTTAAGTGACTTAATCAAATTGCTAATTGATCTGCCCTTCTCCCCTCCCCCAGCTCTTTCTTAGCTTCAACTTGCCACTGTACTGCATGGCTTTTAAACTAGATGCAGAAGGTTGTTTGAATTGAAGAGTAAATAGGCTCTGAGTGAAGGCCAGAGGGACTCTCTCTTGTGAGTAAAGGGTATGAATTTTAGCGAATGGAATTCACATCTCCTTTGGTTGTGTCGAGACCATTCTTCTTATCTCCCAGTTCTCAGCTGGATGAGCTTGCTAGATAGTAGAACTATTTTCTAACCCTCAGTGTGTAGGGGAAAGCCCATGAGATTCAGAGTCAGGAAAATTGGGTTCCAACACACCCTCTGCTAGTGAATGTTTTGTGTTCTATGGTAAGTCATGTGGCATCTCAGTTTCATCATCTATAAAATGAGGAGTGGGCCACAGGGTCTTTAAGGCTCTTTCCAGCTCTAAGTCCTTTGATCCGATGATCACTACTACTGCCATCTTCTGGATCCTCTCCAGGCTCTTAGTGTTTGTGGGACCTGAGAAAGTCCAGCGGTTCTGACAGGGGTACTCTGTTATTTGCTACTGTTCTTTAGTCTCTGAAGTGGAAACCTGAACTGAGTAATGAGAGACAAGGGCTAAAAACTGTCCAAAGTTCTTTCTGAAAGCAGAAACCAAACTTAGCCTCTCTCTAGTAAGTTTTACTACAAAGTTCTCTCCAACTGTATCTTTTTTATTTGAATTTTTCAATTATCAAGCATGTATTTTACCTCCCTTTTATCTCCCCCTCTCCTCCAGTTGAAAACGGTGGAGAAGGAGGAGGAGATGAAGAAGATCTCATTCTGCATCTTGAGTCGATCACCTCTCTCTCAGGAGGTGGGCAGCATTCTTCCTGTATGGTCTTCTGTCTTCTGGAATCATGGTTGGTCATTGCACTGATCAGAATTCCTAAGTCACTCAAAGCTGCTTGTCTTTACATTGTTCTTACCATCTTCATTGTTCTCCAGCTTCTCCTCACTTCACTCTGCATCAGTTCATACAAGTCTTGCCAGGTTTCTCTGAAACTATCTCTTTCAACATTTCTCATAGCACAATGATATCTGATTACATAATTTGCTCAGACATTTCTCAGTGGAGGGGAGCCTACTTCGTTTCCAGTTCTACTCTGCTCCATCTACCTTTCTCCTCAATATACCTGGTCTCCTCCTCCTCTTTGTGCTTTGTACATATCATCATCCAACCCAGCCTTGAACCTGCTCGTTATCTTCCCCCCACCTTAGAATTCCTTTCTCTTTCCTGTGTAAATCCTAACTTCATTAAGTCCCATTCCCCAGTGAACCCTTCCTTGATCACTCTAGCTTTTTTTGAGCTCCCTAGCATGTTGTCCATTGTATTCATTATGTAATCATTCAGCTCAATAAAAGGAGAATTTCCTAGCAATAGAATGGTACAGAAATGGAATATTCATGTGACTAATATTCATGCCCATTGATATGATAATAAGGTCCCTGTAATTGAAGGTCATAGGTCCATAGAATCATAGATTTAAAGTTGGAAGGCCATCAAGTCCAACCCCTCCATTTTCTGTGTGACAAAACTGAAGCACATAGAGGTTGAGCCACTTACCCAGGGACATGGGGTAACACAGCTAGCATAGTGTCCAGGCATGGATGAACATTTTATTAAGGGTGTTGTAGGGGAAATTGTTACTGCACTTGGAGAGAGATTGCACTATATCAGTGCTGCCAAACTCAAATAGAAAGGGAGCCACTAAACTAGACACAAGGATCCCTGTGTCATTATATCGCCTTAGAAAACCATGTATTGACATTATGTTCTATTGTATTTTTATTTTTTTGTTACACATTCCCCAGTTACATTTTCATCTTATTCAGGAGCACTTGGGAGTGTTGTGAGTAGATGTGTGACATCTCTGCACTAGATCATTACTAAGGTCTCTTCCAACTTGGGAGTTCTACCCTCCACACATCCATCCATCCAGCCAGCAATAATTATACAGACTTAGTCACAAATTTTTGTCATTATTTAGTTTTCCATGGGATTATATAAATCTGGGAAGGACCTTAAAGATCATTTAGTCAAATATCCTCATTTTTACAGATGAGAGAACTGAGATCCAGAGAGGGTCTGTCCCCAGGTCAGTTAAGTAGTAAGTTGAAGAGTTGAGATCTGAACCCAAGTTCTTTGATTACAAATTCAATATATGTTTTACTCCATTTACTACATTGCACTGACTCTCTTTCATATATATAACTCATCTCCCAAATTAGAATGGAAGATTTTTGAGGAAACAACTTAATTTGCAAGAGAGGCTACAAGATATGCTTCTTGACTTCAAGATTATAATCCATCTGGGGAGACTCTGACTCTCTCTCTGACTCTCTCTTTCTCTCTGTCTTTCTCCTATATAAATATGTATGTGTATGCATATGCACATTTATGTATATATAGTTATATATAACATAAATAATATAATTTTACATATAATATATACCCTCCCTAGTCATATATGCAAATATATGCACATATTTGGGAGATATTTCTATAGATAACAAATATATACTATTATGCATTAGTTATAATATCTTATATTATTTTTATTATAATTATATTATACATATATACTCATGTATATGTATATGTGTGTATGGGGATAGGGACCTGTACTGTGACTTCACTGGCATAGATAATTTCCTAGTGAAAACTCCTTCTGATACAGGTTGGCACCTTTTCTTCAACTTATAATCTTAGAGAGTTACCTAGAGCAGTGAGAGGTTAAGTGACTTGCCCAGGGTCACACAGCTAGTGGATATTAGAGGCTGGAAGTGAACCCAGGTCTTCCTTACTCCCAAACTGGTCTTCTGTTCACTATGTCATGCTGCTTCTCTTGTATGTATAAGGCATTCATACATCTGTGTGTATGTATGAATGTGTGCATGCATATATAATCCTGAGACCTAGGATCATCTCTTTTGCATTTTCGGGTAGCCCTTCAGATGTGCCCACAAAAAGCTTCTCTCCTAATTTGAGAAATCAGAAAGTAAGTACAGCAAAAAATGTACCATGTTTGAAATCTAAGGTACATATGTATACATGTGTATATGCATATAAATGTATTCTGTCTTTCAGTGTCCTCTGCTGACGCAGCCTCAGATGTCCTGGTACAGAGTAGCTCATCAACACAGCAGAGGCACACAGTAGGCACTCAAATCAATACTTGTTGATAATCCTTTTTCATCTCTGTGAGCATGTGGCTCTTTTGTAGCATGGCACTGAATATCAGAGCTGGGGGAGCCCAGCTGGCATCCTAACCATGGCCCTTTCCCTCTCTACAAGTGAACTCAGTCAACGCTACCCCTCCCTCATGCCAACACTAAGAAACTTGGTACCAAGCCGATCTGTCAGGAGCCAGAGTCCTCCCCTGGCCTGCCTGTGCAGACAGATATTTCCAGGGCTTGAGAATGGAATTGAAAATAGACCAAACAATGTGACAGTTTTCTGCTGCTATTTTCTCTTCCATGAACAGAATGTTCAGCATTATTTTTTCCCCTTTGTGCAATACTGTGAGTGAGAAATAATCCGATCCAATGTCGGCTGATACCATTTGCAAGCTCAGGGTGCCCTGCAAAAAAAAGTAGGGGGCTGCCCTCCTCAAGAAGTATAACAACTTTGAGGGGGGAAAGTAGCGCTGGGGAGCTGTTCCTCAGCTCTGAACAGGAAGGAAATGGTGCTGTATATAAATGACTGATTTCGTTGTTGTGTTCTTTGCCCTGGAAGCTTTGCTCTGGCCTTTGGCGCAAACCAATAAAGTTCTGAATTGACACACGTACAAATGATTAGACCATGTGGTCAAGAGGTTCTGCCACTTATTTCTTTGAGCAAGTCACTGTAGATCCCTGGGCTTCTGTTTCTTCATTTATAAAACTGACACGGTTGGACTATAATATCTCCAAGGTCTTTTTCCAGCCCTAAGTCTTGTGAAATGAGGCCACCTTTCTTTTTAATAGACAAGAACTCTTGAAAGATCTAATGTGACTAGGATGAAGCATGCACATTTTGTTTGAGACTTTGTCTTTTCTACATCTTGTAATTAAGAGAAGCATGCCCTCAGACATCAGAGTGATTCCTCAGGGGGCCCTGGGGTAGACCTCAGGGGTGTCCTTGGAGACCCTGATGATCTGGCTGCAGAAGGAGCTGTGAAGTCCAGCATGATAGCAGGAGCTATGATATCTTGCATTTGTGTTGCTAGGAGGACTCTGTAATTTCAGGAGAGAAAAGAGACAGTATTAAATAATAGAGAGAGATCACTGGACTTGAATGTCGGAGAAATGGAGTTTGCTTCATAGGATCATATAAGTGATTGGACCTGGAGAATATTCTAAAGGCCATCTGGTGCAATACTCTTAGTTTGTAGAGAAGGAAACTGAAGGCCAGGGAGAATACATGACTTGTCCATTGTGACAAAGGCATTAAACATTAGAGGCAGGGTGTGAACCAAATCACAGTCTCTCTGAACCTCATCTTCCACATCAATAAAGTGATAGGATTGAACTAGGAACTTTCTATGGCCACTTCCAGTTCTAAAATTCTAAAATCCTAACAAGGGAAAAGCTCCCTGACCATGAGAGTCCCTCCATCCTTCTCTCCCTCCCTCCCTCCCTTTCTCCCTCCCTCCCTCTCTTCCTTCCTTCTTTCCTTCCTTCCTTCCTTCCTTCCTTCCTTCCTTCCTTCCTTCCTTCCTTCCTTCCTTCCTTCCTTCCTTCCTTCCTTCTTCCTTTCCTTCCTTCCTTCTGCCCTCCCTCTCTTCCTTCCTTCCTTCCTCCCACCTCTTGTATATGTTTTAGTTTCCTTTTCTTAATGTTTTGTGTGCCTACATATTCTCTCTACAACTCCCCATGACTCATGTGGATAGAGCTCTGGGCTTCAAGCCAAAAAGAACGCATTTCAAATCTCGCCTCAAATACTCCCTGTGTGATCCTGGGTAAGTCACTTAACCACTCTATGCCTCATTTTTCTTATTTGTAAAATAAAGGAATTGAACTAGATGCCCTCTAAGGGCCCTTCCAGGTCTAAATCTATGACCTTTTGATTATAAGCTACTTTACCATAGACATTGTGTTACCTACTTTTTTTTTTATCTCCTCTTGACTCTAGACAGGCTGATAGGGTCAGCTTCATAGACTTAGAACTGGTAGGGACCTCAGAGGGTTAACTTGTCCAATCTTCTCATTTTACAGAAGAATAAATTAAGGCCTCAAGAGACTTTCTGAGGTCACACAGGTAGTTAGTAGTGAACAGAGGGTTGAACCTCGGTCCACTGCCTCTTAATTGAAATCTCTTCCCCTAGTACCACCATATGGTTTCCAGTGACAGCTGGGCACAGAACTGAACCAAGTGCCATGTAGACATGTGCCAATCACATGCCAATCACACACCAATACAGTTGTGCTCTTCCTCTTAGAAACATTCTTCATGGTAAATCTAGCGGGGAAGATTGGTTGAGATGAAGTACTGCCTGGACGACAGGGTGATACATGCATCCTGTGGCTAGAATTCTATTCTTTTATCAATTCTTAAAGGTTTGTGAGTGTTTGTGTGTGTATGTATATGTGTGTGTGTGTGTGTGTGTGTGTGTGTGATGGACCCCTTTGACCCTCTAGTGAAGCCTATGGACCCCTTCTTAGAATCAGGTTTTTAAATGCAAAAAATAAAATACTTAGGATTACAAAGGAAGCCAATCATACTGAAGTACAGTTATCAAAGTATTTAAAACAACAACAAACAAGCTCAAGGCCCCAGGCTGAGAAACTCTGAAATAGTGCCTTGGTTTCAAACCAAATAGAAAGGGGATCACTAAGCTCTATGAAAGGTTCCCCATCACATGCATATTGACTTAGAAAACCACATATTCACATTATCTATGATCTGTTGTATTTTATTTATTTTGTTAAATATTTCCCAATTACATTTTAATCTGGTTCCCCACCCTCTCAGGTGGTCATTGTTTGACGCTTCTGGTAGAGAAGACCTGAGTTATTGATAGTTTGAAGTATTTAGAAAAAACTGTGAACTGGAGCCCAACTGGGAAGAAGACCTCAAATTTGTTCTACTTGGGACGCTAGCGCTTTGATCCCAAAGTAGGTGTCACTTGGAGGCAGCAGTTCTTTGCCTGACATTATGACGAATGACGTGGAAAACTCCTTATCCCTCCTCCCTGACTCCTACCATCCTGTGTCTGGCCACCCGTGTTCATTAGGTTTGCATTTGTCTTTAACATCTTCCAAGCATCTGTCTCTAGTTACTGCTTGCTAGCCCTGAGCCTGGCAGGGAGTAAAAGGGTGGCATCTGGGGGGCCAATGATAATGATGATGATGATAATGATCCCCTTTTATGCTGCTAAAGTGAATTATGATTGGGCTAAGGGTCTCTCATCCTTCCCAGGAGTCCTACCTATAAAATCAGTGTGTAGCTTAGGAAGAATGTCTTTGACTCACAGTTACCCTGGAATGAACAAATGGGAGGATGGGGTTCCTGCCTGTGAAGGCTGGGTTTGGAGTTGGATTGAACTGATGACTGTGGCAAGGTCTCCCATTAAGGCCACCTAGGCTTAATGGGTTCTAATAGAAGACTAATAGTGTAGTGAGAAGAATGTTGGAGAAGACTTGGGTTTGAATCCCAGTCCTAACTTACTGGTTGTGTGACAATGGACAAATTGCTTAAACTGTCTGAATCTCAGGGTCCTTGGTCATAAAATGAGGATGCTAA
This sequence comes from Trichosurus vulpecula, assembly GCF_011100635.1. NCBI lineage: Eukaryota > Metazoa > Chordata > Mammalia > Diprotodontia > Phalangeridae > Trichosurus > Trichosurus vulpecula. The sequence goes on from NC_050577.1 coordinate 115,703,610, forward strand.
TACTTGCACTTATTTTAATGAAAGTCCTCCATTAACTTTAAAGCATTAGAGAAATGTGAATTATCATTATTCATCTATATGGAAACATATAAGCAATTTGCAACAGCCTTGCCACGTCCTGCTTCTGGTCATTTTTCCTTCTCTCCGTCTCCAAAGGGACGAAAAATTGCTCTTGGTTGTGCTTCCTAGCTACTGTCCAGCCAGGACTCTAGCTACTTTGCTAAGAAGATAGTCTAGCAACAGGGGAAATGGCAAATATCTCTTTCCTTTCTTGGCTGAATTTGAGATCAGAAACGATGCTCCAGGTGAATGCATTCAGAGTGTGTGATCTTTTCATTAACAATGTCAGCAATTATGTCAGGCTTTGCTGCTGAATCAGAGGATCTCAAAGCACCCTTTAATGAAGAGAGGGAATACACTTCAGTTTCCTACAAAATGAAGAGACTGGACTAGATGACCAGCTTCTTTCCAGCTTTAATGTCCTCTGAGTGTGACTCTGAAGCATGATCTAGTATAAAGTCGGGGGGACAGGAGTCAAACCTAGCTGAGATTCTGAGCTCTGCCATTTACCAGCAGTTTGGGCCGATAGATTATCCTTTCTGTGCCTCAGTCTCTCATCTGTGAAAGTAGGCATAAAAAATATGTAGCCTGCTTCTGTTTGTATGAGGAAAAATGAGCTAATAAATACAAAGTGGCTTCAAAATACTAAATATCGGTTGTTGTTAGCTATGTGACACTGGGCAAGTCATTTCACCTCTTTGTAATAAAGTTTTCTCATCTGAAAAATGGGGACAATAATAGTGACTACTTTACAATGTTGTGAGGATTGAATGAGATAATATGTGTAGATCACTTTGCAATTATTGATGCACTGTATAAACTATTATTAGTGAATATTATTGTTAGTAATGATCATTATCAATAATATCAGTAGTACCAATAATTAATTATTAGCAATAATTATTATCAGCAATATTATTATTACTAGTAATAATTATCTGTAATATCATCAAGTAATTTATTAGTAGTAATAATAATTATTGGTAGTAGTAATCATTATTAGTAGTAATTATATCAGTAATGTTAGTAATAATAATTATGACTAGTAGTAATTTATTAGTAGTAATAATAATTATTGGTAGTAGTAATTATTATTACTTGTAATGATTATCAGCAATATTAGTGATACATTTATTACTAGTAGTAATTTATTAGTAGTAATAATAATTATTGGTAGTAGTAATTATTATTAGTAGTAATGATATCAGTAATATTAGTAATAATAATTATTACTAGTAGTAATTTATTGGTAGTAATACTAATTATTGATAGTAGTAATCATTATTACTTGTAATGATTATTATCGGTAATATTAGTGATACAATTATTACTAGTAGTAATAATTATTGGTAGTAGTTATTATTAGTAGTAACGATTATCAATAATATTAGTAATAATAATTATTACTAGTGATTTATTAGTAGTAATAATAATTATTGGTAGTAGTAATTATTATTAGTATTAATTATATCAGTAATATTAGTAATAATAATTATTGCTAGTAGTAATTTGTTAGTAGTAATAATAATTATTGGTAATAGTAATTATTAGTACTAGTAATGATCAGTAATTTTAGTAATAATAATCATTACTAGTAGTAATTTATTAGTAGTAATAATAATTACTGGTAGTAGTAATTATTACTAGTAATGATTATTATCAGTAACATCATTATTAGTAATAATTATGATTGGTAATAGTAAATATTATTATTAGTAATAATTATGATCATTATTGTTGTGGTGCAGGGGGTTCCAGATCTGTGATTTCATCAGTATAGTGACCTCCCAGTGAAGTTAATCCCTCTACCAATGCAAACTGGCAACCATTCTCCAATGTCCAGTTTTAGCGAGTTGCCTGAGAGATTAAATGAGTTATATAGCTAGTGTAGCTCAGAGTTAAGACTTGAACCCAGGCCCTCTTGACTCCAGGGCCAGATTTCCACTCCTTACACCCTGAGGTTTCACATTGAAATTATTAGTCAGTGGCAATGAGATAAGGGATAACACATGATAAACAATGAGATATGGGATAACACAGGGTCTTAGGTGTGTTTGGGTATGTTTGGGATAGAGGCAATAGGTTAGGTAAGTACTGCCTCCTTGTTCTTTATTCTTTATGCTTGACATTTTGGATATTTCCTCTTCATTCCTGGCATCCCAGGATTCCAAGCAGGATGTCAAATGCACAACCTTGTGTAAGTGCCCACGTGTCAGACATTGTGCTAGATGCCGGAAGGAGCGTTAGAGCTCTTAGGGCTGAGGAGGGGGCTGTAGATCTAGAAAGGTGGGTAGGCCTAGGGAGCCATCGAATCCATCTTCCTCTCTTTCTACTAGAGGAAGCAAAGGACTTGAAGCTCTTGCCCCTTCCCAGGGTTTCCTCTTTCCAGACACTGCTTTTGTGTGCATTGAGCAAAGAGAGCAATCTGATGTGCTTCCCCCCCCCCCCCCCCCCGCCCCGGGCCTTCTTCCTCTCCCTTTTTGTCTGGTTCACGGTCATCAAAGACAAATCTCAGTTTCCAAACTGTGAACCCAACTGTCTCCATTCCTGCAGGTTTCCCATCAGTCCTCATTGATGGTGGCTGCTTTTTTGCAGCAACAGAAGCTGCTAATGCATAATTCAACAAACAATCCAGAAATGCATCAGAATCCAAATTACTCACATCAGAGGGATCTTGATGTTAAACACTGCCTCTTAAAAACCTCCTCCATTCATCTGGGCTCCTGCGCTTTTATCTTCCAGCATTTGTAAAATTTAAGGTGGGGCCCACGGGGAGGGAAGCTTTATGCTGAAAAAAGATGATTGGGTATCCCCCAGGGGAGTGCCCAGATGTCCAGCGTCTTTTCTGTCTGGCCCAGATGTTGGATCAGCAGGTGTCTATGGAGCAATCCCCCACTGTAGGGATCCCTTCCTCTTCCATACCCTAGAGAGGAAGACCATACCCATACCCAAACCCATACTCTCCATAGTCTAGATAGAAAGTCTCCAAATCTTTGGGGAAACTGGAAGACCCACTTTAGGCCTAATCTGTCTCTTGCTCAGAGCAGACTACAGGTTCAGTGGCTGTTCCAAGAGAAATCTGCAATTTAGCTAAGACCTTTCAGTGGCTCTAGACAACTCTTAGAGGTTATAGATTGTGGAAAATCTGCATTAGCAGAGGGAGTTCCTCACAAAGAGTCCCCTATGCCAATGAAATCACAGGTCCTGTTCAAATAATTATTAAGAATAATAATAGCTCTTTTAGTCAATGGAGTTCTGATAAAAAAAAAACTTTCCTGGAACAACTCATTATCCTACTCTTGCTTTTTTATGTTTAATATTTAGTAGACTATTGTACAGGTGACTGAAATGACTGCTTTTGGTAACAATGAAAATGAGATCATCTTCCCTATGCTAGCATCTTAGAGACAATTCCAGAAGCAGGCAGGACAATAGGAATTGTATATACTTCATCCTTTTCTTACATGGTTTCTTCTTCTTCTTCTTCTTCTTCTTCTTCTTCTTCTTCTTCTTCTTCTTCTTCTTCTTCTTCTTCTTCTTCTTCTTCTTCTTCTTCTTCTTCTTCTTCTTCTTCTTCTTCTTCTTCTTCTTCTTCCTCTTCTTCCTCTTCTTCTTCTTCCTCTTCCTCTTCTTCTCCTCCTCTTCCTCCTCTTTCTTCTCTTCCTCCTCTTCCTCCTTTCTTCTCTTCCTCCTCTTCCTCCTCTTTCTTCTCCTTTTCCTCCTCCTCTCCTTCCTTGTCCCTTCCTCTTCTTCCTTCTTCTCCTTCTCCACTCTTCCTCTTCCTTTTCTTCCTTTTCCTTTTCCACTCCCTCCCCATCTTCCCCTTCCTTCCCCTTCTCTTCCTGTTCTTCTTATTTCTTGCATATTTAGATTTCTACTCTTAATCCTCTATAAGATCTGATTTTGCTGTCCTAAGGCATTTGCAAAGACCTATCCCAGTAATTTTGTTTATTTTGCCCACTTTTGAGACTACACGATCATAAATGCAGAACCGAAAAGAGCATCAGAAGGTCAGCCCTTTCCCCCTGATTTTACAGATGAGGAAACTAAAGCCCAGAGACAGTAACAGCAATGGGATTTGAACCCAGTTTCTCTGATTCCAAATCCAGTGCTTTTCTCTCGGGACCACTGGGTAGAAGGAAACCTCACATTTCGGTTTGTCTTGCCAACATTCTTTCTCTTTGGGTAAAATGTTCTCTCTCACCTCCCATTTTCCTTGGTCCCTCTGGCCTAAGCCTCTGCAAATCTCCCTGCTGTGTAATCCAGTTTGGGGCAAAGATCATTCCTGTTTTCAGAGAACCTCGAGAACAGCTGCTGAAGCCAAATGTTCTCCAAGTCTTGATCAGAATACTTAATAAGGCACTTCTGCTTTTATTTGGAAGTGTGGAAAGTGGGGTTATCTGATCAATAGCCCCAGTGACTGCTAATCAACTGCAGAGGTTGTTACCTATTTGCTGTAGGCCTGAAGAAAAGGCAGGTTGTAAATACTGTAGCCTAAGCCTGCCTTAGCTTCCAGCACAGCTGCTGAAAAGAACACAGTTTGCATGTGATGAGGAATATTGGTGCCCTTGGCTACATGGATGTCACTGGTTGACTATCTGAGTTCCTAGGCTACTGGTTCTCTGGATACTGACTGGTATAGAATAAGATGGAGCAGGGAACCTTGTAGAGAAGAGGGGTAGGAGGATTTAAATCCATCTACAAATCATTTTGTAAACCTTAACATGCAAAATTAATGTGTTATTTATAATGGAAGCAGCAAGGCACCATGCAAAGATAGTTGAATTTGAACTCAAAGAAACTGAGTTCAAACTCTGGCTCTGCTACTTGGGCATGCCACATGATTTCTCTCTGGGCCTGTTTCCCTATGTATAAAATGAGGGGTTTGGACTAGATAACCTCTAAGGTCCTGTCCAGTACCAAATCTATGGTGATGATATTGCAAGTACAAGTTGTTGCTTTATTAACTAGCACTGGAGACATAGGACAAATATAGAAGATCTTACCTGGAGTTCTCAGTATCATTAAATCTTGGCATGAGGATTCTTGGTTTCCCTTATTGATTCTTCTGTCCCACCTCCATATGTGCTCCCAGGCTCAGCTATAGTCTTTGCTCCAAAGTTACTGCCGCTATCTGGTTTTGTGACTTTGGGTAAATCGTCTCACCTCTCCATAGTTTTGGCATCTGTAAAATGATGGAGGAGGAGTAGGTGGGACTTTAATATCTAATATTAGGCCTCTATCCATGATCTAAAGCAGAGATTCAATATGTGACCTACCAGTCTACCCAAACCTGATTAAAATGTAATTAGGAAATATTTAAAAAATAAAAATACAATAAAACATAGATAATGTTAATTTGTGGTTTTCTAAGTCAATATGTGGCCCAGGGATCCTTAAAAATGGTTTAGTAGCCCTGTTTTTATTTGAGTTTGACACCATTAATCTAAGGTACCTCATGTTCTACAAAGGTCTCCCATGTTAGAGTGCACCTGAGAATTCCAGTCTTTTTCTTACCAAGCCAGTGGACTCTTGCTTTCTCAGTCCCTTTTTACCTTCTCCCTGATTTCGCTGGGAAAGAGGTGGTCTTCCTAAGGACATGCATCTGCCGGTGCCATCTGCACAGAGCTCAGTCTGGGTGTCTCCAGACACTTGGCAAGAGGCAGCTTACTGCCTAGGCATCACTTCAGAGGAAAGGCAGCTTCATCCCCACAGACGGGCTCCATGGAGCAAGGAAGCTTTGCCTAAACCTAAGCTATTCCCTAGCTCCAATTGCTCCCACTCTCCTCCCCACATTTTGAGGGTCTTGGCCAGATCTTGGGGAAAAAAATGTCTGCATGGCTCCTAGCCAGGTTGCTGGAGGACTGGGAGAGGTCAGACAGGGCTGGCTGAGCATGTGAAAGAAAGACTTTCTCTATGGATATATATATGTATCCTTAGACACAAAGGGGGAGTGAATTGTTAAAAAGAAATCGTGGGGGGTCCAGTCTGAATAGTTCTGTTCCTGGAATCAAAAAGGGAATTAACATCCTATAACTCAGTATTAGTCCCACTACAACTCAGAGAAAGAGCCTAATGTATAACAAAGACAAGAACAACAGCCCATATTTGTGTAACATTTTTAAGCCTTACAAAACACTTCCTTCCCAAGAATCCATTAAAGTAGTTAGGATGAGGATTGTTATCCTCTTTTTTTCTCATTTTACAGATAAGTAAACTGAGATGGGGTGACTTGGTTGTGTTTATACAGCTAGAAAATGGAGCCAGGCTTCAAATCCAGGCTTTCTACAATTTCTTGGCCAGAGCAGATAGAGCCCTGAACTTGGAGTCAGGGAGACCCATGTTCAAATCCTGTGTCAGATATTTATGAACTATGTGATGTCTAGGCTGCAGCTTCATCTGTAAAATGACCAGGGGAGTGGAGAATGTGACTTGGAGGCTTCAAGGTCCCCTCAGGCTCCAAATCTATGGTCCTATGATCGTCATCTAGATTCCCAGCCCATGCTCTGAGTAACACGATGTCAAAGAACAGGCACCTGTTGATCAAAAGAGCTGCCCAGGGTTCATCTCTTAGCATGAAGGCTGACCTTGAAATTCATCTGGTCCAATACTTGTAGAAAATCTTATAGAAAGTGATGACTAGGCATCCCTCAGGCATTGCCCAGAAGTTACTTTTTTCCTCCCTAGGCATTCTGAGATTTATCCTACTATACATAAGGTTGTGCTACTTAGTTGCAGACTCAGGTCTCCCGGGTCCCAGTCCCAGGCTATTTGTGTAGCTCAGTCCCCTTCTAACCATAGAGATCCAGCTAGGGATAGAGTGCTGGGCCTGGAGTCAGAAAGACTCATCTTCCTGAGTTAAAATTGTCCTCAGACACTTCCTGTGTGATCCTGGGCAAGTCACTTAACCTGTTGGCCTATTTCCTCATCTGTAAATGAGCTGGAGAAGGAGAAGGCAAACCACTCCAGTATCTTTGCCAAGAAAACCCCAAATGGGGTCACAAAGAGTTGGACGTGACTGAAAACGATTGAACAACAACAAGTTAACCATAAGAGCTCTGATTGGTTGATAATTAAGGACCAGGTTTGGGCTTGAAGAGGCTTGAGGACAATCTTACTAGCCCATACTTTGGCTTCTGTGATGCCTTCTCTTGCTTTCTTACATTATCCAATGTAAGAACCAAAACCAAAGAGACTTTTGCTGGTTCCTAGAAAGACCTCTAAGGTTCTAGACATGAAATTATGATGTCAGCTCAAGACCCACAATATGGGAAGGCGCATTGCTTTGACTTTAAGGTTTACAAAGCTTTTTACATATTTTCTCATTTGATCCTCACGACAATGCAGCCACCCCCCCCCCCACTTTATCCCCAGTTTACAGATGAGGAAACAGGCTATGAGAGTTACTTCATAGATTATATTAAGTGACAGGCTTGCATAGACAGTAAATAAAGTCTGAAATGATAAGTATTGTCTAAGACAGGATTAGGACTCAGATCTTCCTCATTTTGCATCCTGTGCGCTCTCTCTCTCTCTCTCTCTCTCACACTCTCGCTCTCCCCCTCCCTCCCTTCCCTGCCCCCTTTCTCTCCTGTTGCCTAGAACCAGTTAGTTTAAGGCCTCACCCTTCTATAAAGAGGAACAACCTATGGGAGACTGAATGTGGAGAACTGGTGGTCCTGAAGTTTGGGAGGATTTTAGGAGATGCCTTGAATTGCAGGCTTCTGCTGGGGAAGCTCTTCCCTCCAGCTCCCTCAGCTGCTAGCTCTTCTTAGTTAACTTCAGTATCCAGGGCTTGGCACAGTCCCGGATTCAAGACTCCCAAGGCCACATACTGACCACTGGAAATCTATGGTTATGGATATCACAGTGGACTGTGGTGGAAAGAATTCTAACAAGGTTGTCTTGAGCCTAGTTCCTGGCTGTTTTCACAGTTACAGTACAGACAGGCACCCAAGGTAAGGCATAGATATGTGACAGTCCACCTTTCAACGAGAAGGCAAGCCACCCATGGATACTGTCAAGGCCAGACTGCAAATGTTAGAAGACAGATAATAGGTTCACATTCATTTAACAAAGATCAAATGCCCACTTTTTGCAAGCACCAGTAACAGCAAGCACCCTAGCACACCCAGGATGGCCTGCTAGCACAGGTTCTTTTAATCTGCTTTTAAAGGAAAGTAACTTTAAAGGGGGTAACAAACTTCTTTAATTACATTCACTAGTTCAGGGGAGAAGTCACCCCCATAATGTCAGGTAAAATACAAGCAGAGAAATTAGCATAAAGACCAACAGACAGGGCTCTTAACTGCCTGAACAAAAGCAATATTGCTATACACTTTACATATACCACTGGACTGAGAGAGCCTTTCCATCTGAGCAGTTGGGGATCTCTGAACATACGGCTACTCGGAGTCTTACCCAGGGAATCAAAAGATCTTTCTCATAAGCAAAATACCAACTCAGAGTATATATATATATATACTTCTCAGAGTCAGAAGGCATCACAACCCTAGTCACTCAGTGCCTAATCAACTTAGTACCAAAACATGTGAAAGCCTTCCTACAAGCAAGCCTCCCCAAAGCAAGCTTCCCTCCCCCAATGGGCTCCATGTGACTCAGCATGTGTTACAGCTGTGAGCTGGGCCAGAGCTCAAAGCAAGTCCCATAGGCCTATTCATGGACAGGGAAGATCTTCCTATTCCATTAACATTACAGTACCTTATGCTAGGTGCTGGGGGAAGAAAAGATTGTTCCAAAGTCATAGTTCCTGCCCTTAGGAAGCTTTCAGATTGGTAGGAGGATAGGATGAAAATGCAGATGGTCATAATTCATAACGTAATATAAGGTACAAAAGAAAAGGGGGCAGCCATTTGTGCTGCTCCCTAAATTTGGTGTGTGTGTCACAGTGAGGAAACTGAAAACCTTACTCTTACTCTTATAAAAGGAGAGATTCTCTAGCCTCAAGCTGACATGTCTGAGCCGTAATACTGGGTACTTCTTTTAGGGTCTTTCCACTGTGCCATTGGGTATCTCCCACCTCTTTGTTATCTGCGCTGCATTTATTACTTAACCTCATTTCAAAGCAGAGTTATTTATGTTGGATTTGGGGAATGAGATTATGTTAGCAGGAGAGGGAATGCTACTGGACACATTTTGTCTACCTGTAGTTAGGTGAGGGTGGCATTGAACATTGAAGAACTGATCTATCCACAAGGATTTCTAAAGCATCCACTGCGTGAAAGACTCTGTGACGAGCACGGGGGATACAAAGCTTCATTCCTTCCTGACGTGAGGAGCATTGTGCAAGGGGCACTGGATCTAGAGTCAGAAGACAGGTTTGCGCTCTGTCTCTGAAACTCATCAGCCATATGACCTTGAGCGAGTCTCTTAGAGGCAACTAGGTGGAGTGGTGTATATATGATTGGATTTGGAGTTGGGAACATCGGAGTCTGAATCTTGCTGCAGACAGATTTCCTGGCTGGGTGACTCCGGGCAAGTCATTTAGTCTCTTCCTTAGTTTCTTTCCTTATCTGTAGAATTAGTATCATCACAACATCACCTACCTTGTGGGGGTTTTTGTGAGGATCAAATAAGATAATGTTTGCAAAAAGCACTTAGCACAGTGCCTGGCACATAGTAGGCACTATAGAAATGCTTGTTCCTTTCCCCTCCTCCCGTTACTACCATACCTCTCTGATTATCCAATTTCCCTATGTAAAAGGTGAAGATTATGCTGTTAACAATGCCTACTTCATGAGGTTGCTATAAGAACCAAACAAAGTAATATGTGTTTTTGCGAACACTTTGCAATACTTGAAAGAATTGTTCAAACATTGACAGCTGTTTTTAGAAGGCCCGTGTGTAGGCAGACCCAGGAATTGCCTACTAGTGAGCTCATGGAGATTAAAGGTTGATTTTAACTTTATGTTAAGGTTAAAATAAAGGGGCTATCATATCCTTCTAATAGTAATTGTGAAGGCCATTCTCTGCCTCATTTCTTACCTAGTCTTGACCACTGAATGAGTGTTGCCTCAGTCAAGCTGACATTTGTGAAAGCTTAAAAAGGCCAAGGTCTCCGACTCCATCCAGGGCCATCTCCAGTCAACTTGATCTGTATCTTGCCCCTGGACCCAGATGGCTCCGGAGGAGAAAGTGAGGCTGGTGACTTTGCACAGCACTCCCTCACTTAAATCCAATTCACTTATGAATCATAGCATCACCTCCCTGATGTCCTGGTCCTCCTCGAGAATGAAGGACAGACAACAACAATCCTCTCTTCTTGTGTGACCTAAACTATTTGAGCCTTAATTTTCTCATCTACGAAATGGGAATGATCATGACTCACACGTGCATAAGACTTTCAAGTTTGCAGAGGACCTTACATGCATTTCCTCACTCGACCTTTAGGACAACGTACATAGAGAGAGGATGAACATGCATGAAGCAAGTGTTATTACCGTGCCCATTTTATAGAAGATGAAAGCTTTTGAATATGAGCAAAGTGTGATTACTGTACCCGTTTTGCACACAACAAAGCAAATTGGTCTATCTTGCATAATTTATACTCTTAGAAAGTTGCTTGAGGCACCGGGATGTGAAGTGGCCCAGTGTCACCCAGCCAGGTCGTGTCCCAACAAGGACTTGAAGCCAAGTCTTCCACAACTCGCAGAATTGCTGTGAGGATCAGACATGTTAAAACCTAATAAATAAAAATCACAAAGAACTTTGTCAACCTTAAATGATTATATACACATCTGTGTAAATAAATATCTATAGGTATTTTTATACATATATGTATATGTATACATGTGTCTATCCATATATATATATCCATGTGCATATTTTTGTGTGTGCATATATGTATATATAAATATTATATATAAACAATTACATATGAAAATATGTGTATATGTATATATGTGTATATGTGTATATATATATTTGTATGTATATATATATATATGTATGTGTGTGTAAAATTATTTCAGCGATCACCATCATCCCTCACTAGCCTACAGATGCAACATTTTAACTAAGGGGTTCTGCTGATTTTGGTCCTCTATGGAAAATGATTAAAGCCACCTTGCCCATGAGACCCAAACCAACGTTCAAAACGGACCAGTCTTGGGAGGTGGAGGAACGCAGACTCGGAAGAGGGTTCAGGCTCTCCGACAGTATGGCAGAGACAGAGCTGAGCCAGCGCCTAATGGCCTAGGCTGAGCAGATTAGGAACATGGTTCCGGCTGAGTGGCGTCAAAGCCTCGGTGAATGATAATCAAATGCCGAGCAGCCAGCCGGCCAGTTAAGCAGACATGATCTAAATAAACGGACTACCTGTCTCCCATCTGGCTGGTCTCTCTCACTACTGTTGGCTTAACCTGATTCCCTCTTCCCTTCTCCTTTGACCTGGCTCTCAAGGTAAAGAGGTCAGTCCCAAGAGGGTTGCTTGTCAGATGACTAGGATGCTGTAACCCTGGCTGGCCATTTCTCCTCAGGACACTATTTATAATAGCGATGATCATGATAAATCACATTTATACAGTGCTTTAAGGTTCACAAAGCATATTACGTATATTGTCTGAATTCATCCTCACAATAATCCTATGAAGTAGGCATTATGATTATCCACATTTTACAGACGAGGAAACTGGGTCTCAGAGAGTTTAAATCTCTTGCTCAGGCTCACACAGCTACTAAGTGTCGGGGGGAGAATTTTAACTCAGGTCTTCTGACTCCAGGTTCAACATTTGACTTTCAAGGCCATCAGGCTACCTAGATTTGAACTCTGGTGAGGGAATGCAGAGATGCTCTGGAAGCTGAGCTATCTCCACTAGCAGGTCCCAAGCTACAAGACTTCCTAGACCCAGAGTTAGCCTGGTCCTAATAAGAGAGCATGGTAAAGGAGATGGTCCAGTTCCTCTTCTTCTCTTCAGATACCCAGTTACCTGGATCTCATGGAATGTCTTCATATAGAGTCTTGGTCTATCCTTTCTTTCTTCCCTCCCTCTTTCTCCAGGTTACTTCCACTCTCAGTATTTCCTTTCTCCAGAGAGATGGGAATCAAGTATGTGCTACAGAGCCAGATCCCACTGGTTCTGAATAGCAGGGTTGTTAAATTTTCATTGTGAGCATTTATATGTCAAAAATCTGTAGGCAAAGGCTACAACTCAAGGCTTGATTGATTATTCTGTGGATTGTCTAGACTTAAGAAAGCGATGCAGAAAACGTTAATAATGCAGAGTAAACTTAGAAATATGTCCTATGTTTTTGGAGAGCCAGTGGTTAAGCATTTACCAGCATACACTTAGGTGGGATTATGAAGAAAATACCTGAGTCCTTTGAAAGTGTTGCAGCAACCTGCATTGTCAGGGCTCTGCTCCTTATTACCTGTGCAATCTTAGGCAACGAGGTGGTGCAGTTGATAGAGCTGTGGGCTGGGAATCAGGAAGACTCATCTTCGTTAGTTCAAATCTGGCTTCAGTGTCCCTGGGCGAGTCATTTAACCCTGTTTGCCTCAGTTTCATCATCTCTAAAATGAGCTGGAGAAGAAAATGGCAAACCACTCTAGCATCTTTGCCAAGAGAACCCCAAATGGAGTCAAGAAGAGTCGGACACGACTGAAGTGACTCAACAACAATAAAAACCTTAGGCAAGTCACTTGACTCTGTTTCTCTTCTTTAAGATGAAGGAGTTAGAATAAAAGTTCCCTTCTAGCTGTAAATGTATAATTCTGTAATCCTTTGGTCTCATAGGACAAATGTTCCTTTAAATCCCAGGCACTGGTGATCCAAACGTAGAAAGAAACAGTCCCTGTCTTTGAAGACCTTAGCTCTCTGGCTGATACAATAGAGCTTGTGCTTATAGAAGGTTTTATGGTTGCAAAGTGCTTTCACATATATTATTGATCTCTGATCATCACAACTATCTTGTAAAGAAGGTAGTAAAAGTATTTAGTTCTGTTTTACAGATGAGAAAAATGAGATTTAGGTTAACTGACTTGCCCAAGGTCACACAGTGAGTGCGTATTAGAACTGGACTCAAAGTTCATGTCTTATAAAGCATCATCTTCCTGTTCTAAGGCCAGCAAGTGAACACAAAGGATTGAAGTTGTAGTTGTGATTGTAGAACCTCAGAGTTACCCAGTCAAGAGCTCAGAACATTTCTGCTGTAGTCCTCTTCCTCACAGGGTCTCTCCAGATCAGCCATATCCTTAGGAACAGTGGGAAGAAGTGAGGTACTAGGTGCTAGGTTTAAAGTCAACTCTGGGTTCTGCCTCCATTTCAAACTTGTGTTTTCTACAAGAACTCACATTTTGTTTTAAAATGGAACGGCCAGCTCCCAAGAGATCCAAGGTGACTGCTTTATTGTGTGTGTACATGTATACATGCATACATACATTTATTATATGTATATATGTTATATATTCTTTGCCAAGAATCATAGAATCTTTCTTCAGATAATTTCTTACCCAAACAAAATTGTTAGAGATGATGAGATAATAACACTTCAAGGATACAACAACCTTTTTATAGAGGGGGAAAATGAGGCTCAAAGAGGCTAAAGGACTTAGCCAGGTTCAAATATCTAGTAAGTTTCAGAGTTAGGATTTGACCCCAGACCTTCTGAATCTAGGTCAATTCTATCTCCTTCATAGTACAAAACTGGGCTCTGAGGGATACTTTGTGGCTCTGCTCAAGAGTTAGCCAGATCAAATTCTTTTCCTAAATTTACCTAACTTTTTAGGCTAAAAAGTTACTGCTTTTGTTAGCCTAAAGTTATTGCTTTATTTACCATTCAGATCTGTTGATATCTTGGGAGTAGGATTGAATAAATGAGATCATTTTCCCCACTGGAGTCATGAAACGGGCATTTAGCAAATAAGGGAGAGAGAGTAGTTGAGATCACAGAGCCCAGAGTGTTGGAGACAGTGGCCAAAGGCCACATTCTCTTTGTCCACAGATATTATTCACTTAGAGCCTAACTACCTTCTGAGAGGAACTAAGACTAAAATTTTAAAAATAGTGTAATGGGACCAGATCCTCCCTTGGCCTGCACATGGGGATTGTGTGTTAGTGAGACCTTGCGCAGTCATAACAGGAAAGGGGCCAGCTCCAGTCAACATGGCGTTTGACCTGCAGTCACTTGGCTAGATCCCAGAAGTCTATGGGAGTGGTCCGACAGGAAAGGGCAATCCAGTTTTCTCACTAGTGAATTCTCAACTTGCTTTTCCAGCTCTTGCCTCTCTTGGTGCTTCAGTCCACTTTAGGGGTGGTCTGAGAGAAACAGCCTAGTGTAGAATGCTACTTGGGATATAGTGCTTTATTCTAAGCCCTTTATTCCAATACTTACCTGGTTTGGACCACTGCCCCCATCCCAGTACCTAGCACTGTTAGAGTCACAATCTTTTCTCAGTGAATGCTTTCTGATGGTAAATAGATTAATTCTACATGTTCTTCATTCTAAGCTTAGTGGTTTCCCTCTTCTGGCTCCCCTTTTGTATATTTGACATCTTGGTCTAAAGGAAAGCTCACCAACCCCAGAATCAGATGTCTTAGGTTCGAATTCTGGTTGTAATGTTTACTATCTCCATAAGCCTACACAAATCATTTAACTACCCTAATCTCCAGTCTCCTAATTTATAAAATGGTGACAATAATACTCTTAATACCTACCTCATAGGGCTGATGTAGGCAAAGTGCCCATAACTTGCTGTATAAATGTACAGCTATAAATTTCATAGCAGGTACTGACTTGCTTTAGTCAGGAAAGTGCAGAAGTTTACTCACTGGGAGATACTTCCATAAATGAAATTACATATTTACTTCTTCCTCTTCTTCCCTCCCTAAGTTGTTATTATCGTATCATCTATAACAAATTTTAGTTGGGCGAGAAATTCTGAGCAAAAATCCCCCGAATCTTAGCAAAATCTATCAGAGGTTGCTGTCTCAACACTCATCTTGAATCTCCTAGGTCATTCCATTTGGGGGTAGGAGGTGGGGAACGTGAAATATATATTTTAAAAATTTTATTTATTTTATTCTAAACCTAAGAAATAAAACAAACATTTCCACGACATAGTAGAATAGAAAAAAAAGATGATTATACATGAAACTGCAAGTCTATTATGTTCTCCTTGCTACTCTTTTTAAATATAGAATAGAGACTGGTTCTTGAATAGATGTGAGAACCTTGACTTTTGGTCTCAATCCTAACTCTGGGTTGCTGGATGACTTTGAATAAGTCACATACCTCTTCCACTCATGAGGATAATGATGGTCTAGCTGGAAGCTGTGAATACATCTGGATTAGGCATGCCCCAAGGTCTTCATGGGAGGAAGAGTCAAAGGTCAATCTGAGAAGTTGTAATCATTGTGGCATTCTCATTCCTCAAGTCAATGAAAGCTCTAGAATTGTGTGTGTATGTGTGTGTTCACCTTTGCACATGAAGAGCATGCTTTGGTAAAGCATGACTCTTAAGTTAATTGCTATTGCTTTTCCATGAGTGAGGATAGGTTATGAGACAAGAATAGAAGGCTGGGTTTGGAGCCAGGAAGACCTAGATCTGAATCCTACTTCAAATATTTACTAGTTGTACACTATTGGTTTTTTGTTTTGTTTGTTTGTAGCTATGGGGTTAAGTGACCTACCCAGGGTCACATAGCTGCTTGAACTCAGGTCTTCCTGACTCCAGGACTGGTGCTCTATCCACTGTGCCACCTAGCTACCCTGACACTGGTTTTAAAGCCCTTTATATCTTGGCTTTTTCCTATATTTTCAATCTTCTTAAACCTTATTCCCTTGCTCATACTCTTGGATCCAATGACATTGGTTTCCTTGCTGTTCCTCACACAAGATGCTCATCTCCCGACTCCAGGAATTTTTACTCACTGTCCCTCATGCCTAGAACTCTCTCCTTCCTTATTTCTGCCTCCTGGCTCCAGCTAAAATCTCACATCCTACAAGTCCTCTTCATGCAAGGACCTTCCCTCCCATTATTTCCAACTTTTGCCTGTCTATCTCTTGTTGTTTGTACCTTGTCTCTCCCATTAGACTATGAATTCTTTGAGGGCAGAGACTAGTTTTTGTCCTTTGTATCTGCAGGGCTTAGCACAATGCCTTGAACATAGCAGATGATTAATAAATGCTTGACTAGACTCAACACTGAGCAGGTCCCTCAGCCTATGTGTGCTTCCCCAAGGACTTCCCCATTAGGTGTGAGAGGGGTTGCAATCTGACCTTTAATGGAAGCAGTTTTCCCACTGGAGTTCCCCATGATAAAACCACATATCTTTTTTGAATTTTTTTTTGGAACGGTTGTGCTAAACCATATGTGTCCTCTTGCTGTTATTCTGCTGGTGAACAATTGCATACTTTTTTTAAATCTTCAACTGTTTTGGAAGAGTCCGTGTGTTATGTTGGAAAGACCGTTGGATCTGAAGCCAAAGAACCCAAGTCTGAGTCCTGGCTCTGCTACCTAACTGACCTTGAGGTTCAAATTCCTTAACTGGGAAGGATGATCTCTAAGGTCTGTTACAACTCTGGATCCTACGAATCCAGGTGTAGGCAGGCAGTAAATGCCCAAGGAACATAGCAGAGCTTCTTGGATGAGTACTACACATGCCACTGTGGGGTCAGAGATCTGGGGCTGGAAAGGACCTCAGAGGCCATCTAGTCCAACCTGCTCATTTTACACAGGTGAGGAAACCGAAGCCTGGGCAGGTTAAGTGACTTGCTCAAGGTCACAGAGATTTTAACCCAAGTAGAGTCAGTGTTCTTTCTACTCTGTAGTATACCATGCCACATCCTTATCAGTGCTGCATTGTAATTGCTTAGCAAATTTGGTTGTTATTTCCAATTTTTCCTGTTTGTAACTTGTTTGTACATAGTTGTCTATATGTTGTCTCCTTCATTAGACCATGAATTCCTCGAGGGCAGGGACTGGTTTTCACCTTTCTTGAACATAGCAGATGATTAATTAAATGCTTGTTGAATAAATAACCAACTTAGAATGTTCTAAAAACTAAAATTTCTTATATTGGGTTTGCTGAAAGTATCAGGGCAAAGTTGAAGAAGAAACGAAGTGATTGTGGCCTGTCTGACCAAATCTTTGGTATTGTGGCCCAGCTCTATTAAAATGCTACAAAGTGCTGCTGATTGACCTCGTTTAACCCACCATCTTTCTTACCACCTCCTCCCTTATCGAAGCTTGTATTCAGTATGTCGGGACCATATGGGACCCTAAATTCCATCCAAAATGACAACAAATCTGGCAAGCCTGTTCCCTAGCTATGAACTAAACTGAGAAAACCTTGTGAATAATGCAGACTTGTAAAAGAGTATTAAGATAGCAATAACCAGCAATCACTCAGAACCTGACCCCAGCAATATCTCTAAACCCCTAAACTTCCACCTTGTGGCCAAGAGACTACTATCAGACATTTCATTTGGCCTTTTACCACCATTCTACTATCAGACGATTTAGAACTAGAGTGTACTTTCAGTTCAGTTTTTTTTTCAGCCATGACCAACTCTTTGTGACCCCATTTGGGGTTTTCTTGCCAAATATACTGGAATGGTTTGCCATTTCTTTCTCCAGCTCATTTTACAGATGAGAAAACGGAGGCAAACAGGGTTAAGTGACTTACCCAGGATCACACAGTCAGATTTGAACTCAAGAGGATGATGGGTCTTTCTGACTCCGGGCCCAGGACTCTATCCACTGCATTATCTACCTGCCCTGAGTGAATGTTAGAGATCATCTATTTCAACCTCCTTATCTTATGAATGATAGAGAAAATGTGTTGAATAAAGTCTTAGGTCTGGAGGTCAGAAGGACCTAGGTTTAAATCCTCACTAGCTTTGTGACCTGGGCTAAGTCATGTAATGTTTCTATGCCTCAAGCCACAGGGCAATCTACTGAACTATGGCTGAGTTCTATCTGTGTTTGTGGATTTGCCTATGCTGGAAACATTGGAGAACCTTTCTGTAGTTTCACATTTTACATGTCAGGAAACTGAATTTTAAAGAAGTTAAATACCTTGCCTGCCAAAGATTGCCCAGGTAATGTCAGTCAGGCTTCCAATCTAGGTTCTCCCCCCCCCTCAAATCTATATTTTTTCCTTCTTTACTACCAAGCCGCGTTTGGTTACCTTAATCACTCCCTCAAGCGCTGGAGGGTGGAATTCTTGCCTCGAGAAAACTTGATAAACCTTTGGGGATATAGACTCCATTGCCTTCTAGGGTTTGTCTGTGGCCTTAACTAGCTGGGAAGAGATAGTTTTATCCTGCCTTACCTACCCATCAGTTAAGACATCACCCTCCTGATGTCATTGGTCCTCTTCCAGAATAAAGTATGAGCAACAAAACAAAACAAATCCATTCATACCTGCAAAGAGCCCACAGACATGTGGACAGTGTATGTGTGTGTGTGTGTGTGTGTACGTGTGCAGAAAGGTGAAGTCAAGCCTCACCACTGGCATCAAACTGATGTGTCCCATTCATGTCTCCCTCTTCAGAACTGCCCCAAACTTCAATTCAGAAGATGGGGGAAAAGTAACTTTTACAAGTTTAAAAATACTATTGTATTCATTGATTCTTAGAGGTTGAGATACCTTAGTGACCATAAAGTCAAACTGCCTTCACATTAGAGATGAGAAAAGACCACTTAAAGTAGAGATATTTGAGGATTCTAGGCTAGTGCAGCACAAATTGTTATAAGAGAGAAAGGTGGGGAGACAGAGTAAGCAGAATACTGGGATCGGAGTCAGGAAGACCTTAGGTTCAAACGGTGAATCTGACACTTAAGAGCTGAGTGACCACAAACAAGCCCCTACCCTTACTGGGTCTCGGGTTTTCTCTTCTAATGAGTGTCATGATCCTTGTGATGTCTCCCTCAGGGAGCTGTTTGGAGTCGCCATTGAGCTAAGGCAGGAAAAGTGCTTTGTAGACATTAAATCGCTATGTAAGTACGGTGATCATTATTAGCAATGTTTACCGTTATCATTATCATTACCACTACGACCTGTCACAGCTTTTGTTTTTTTGGTGAGGCCCAATTGCTTTGAAAGCATTAAAGTACCGTATGAATGTCAGTTATCATTAAAGAGCTCGGTCTGGGTTGGCTGGTCCCGTCTCCCAGCTGATAACTACCAAAGGGCAAGGACCGTGTCTCCCATGGGCTAGAGGATCAGCCTTGTTCTCCATTCATCAATAGCAGTAGTTGGTAGGGAGGGGGGAGAAGAAAGGAAGAGGTGAAGGGGGTCGCCGAACCTTTCCAAAAAGACCTGGGCAGCCGTGACTCCCACTGTTCCTCCTATGCCCCTTGGTTCCTTTCACTGTTGCTAAAGTGGACCCGGCTGAATAGGATATGAAAGATAGTAAAAGATGAATGAGGGCGAGGAGACACGTTAGCTATGGAATGCGGTAATCTGGTGGCTATAATAGAGGTGAATGTGCTCTGGGTTCACCCTCGACTCTTAAAAGCTCGCCACACTGACCTCTGAGGAACACCCACTGGACGCATTGAATAGCACCTGGTATTATTATGATTTTTTTTTATGATTACCCGTTAGTGTTTACTAGCCTACCTGTCCGGAGGAACTAAAGGGTGAGTGCGTAGAACTACTACTTGGACTGTTTGCTTCCGAGTTAAGGGAAAAATGAGAATCTAATATCTTCCCCCCACCTTTCTCCAAGAAAGTCCAACCATCCCTTCTGTCCAGTACTGCTCTAGTGGCCAATATCCCTAGATAGCCCAGGGTCAGTGCCCTTCTAAGGTCAGTTCATGCACCTGTGCCTATGGCATGATCTTAGTATCTAAGGTATGGCTGTCTCCCTACGTGTATCATCTTTGTAGCAATAGGAATACTCCCGCACCGTCCCAAGTTGCCCTACAGTGTTCGAAATACAGAAGCAATAAAGTGACAGTCTCTGCTTTGCCAAAGTCTGCGTTTTGATTTAAAAAACAAACAAACAAACAAACAAAAAACTTCAACTCTGTCACCCAAACTTATCATCCATTCTTGGGGTAGGTGCTTGGGTTTCAACCTTACTTTGATCCTGGAAAATGAACTTACATTGCCCTCCCTATTTCAAAGAGGAATGATCTTATGCTGAGGAACCCTCAGGGCAGCTAGGTGGCACAGTGGATACAGTGCGGAGCCTGAATTCAGGAAGACCCAAGTTCAAATCCAGCTTCAGACACATGCTAGCTGTTGGACCCTGGGCAAATCACTTAACCCTATTGGCCTCAGTTCCTCATTTGTAAAACGAGCTGGAGAAGGAAATGGCAAATCACTCCAGTATCTTCGCCAAGAAAATCCCCGAAGGGGTCATGAAGAGTCAGACAGGACTCAGGTGAAGTGTGTATGTGTTTGTCTGTGTGAAACAGACATCTTTTCAGTGGAGACACCGAGAAACTAGGACACTAGCAATGTTAGACAAGGTTCTAGTGGAGGAGGGAGAGGGCCCTCTTATTATAGTCAATAATTCATGCTAAGTAAGTGCTAAGTTTTGTTGTTTATACATTGTTGAGGCATTATAAGTGTTGTTGACACCTTGTAAATTTGTCACCCTCTGGTCAAAGTCCCAGCCACCTTACCCTAGTTCCATCTCTAGGACTAAGACAGAGGATTGGAGGACCAGAATCATAGAATGAGCTCACGGCAGAGCCAGGATTAGAAATGACATTCCCTGCATCCTCACTGCATTCTATTCAGTGTATTCCCCTGCCTCTCTGTCCAAGGCAAAAATTCTGAAGACAAGTCAGTGCATAGGCCTGGCTGGAGAGTCTTAATGCTTGTGGTTAAGCCTCTATTGTTTCTTGTCTCCATAGTCCTCTTTGTAGGGCTTCTGCTGGAGAAGGAAATCTTGTCTTGCCTGTTTCTTTGTCTGAGTGGACAAATTCAGAGGACTTATTTGAAAGCATCAGTAGCACTAATCTTAAATACAGAGGAGAGGCAAAGTCTTCCTGGCTTTTTTTCTCCTACCTTCTCATTTATTTGTCTCCTGTGAGTAACCTCACTTCCCTTCTCCTCCCTCTCTCTCTCTGTCTCTCTCTCTGTCTCTCTCTGTCTCCCCCCCCCCTCTCTCTCTCTCTCTCTGTCTCTGTTTCTTTCCCTGTCACTCTGTCTGTCTGACTCTCTGTCTCCCTCTCCCCCTCCCTCTCTCTGTCTCTGTTTCTGTGTGTGTATGTGTGTGTCTCTCTCTTCTCTGTCTCTGTCTCTATCTTTTTCTTTCCCTGTCCTCTGTCTGTCTGACTCTGTCTTCCTCTCCCCCTCCCTCTCTCTGTCTCTGTCTCTCTTCTCTGTGTCTCTGTCTGTCTGTCTGTCTGTCTCTCCCTCTCTCCCTCCCTCCAAGCAAGCCAACAGATATAAGTGTGAATAGCTGATTGAAAGTCTGAAATTAAGAACAACTCCATTTAAAATCAGTGGGATGCATCAGGCAGCTTGGGAAGGCAGCAGGGGGGAGGTGATCAGAATTCTGACCAGCATCCCACAGCTCCTACAGCTCCTTCTCTAGGATGGGATATTGCAGAACGTAGCCCAAGGCCCCAGAGGAGGATGTGCCCACGTGGTCATCTCTGGCTGCTGCCCATGTTAACTCTCAGTTAAAATTCTAGTCTCCCCCCAAGAGAAGCTGGCCTCTGCTGTGAGCAGGTGGTACTATGAGTGGGAAAAATCGTTTATTTTTTTGTTCCAGTTTAGTTTAGATCCCATCAGACTTGATCTAACTTTTTGCCCCAAAGGGCAAAAAATTCTGGTGTATGGGAAGCATTAATGTAATTACTGGGTTTACTAATATTTATGCTATGATCATTTTTCTGCCCTTCTTCTGGGATGTAAAAGGACATGTGGAGCTCGTGGGATCCTTTCTTGGTTTACAGTTGTACAAGACTGCTTCCAATTTTTCCCTGATGTATGAGTCCCTGACCTGTCGTTTGTGATCTCTGGGGAAGGAAGGCCCTACAACTTGACCTGAGCCCCGGTGATCATTTCTGACTTTACCACTCAGGAGGAACTAAAATGAGAAACACTAAAATCTATAGGAGTGTAAGATTATAATTGTAGCTATTCTCTCTGAAGTCTGACCATGGTCCCTCCCTTTAGGGTTAGACCTCTTTTCTTCTAAAGTGTTACTACCTGTGAAGAACTCGACTTCTTCATGGCATTTTTAATGATATTTTTAACCTGTAACCTACCCTCTTCCTTCCTTTGCCTTCCATCCCCATCCCAAAATAACGAAGAGGCAGGTGGTAATGAAGAGCAGGGGGAGAAACTTGGGTTTGAATCCTGCCCCTGTTGCTTTTCAGTGGTGTGGCCTCAGATAAGCACTTTGCATTTGCTGACCCCTAGTTTCCTCATCTGTAGAATGGAGATTGTAATGCCTGCAGTACTCACCTCACAGTGATAGCATCTTAGATGCAGAGCTACAAGGGGTCTTGGGGACCTTCTAGTCCAACTGTCCTCATATTAAGAATGAGGAACCTATGGCCAGCTAGGTGGCACTGCAGTGCATGGAGCACCAGGCCTGGAGTCAGGAAGATATAAGTTCAAATTTTGATTTCGGATACTTACTAGCTGTGTGACCCTGGGCAAGTCCCTTAACCCTGTTTGCCTCAGTTTCCTCATCTGTAAAATGAGCTGGAGGAGAATATGGCAAACCACTCTAGTTTCTTTGCCAAGAAAACCCCAGATGGGTCATGAGGAGCCAGACATGACTGAAAAAACAACAGCAAACACCTGAAACCTTCAGCAAAAGTGGCTAAGTGATCTCAGGGAGACACAGGTAGTAAGTACCAGAGCTAGGATTCGAACCCACTACAAATAGACTCTTTGCACTACATTATCCTGCCTTCTGTATTATGAGCCTGAAGTGGATTACTATATGTAAACTTACATGTCATTCTTAAAGTACTAAATAATTTTCAGCAATTAATATTATTTTCCATCTTTCATTCTAAGGATATTAACAGTTTTTATGAGAATGCGTCAATTTAGTGCTTTGAGATCCCTTCAGAGAACACATGTCTCAAAGGTCTAGGAGCTGGGCAGCCGTGTTTGGCAGCCCTTTTCTCTCGCTCCGTTTCTCTGAAAATCACTTAAGATTTTTCCCATCACAAGAATGCTAGGATTTTAGAACTGGAAGGGATCTCAAAGTTGATCTAGTTCAGGAATTACATGGTGCCCTTGGCAGTCCGGTGAATCCTATGGACCCCTTCTTAGAATAAGGTCTTTAAATGCATAAAATAAAATACATACATTTACAGAGCAAACTATATTGAAATGCACTTGTCAAGATAGCTTTTAAAAACAAGTCCATGGACCCTAGGTTAAGAAACACTAAATGCAAGAACCATCCCCTTGTTTCACAGATAATGTTTTGCCCAAGGTCACATGTTCTCACCCATAGCAATGGCAGAATCAAGATTTGAACACAGATTTTTTTTTTTACTTCAGATATGTGGTTCATGTCAAATACGGTGTTCATTTCAATGCACGGCGCTGCCTCCCAAAGCTTCCAGGAGTGAGCTCTGGCCAGGGGCACTTGAGTATTGATCTGGATCGTACCTAAGCATAATAACCTCTCGAGACACAGAGCTTTGGATAAATATGCCACATTGCTATCACTCTGGGACCTAGTAGTGCCCTTTGCACATGACCAAAATGGAGCAAATTCCAGAGGCTTGTCCTTGGGGGGAAGGTTGAGCAAGAGATAATAACCATCCAAGGGAAGGGGAAGGGAGAGGGACTGTTTCTTTAGCATTTTAGTTCATTAAAAAGTTGTCAGTGGTTCATGGAAGCCTCAAGGGAAGGGCCAATGTCTACTCCTGGAATCCCCTCATGGGGCTAGATTCACTCTAACTTTTAGCCTACTTGCAAGTCAGTTAGTAAGTCAATGCTATTATATTACACATAGGATACTACACTAATTGTGTGTGTGTGTGTGTGTGCTGCTGTATGCCTGGATGTTTACTTGTGGGTGCATAGCCAAATACCCGGCACCTGCATCAAAATACTCACAACCTGGTAATTATCACTAGAAAACAGCCAGATGTGCTACTAGAAAGAGCACTGAATTTTAGGTCAAAAGGTCCTGGATTTGAGTGTTGGCCCTACTCATAGCCCATGTGATCTTGTAAAAGTCACTTCATTTCCTAGGAAGTTGAAATAGAAATCATCTTCAGGGTCCCTTCCCTCTGGAATTCCAGTGACCTACGGAGAGAAGGATTTAGTTGAACATTACATGCTTTTTGGCTTCATTATAGGAAGGTAAAGATTCGTGGGTGAGAGGTCAGGAAACTTCCTAGTCTTGGCTCTCATTGTATGACCTTGGGTAGTATATAACCTCTTGGCGATTGACAGCCTCCATCTATGTTACTATTTCTGGGAATGTCAGATATCACTCAGTTCAATAATGTAAACCTATAGCTTCTACTCGCATACTAAGTATCTTTGGAATTTGCCATAAATTATGGAAGATCTAATCATTTCAAAACTTTAGGTAGCTATAGCTACCATTTTGTTTCAAGATGGTGGGCTGAACTATAGAGCTCTGTGTTTCTATGTATCATAATTGGGTCTTTTTGATCTCTTAACTTTTTCTTTTATTAACAAGCATTTATTTTCCACTCTCTCCCACCTCTCCTATCTCCAAAAGAAGAAAAACAAAACCCTTGTAACAAATATACACAGTCAAGCAAAACAGTTTCTCCAATGGGCCATATCCAAAAAATGCATGCCTCATTCCGAATATCATATTCAGAGAATCCTACATGTTTTGAAGGGGCTTAGACATCATCAACCGAACACTTTGTTTTATAGATGAAAGAATTGACACTCAGAGAACTGAAGTCACTTGCCTAAGGTCACGCAGACAATTAAATGTTCTATTCCTGACTTTTTAATAGCTGGCTGAAGCACCCAGAAACATCTCCTGATGACTTTTGCAATGAGTGGGCAAGTGGTGGGAACAATTCTTTTGTCATCCTGAATCACTCTCTGCTGATCCTAAGTCATCAGGAAGGGAAGTCAAACAGTCATCATCTGGGTAGAGGAGACCAACTAGTGAGCAGAGGGTGTCAGGAGGAAAGCTCTCCTTACCACAACTCCTTCCTATTCTTATTAGCAGAGCATGGACAGGGCATCTCTGAGTTCTGCTTTTAAAAATTATTCCTTGGCAGTCATTGAACCTTCACTGTAATGCGTGTGACTTGACTTCTTGTAAAATAAATACTGAAAGACTTAACTGTGATCAGTGCTATGATAAATCATAATTCCAGAGGATCAATGATAAAGAATGCTGTCCACCTCATGATAGAGAGGCCCTGGACCGATATTCAGAACGAGGCACAGACGTGGCCAATATGAGGATTTGCTTTGCTTGATTATGTTTATTTGTTAGAAGAGTTTTTTCTTTTTTCCAGTACGGAGAGGAAGGTGAGAGCATGTTCTTGCAGGTCCTACAGAGGAGATCTTATACCTGGAAGAATACTCAGAGATTGCTAGTCTAATCTTCCTCAGGAAGAACCTGAGCCTAGAGAGATAGGTTCCATGATGTGCCCTGGAAGTCATAGGTGATAAGTAGCTGAATTGGGATTTGAATCTCTAGCCTCTGACTTGAAATCCAGGTATCTTGCCACCACATTAGGAAGAAACGTAGGGTTCCATCAAATTAGAGAAAGATGAATCCTCTTGTGTGGAGCCTGCTACCGTGAGACACATGGGAGAAGATTCAAGGAGTGGTGGAAAGCACTTGAGACTTGGACTCAGAACACCTGAGAGCACTGGCTTGGAGACAGAAGGCTGAACATCTCTTCCTAAAATGCATTAAGTGGTAGGGTAGGGGAGCATGTTTGCCTCAGTTTCCTCATTGGTAAAGTAGAGATAATCTCTGCTCCCTTCTGATTTAGTGGGGATAATGTAAACACGAATAAAATTGTGCTTGCTTGGAAATCTTTGCACTTATCAAATAATGACATGCCATGAATGACACCCTTCAAAATTCTATGAAAATTAACTAGAGTGCATTTAGGTTAAAAAAAATTAGCTTGTCATCCTTTGAGAGAATTTTGTTGGAAAGAGAAAGAAACTTGGTTTCTGGCTTCTGGTTCTCTGCCAGCTGGGTCCCTATAGAGAAGCATACTGTGCTGAAATTTTTCAAAACATGGTATGGTGAAAAGAGCTTTGGATTTGGAGTCAAAAGTCTCACATCTGAATGGTTCTGCTACATACTCTCTGTGTGACCTTGGTCAGGTCACTTTCTCTGAACTTCAGTTCCCTCATCAGTTAAATTAGGGAATGGGTCTGGATGATCCCTGTGTACTTTTCCAGCTGCAAATACTTTGATCTTCTAAAATAACATAACCTTTTGCCCTCTTATTATTTCCCAAGAAGTTCCAGTGTCTAGCTACTCTACCAGCCCCATCTGAAAAAAGTCTCTCCCAAAAAAACACAACTGAAACCAAAAAATAAACCAGAAAGAGAATGCCCTCTAATTAATTGTCTTACAGAGAGTATCTAGGGTATATGTAAAAGGTTGTTCTCTCTCTCCCTTTCCTTTTTCCTCTCCCTCTTTCTCCCTCCTCTCTCTACTTCCTTTCTCTTCTTTTTCTGTCTCTTTGTATGTCTTTCTGTCTCTCTATCTCTCTTTCTGTCTCAGTATCTCTGTCTCTGTCTATATCTGTCTATCTCTCAGTCTTTCTGTCTCTATCTCTGTTTCTGTCTCTCTCCCTCCCTCCCTGGGAGAAGGAGATTTTTGCTTGCATTCTTGTTTGATGAAGGGAGAGCAAGACAGGCAAGATAAGTTACTCCATAAGCAAACATTGCCAAAGGCAGGATTCTGCACTTCACACTGAAAACCAGCTAAGTGATTAACTCTCCGCCTCTCCTACTAGAGTGTGAGGCCCACCAGGAAAGTGGGAGAGAAGCAACAAAGAGCCCGGGGTCTGGGTGGATTCCACAGAGACAAGAAAGAGTGAGAGGGAGGGGAGGGGAAGGGTGGCGGCAGGGCTGTGACCCTCGGCTCTCTCTGTATTTCTGTCTTCCCTTATAAGGATAATTGGGAATAGCTATTCTCAAATTTGGACCAAAGTGCATAGGTGTGGCCCAAGACTGAATGACTTGTAAAGGATATTAGTCCAGACTAGAGATTAGGTTGTCCCAAAAGACCATCCCTTCCGGTCTTAGTTCCCCATGATAGAGTTCCTGGGGAAATAGTTATCAGAGCAGAGATCCCTTCCCTATAGCTGGAACCAGGAAGACCTGGGTTCAAATCTTACCTCAGACATTTACCACCTTGGTTATCCTGGGGAAGTTCCTTAACCTCTCCCAGCCTCAGTTTCATCATCAGTAAAACGAGGGGATTGGACTCAAATGGATTCCAAGGACTCTTCCAGCCCAAAATATGGGATCCTATGACTGACCAACTGCAATTCTGTTACCAGCAACTGCAACTTATGCTTGTACAGTCTCTTAAAAACAAATTATATACAAATATATAATAAAAATATGAAATATATATATACATACATATGTGTATATATATGTACATACATATATATGTGTATATATTAAAAACACCCCTTAAAAAAGTATTTGGGAAAGAAGTGAGACTGAGTGGAAATGGGGATAGAGAAAAAAGCCCCTTCATTGGAGGGCTGTAGGAATGGAGGACTCCTTCTCTTGTGTTTGCTCAAGACTCATTTTCTCCTCCCTTCCTTTATTTTTTCTTGGCTTTATCTTGGCTTCCTTATTGTTTCCCTTCCTATGTCTTAGAGCTGGGAAGGAACTTAACTCCCACCTAGTACTACCCTGGCATTTTACAGAGGAGAAAACCAAGCCTCTCCATTTAGAGTCACGGGAGGGAGACTCCCCTAGCCTTGCACTGTGACCTCCAGCCTGGAGGACGCCCACTTCTGGTCAGATCTTGCCCTTAGACCTACCTACATAGTCTTCACCTCTTCATTCAGAAGAGGTGGGTCTTTATCTTCGAGGAAAGATCCATAGGTTTTGGTGAACAGCACTTTCAAACACCCTGTAGAATTCTCTTTGACAGCTCAGAATGGGAAATGGTGTGGTTCAGAGACACAGAACGAAAAAAAAAAATAAAAAGATTGGGCTGATCCAGGGTACGAAGGGCTAGGAGAAGGGCTAACCCTACAGGGAGGGCTTTCCCTCCTTTAGCTGCAAAGGCAAAGGTAGGTGCATTGTGGGCAGCTTGGTGGTGCGGTAGATAGAGAAATGGACATGGAGTCAGGGAGACCTGAGTTCAAATCTAGTCCCAGACTCTTAATAGCTGCATTACCCTGGGCATTTAACCTCTGTTTGCCTTAGTTTCATTTTCTGCAAAATGGGGATAATAAAAGCACACACCTCCCAGGGTTGTTGTGAGGATCGAATGAGATGATAATTGTAACGTGCTTAGCACAGTTCCTGGCGTACAGTATTTATATAGCACATGGCAAGCATGGGAAGCGCTACAGAAATGTCAGCAGTTATTATTATCATTATTATGATTGTTTTCTGAAGGCCACTGGTCCCTAGAAGTAATGGCACAGTGTGAATAATTACTCTCTGGCACCTGACTCTCACTGTGACTTTCTGAAATTCACAGCCTCTGAGAGCTTCACTTTTATGCTCCATAAAATGGGAATAACAAACCTGTGCAGCCTACCTGTTCTGCTTTGTTTTTGAGGACAGATGGTTTGGGAGGAGCTGGCACCCATAATGTCCTACAATGTCTAGGGAATGCCTGGGTGAGGAAACTCTCAACCAATGCAGTTTGGCGATTATTGTGCAATCATTTTAGAGACTTTTCATCAGAGAAGTTAAGTGACTGACGCAGGGTCATTCAATATCTATTCTAAGTAGGACTTTGTCTATCCTGAAAAGCTGTTTCTAAGCTCAAATGAAATGATGGGTGTGGAAAGTGTTATTTAAAGCCCCAAGAAAAAATACGAGCTATTATTATCATTAAAATAAATCCATATTTGCTGAGACATAAGGGAAAGTCCTAAGACTTAGAGTAGGTGTGATTTCTCTGGCTCCTTCCCATGAACACAGATTCCATGTCACCATGGAAGTCTTGCCCGGAGTTGGGAATCAGTCGGTGACAAGGGGTCGCATGGGGCGGCGTGAGTCACCACCTGAAGTCTTTAGTTCTCCATCACCCAGACATGAAGAAGGCATTTTGTATAGGGGTTGCATGTCTTTATATTATCAACAAATGTGTTATGTGTTAGGTCATTCTGGCATAGGTTGGACTAAATGACCTCTGAGCTCCCATTCAGTTATAAGATTCTGGTGTTTGAGGATCCTTGCCTAATTAATTGTATTAACTACGGGTACTTTTCATGTATGTTTGTTGAGAAATGAAAACAGGAGAAACTAGTGCTGAAAGAAAAAGGTTCTGTTTGTTTGTGTTGTCAAGGTGACCAAAAGCAGGGATAAAGATGAAGTTAGAGGATTAATGTCAAAGATCTATATTTTGAAGCCAGTGCTTCTTCTTGGGCTGTGGAAGGAAAGACTAGACCTCACCCAAGTCCTTGAAACATTGCTCTCTGGGTCTAGTTGGGCCGACTGCCACAGTGTTTATTTCTGCACATTTCTGATGGATGCATCTTGATACCCACCGATGACTTTTAATTAAGAAAACCCCTCTCTCTTCACATCTCTCCAGTCATCCTAGTTTTGGACTTGGCATCTCACATCTCCACATTTAACATTCAGATTATTTATTTGTTTATTTTTATGAAGGAGTGAGTCATCTGGTATTAACCAGGCATGGGATCATCCTTTCGGAACTGTGGTGAGACCCCCGTGCAGAATTGTATGTGACAAGAGAGATGAATTCATCAAGATCAACATTTCCTAATGAACACAATCTCCCAGTGCTAATGGGAACCTTAAGGAAGTTCCGCATGGATTCCAGCCATGGAGGCTTTCAAATGCAGATGCCTCCTAAATAAATCACGTGTTGTGAAGCTTGGTGGGGAGATACTTTACTTCTCTGGTCCTTGTTGAACCAAGGCCAGAGTAAGTTGGTTTCCTCTCAAAGCGGTCAATGGGAGGCTTGGCCGCCATTTTTTTTTTTTGGCCAAGGCTTGAATTAAATGGCTCATACTCATTTTCAGTTCTCTCCTTTCTTGTGTCTGGAGAGACTGGGGAGTATCCCAGTTGCTTGGTTGGAGGGCAGGAAAATATCTTAAGCCACCTGAGTCTAAGGTTTGAATCACCTCCTCCCCCCTCCATTAAACTTTTGGCTTTTACCACATGGGAGAGTTTAAGGGAAAATGAGATTTTATTAAAGCCAGGGGACCTCCCTGCTCGAGCAGAAACTCTAATGGGAGCCGCAAGGGTTTCTTATCTCAGATGAAAGTTTGCCATTTTCCCAGTTTCCTCTCTTTTGTTGCCACTGTATTTCCCCCTCTCCACCCCTCCATTTCCGTGGGCGGCCTCATTATTTAAAACCACTATAAAAAAAAAAAAGCCAAAAAGCAATTAATAGCCCAAACCATCCAACAGCTTTTCTTTGTTAATGAAGACCCGGCAGTTTTTGTGTGCCTGTTTTTAAAGTGAGAGCACACAATGACTTCAAAAGGTTTCCAGGCTTCTGAGGGCTAATATGATCTGGGTTTCAATAGGAAAAAAAAAAGAAAGGAAAAAAGGAGTATGCGTGTTTCTCCTGCTACAGGAGGTATTGATGACCATTGCATGCTGAATCTACCCTCTGCAGCTGCCTCTGTGGTTTCTCTAACCCTCCCTGAGCCAGCCGTCTGTTCACCAAAAGTAGGTACATCTGGAATGACCCTGATGGTAAGAGCCTAGAGTGGAGGCCTCCCAGTCCCCTGCCTGCATTCAGTCAGCCAGTCAACAAGCATTTGTTAAGGGCTATGTGTCAGGCACTGAGACAAGAACTGGGGATACAAAGAAAGACCCCCTCAAAACGTCCCTGCTCTCAAGGAGTATATATTTTAATGGAGGAGCAACATTTAAATAACTGGGTACATATAAGATATGTATGGAGTGGGTGGAAAGTAATCTGAAAGAGGAGGTATGTGGGAGTCCCAGAAAGGGCCTGGCTCTAGAGTTGGGAGGAAACTCAAAGATGCTTTAATCCAGCTTCCTAATTTTACAGATAAGGAAACTGAGGTGTCAACAGGGAAAGTGATTGGCCCAAGGCCATCATTAATATTAGCATCCATCTAAACATAACTCTTTTTCAAGAGAGCAAGAGATTGTCATGAATAAGCCCAGGTACGTATTTTTAAAATTTGACTTTAGTGTATATTGTAAAATTTGTCTGTCCGAATTTTTACCTGCCTAATCAGCTTTAGTCTTTTTCTTACCTATCAATTTGCATTCCTCAAGCAGACCTTTCCTGCAGATGGGAGAAAAGGGCTTGAGTATGTACTGTCTGGTGATGGAGAAGCCACCTCCCCCCCACCCCCCAAAAAAAACCCAAAACCTTAAAATATTTGAATATTGACCCTGGATAATCCACAACAGAATCAGAGAATCTCAGAATTGTAAGGGATCTCAGAGATCATCTATTCTGGCTCAACCTGATGGGAAATCCCCTCTGCAATACGCTGCCAAGTGGATATCCAACAGCTTCTTGAAGAACTCTAATGACTGGGAAGGCAGCTAGGTAGTGCAGTGGTCAAAGTGCCAGGCCTGGAATCAGGAAGACCTGAGTTCAAATACAGTCACAGACATTTACTAGCCATGTGACGCTAGGCAAGTTACTTCACCTTGTCTGCCTCAGTTTCCTCATCTGCAAAATGAGCTGGAGAAGGACACGACCAACCATTCCAGTATCTTTACCAAGATAAACCCCACATGGGGTTATAAAGAGTCAGACGTGACTGAAACGACCGAACAACAATTGGGAATTTCCAAGGCTGTCCATTCCATTTCTAGAAAATTCTGATTGTGAGATGATTTACCTTGATAAATGACCGAAGAATTCAAATCTTCCTAATAATTGCAACTGCTCTATTTCCTGTCAAATGGACAGAATCTTGGAGGGGCATTGGAAAAATCACCTTGTATCCCGACCCTGACCCTTTTCCTTTCAGGTGGGTGACGCTTTGGGCAGAGAAAGCACTGTGTTGAAATAAATGCCACTTTATTTTCATACTCACTTTTTAGGAGGGTGCAGCCTTTAGATTCTTTTTACATGTAGCCTAGAGAAACTTACTTAAAATGGACACTAAGCATGAACAGCATTGAAATGACCTTTTCCTGTGGTTTTTTTTTTCTGTGTTTTCTAATAGTACCCAGGTCAGGGTCTGATACAGGATGCAAATCAAACAAATTTCTTCATGTGTAGTGGACCCCTCCAGAAGTCTGCCAGTATCCCACAATGCTATGGAACTAGAAAGACTCATTGGCGAGAGAGTCCTTGACATCATATGCCAAGAGGCTGTACACTTGTAAAGTGAGGGCACTGCACACCATTGCCTCCAACAGCCTTTCGATCTCTAAATCTCTGGTCCTATTATCTCTGTGCCACAGGGATGGGGAACCTGTGACCTCTATGCCTCATGTGGCCCTCTAGGTCCTCAAGTGCTGCCCTTTGACTGAATCCAAACTTCACAGAACAAGGATTTGTTCTGTGAAACTTGGACTCAGTCAAAAGGCTGTACCCAAAGACCTAGAAGGCCACATGTGGCCTCAAGGCCACTGATTTCCTACACCTGCAGGGGAAAGAAAGAAGGATGTAGCAGAAGGGAGAAAAAAAGGGCTGTTCACACTTGGGGATTTCTCTCATTGCCACGCTGTATCACATCCTGCAAAACGTTAGACATTGACGATTTCACCTTTCCCCACCTCCCAGCCCCAAATTCTGCAACGGTTGGGTCCAGAAATGTAAGCTCATTGTGTACCCTGCACTCATCGCCTCTCCGTCAGAAGGTGGTTAGCTTGCTTTCTCTTCATTCCCCTGGAAGTGTGGCTGGCTGGTCATAGCATTGATCAGACTTCTTAAGCCTTTTGCAAACAGCCATTTTCCAGGGACTCAGAAATTTAAGGAGGGAAAATAGAATACAAGGCCTGGCCTGACCTTTATCTAGGCTTTTGAAATAACTGTTGGTATAAGTAGGAAGAAAAGTCACATCTTGTGAGTTTAAAAGCTGAAAATGGTAAAAGGGAGTTGTTTGAAGAAAGGAGACTCATCCACCGAGGTTAAGGCTCATTGTCTCTGTTCCTTTGCACTTGTGGAAAGTGTTTGTTTTGGTGAACTGGAAGGGAAGTGTAGATTAATTTGGATTATGGCATTATACAGGTTAGGGGGCAGCTAGGTGGTACAGTGTCTAGAGTGCCAGGACTGGAGTCAGGAAGACTCATCTTCCTGTGTTCAAATCTTGCCTCAGATACTTTACCGGCTCTGTGACCCTAGGCAAGTCATTTAACCCGGTTGGCCTCAGTTTCCTCATCTGTAAAATGAGCTGGAGAAGGAAATAGCAAACCACTTCAATACTAGGAGTCAGACATAACTGAACATCATGCAGGTTTCACCTAAACGGTTTTCCTTTGAAACAAAACTGACAGTTACTCCCCACCCGCACCCCTAACTGTCAGTTAAAGATTTGAACAGGGAAGCTCTAAGTCTCTCTTCCAGTTTTGACTTTCCTCTCCATCTCTGGTGGCCCTTGGTTGATATCTTGTTCCTTTCGGGAGTGCCTCAGTTTCCTTTCTCCCCAGAACAGGACTAATCTTTCATTTTAAGACACTACACTAAATGACATCTCATGTTAGGTGCGGACTTTGCATCAGTTCCATTCATCCTGACAAATATTAAATGCCTACTTTACGCAAGATGCGCTAGATCCTTGAAAACATAGCCTTAGAACAGGAAAAAGGGTTGTCAGAGATTTGAGATTTGGCAGATTTTTCATAAGGGTTGTAAACCCTGTGCCTTTGGGGTTATCCTCTTTCCTAGACTGGGCTTATTCTTTAGACATGCCAGAGATAAGTAACTATGGCCTTGGGAGAGTCAGCGATTGGCAGCAGCTCCCCCACATCCCAGAAATCTTCCCACCATCCCTTCTGCTCCCCAACCATCATCCTCACCTACCTCCCACTGGAACCTTGGATTCTGCCCCTTGGTCACCTAGTCTGATCTTGCCTGGGCCCAGGCCTCCAAGACATCTTAGACATTTCCTACTGGTGACCACTTTATGTGTTGTTTTCTCCCATTAGAAGTTAAATTCTTTGAGGGTAGGACCTGCCTTTCTTTCCTTTAATTTTATACCCAGTGCCTGGAGTCAGGAAGACCTGAGTTCAAATGTGACTTCACTTACTAACTAGCTGTGGGGCCCTGCTGAAGTCACGTAACTTCTTTTTAGCATTAGACTCCTCATCTGTAAAATGAGGATAAAATTGGCACCCACTTTTCAGGGTAGTTATAGGGATCCAATGAGGTAAGAATTGCAAACATAGTTTTATCTATTTATTTACCTGTATGGGGGAGGGGCTTGAAGATGAAGATGGGGTTGACCAGGAGGGGTGGCAGTGCTAACCAAGAGGTTGGTTGGGAGGGGCAATGAGCATTTTGTTAGCTAATTATTATTTCTACAATCTGAAGATTTTTTTAAAGCTAT
Source organism: Trichosurus vulpecula (assembly GCF_011100635.1). NCBI lineage: Eukaryota > Metazoa > Chordata > Mammalia > Diprotodontia > Phalangeridae > Trichosurus > Trichosurus vulpecula. The sequence goes on from NC_050577.1 coordinate 115,738,276, forward strand.
TTGCGAACAGAGATTGGATGCCCCACTGCCCCACATCCCTATACACTAGCCCAGCTCTTTATAAAGCTGAGATTGTATTGCATTATCTCAGAATATAATGTGGAGGATAAGGCAGATACCTCTTAGGCAAGGAGAAGGAAACACCAAAATCTGTGCTGTAGAAGACTAGTAAATACACGAGTAACCCCCTTCCAGGCTACTGTGTCCTTTAGCTTTCTCTTTTTTCCTTCTTCTTCTCCTACATTTTATATCTCTGGTGAAGTAGTGGTGGGCACTTCCCTTGTGTGAACTCATCATCAGAAAGTTGCTCTGGGAGAAATATTAACTCGCCTGTCATACAATACAAAGGAGTTGGGGCCTAGAAAGCCGAGACACCCACATTGCTCCTCTTACACTTAGTACCGGACACAGTCATTCAGGTAGAGAAGCCACACCCTCTTCTTGTTATTATGGCACCATGACATATGTCACTGTTGTGTGCACACTTCCTAGGAGGCCATTAATGGGCAGATTGGGCATCAGAATAATTCCTTTATAGAGAACCTGTGAAACATTCCATCGCTTTGATGAATGCCTCTTTCAAAGTTATGGTTTCAGGGCATAAATGACATGCCTGCTCCCCAGCTGATGCTGGAGTGGAATTATTTTTTTCTTCTTGTCAATACTAATAATAGGTTCTCTCTCTCTCTCTCTTTCTTTCCCTCTCTCTCTCTGTCTCTCTCTCTACCCTCCTCCTATTTCTTCCCTCTTCTCTCCCCCTCCCTTCTCTTTCTTCCTCCCTCTCAATCCCTTCTCCCTCTCGCCCCCCCTCCCCATTTTTCAGTTCATTCCTCTAGCTTTTTTTCATGAATTCAGTCTCTAGAGCAATTAACCAGATTAGCGCTTTGGAAATCTCCTTATGGCCATGGGCCTGATAGCAGAGACATTGACCCATACTCTCCTCCCTTCCCACTTCGCTCAAGGGAAGTTCTCTGTTCATTTAGTCCCTGAGGTCCGTCATCCCATAAGCTCTCTGGAGCAGAGGAAAGGCTGCTTGTGATATCAGCATAGTCTAATGCTGCCTCTTAGCAGGTTGCTGGACCCTCAGTGGTTTACAGGGACTAAAAATCAAACAGGAGACTTAGGATACTCAGCTTAGAGATGCCTCTGCAGCTGATTTTGCCCGAGGGGAAGATGAGAGTTGAAAGGAGTTGCCTTGGTCAAATGAAAAAGGCTCCTAAAAATCCCTCATCTCATTATAAAGAAGGAGTCTGGGCTTGGGTCTGCAGGCCTTATCAGGCTGGGTAGAACCTGGAACTTCAAGTCAAAATGAAAAACTGGCAGAGACCTTGGGTTTGGAGGCAGCAGCTAAGGCTGCTTCTGCCGTTGCTACATAAAGTTGGGGGTGGGGAGAGAGAAGGGAGAGGAAGCCCACCAGGTATTGCCAATAGGTGGAAGTATTTCAGGAACAGCATCTGTACCAGGAATGAAAGTGAAAACCTGACATAGGCCGTGATTTCCCAAGGTCAGAATTTAGAATTTCAGGGCATTCCCCAGCCTTTGGCTATTACAGGTCTCATGCTGGCTACTGTACTGTTTAGAAAAAGGGTTCTTAACATGAGGCCCATGGATAGATTTCAGGGGGTACATGATTTTTTTTTTGTTTTTTTTTTAAAATATTTTGTTAATTATACACTGTGGTCCAAAATTATTGCAGTTTAGTTTAAAACAACACTAAGACTTCTGGGACACTGTATTTCAACACAGTCTTCTTTGGAATTCCATATATTTTATGCACTTTTAATAAACATTCTGATAAGAGATCGAAAGGTTTCACCAAACTGCCCGAGGAGTCCCTGACACAAAAAAAGGTTAAGAACCTCTAATTTCGAGAGTCCGGTTCCATTCCTTGACAGATGTGTCAGACATCCCAGCAGATGCTTGCGTGCAAATTCCCTTCAGTTTGGTCCTCAAGCCTGTCAGCAATTGCTGACTGATGCGGGCACTGTGCCCAGAACAGGAGCCTGGTGTCCTTGAGCATGGTAGGACAGGTTTCACCTGTCTCTCAGGTACTTCAGGGCCCATGTGGGGAACCGAAGGCTAGGGGGTGGCTGTTTATTGACATGTGTCAGTTACCCTCTTGGAAGGCTAGCTCGGATCCTGTCCTGGTCCAGATGTCAGGGAAAGGAGGGTAAGACAGAACAGGGCAGCAGAACCTGCCTTAGGAATAGCAGCTGGATCATAGTGGTCCCTGGATAGATGGAAGGAGAAGTACCCCTGATTCTACTTGAAGTGCAAGCCAGGTTCAATGTGGTTTAGACATCTGCTCCGCTTGTCACCTGAAAGCCAGAGCTGAGTGAAAGCTGCTGGGATGAGAGATGGGGGTGGGGGTGGGGGTCGAAAGTAAGAGATGTGGTCAACATGTTCAGGACCAGTCTTTCTTCTTCCTCATTGCACCCTCCTATGCCCCTCCCCCATCTCCTTTTTCCTCTCCTATCTGAATTATTCTTTGTTACTTGTTGACTTTCATTAACTGTTAAAATAAAAAAAAGGATTTGGAAAGAAATGTGCTGTTGGTGCCCCTTCTTGGCTTTCTCGATTCCCCTTTCATAATGATGTGAAGCTGGATGACCCCTACTATCAATTGTCCCCTTCACATTATTTAACACCCCCCACCCCCAATTACTTCCTTTTATATTCTGTTACATCTCTGCATCTTCTACCTTTTCCTTTGGTCTTGCAATTCAGAGGAGAGTCCTGGTCAACCCCATGATGTTTATCCCCAGAGTCTTTCTTCCAGCCTTCTCTCCTGCCTCTGTTCTTTGACAAACCAGCCTTTGCCAGCTTGAACCTTCATCTGGACGGGCTGTCGCTTCTGCTGTGCCTTTCACAGATAGAGGGTCAGTCTTGCTGATTTTCATTCATTCGTCTCTGATTCTCTGTCTTCTTTATGTGTCTTGCCCCTCCCCCTCCCCCTCATTGTCCCTCTTCCACCTCCTGTGGTCCCCTCTATTCCCCTATCCATTCTTTGCTGCTAAACTCCTTTCTCCCCTTATCTGTGGGCCTTTGGGCTCTGTTCACCCGTGCCCTGAGCGAGGTCTATACTTTTTACACCTGCTGCCTCTCCTTTCTTCTGGGTCTATGTGTTCTTTTTTGCCTCTCGGCAGTTGGAGTCAATATGTCTCCTTTTGCCACACATATTATCCAGTATATCATTGGTGCACGGCATTCTCTTTTGCGCCTGTTCTCCACACCTTGAAGAAATGAAGCATGAGAGGCCCCATACTGAGATGCTGCTCTCTTGATCCTCATTTCCAGCAAGTGCATAGGTGCTCCATGCATCAAGGCTGCCTTGCTCTGCTCCAGACAAAAGACTTCACGCAATGTTTTTGTTTCAGTCCCACCTCCAATTAATTGCTACGGTTTGACCTCGTGTCGAAGCCTCCCCTCTTACACACACCAAATCCATGAAGCCTTTTAGTGGCTCGAAGACTTGGGCCGTCACAATGTCTCGGTAACTACATATAACTGTGCCGTCTCGAACAAACATTTCATTTATAAATAATATAAAAATTTTCTTCATCCTCAGCTTGTTTAACGCAATTGCTAGTGTCCAACCAGGAGATGTCAATTCTTTCTCCAAACAAATCTCGCAGAATAAATCATAAATGGTGCCTGCGGTTTCTGTTGTTGCCCTCTTTGCTGCATGCCTTTCCTCTTTCTCACAGTTGTTATCTTCTTCTTTTTTTCCCCTTTAGACCCTCCACCTTTGAGGTAAATTGTGTGTGTGTGTGTGTGTGTGTGTGTGTGTGTGTGTGTGTATGTGTGTGTGTGTGCATGTGAAAGAGAGGAGAGAGAAAGGAAGGAAGGAAAGGAGGGAAGGAAGGAAAAATTTATCAGTACTTAATATATGCTGATCACTGAGCTCAGCACAGATGATACAAATACAAATAGCAAGATATTCCCTGCTCTCAAGAAGCTCACCCTCTAATTGAAGGTGATGACACCTAAAAGGAAGTTCAGCTGGAAGGCAGAGGGCAAAGCCCAGAAGTCTTCAGGGTTCGCTACTAGAAACAATGGCTAGATTTAGGAGTCCTTCAGCTACTTCACTAGGTTGGCTGGCAGACAGGGATGGTGGTGGAGATGGGCTTCTGGGCATAAAGGCAGGGCAGATAAAGCCCTGGTAAAGCTTGGTGGTCTTCTGTTGCACAGGAAGGAATGAAATGGAGTTGGTAATTCCCATCTTATCCAAGATGAGATGAGCAGTCAAGCAGCCCAGATGGGTTTTGGTACTCCCAGCTGCAAAGATGGGAGCTTCTGCAGCAGCAAGAGTGTCAAAAAGGCATCACCCTGATGCAGTGTTGTTGTGTGGTAATTGGAAACTCTGGGTTGGTAAACACGTTAAGAAACATATTTTTGTCACTTCTCTTCCTATCCTCTTTATAGTCTTCTCATCACCATTCATGTTGTCCCTTTATTACCTTGTATAATTTCCTCTATCCTCTCCCCACCACATACACACCTTACTCTTCACTGACTAATTCCTTTGTGCCTTCTCTTCTCCAAGAAAGGAAAAATTCCAGTGATAGGGGAGGAAACAAGCTACAGTACTGAGCTTGTATTAACTCTACTAGATTCTACCTGATGACAGACCCAGGAGTTTCTTTTTTCAGCATCACCGACCCCATACTGACCGTCTGCACAAGAAGTATTCTTATAGCTAGCCATAGGGTCATAGATATAGAGTTCAGAGGTCAACTAGTCTAATCTACTCATTTTACATATAAAGAAATGGAGGCCTGTGGAAGTTCCTTGCCCAAAGTCAACATAGTTTAAAAGTACTGTTTTTAGTTCAAGTTTTAAGGAACTGAGTTTCCACCAATTTTTTAGTGATAGGATTGTTCTAAGAGTATTGGAACTGGAAGGAACTGGAAAACTATATATATATATATATATGTGTGTGTGTGTGTGTGTGTGTGTGCTATACGCACACACAGACACACGTTTATTTATTTATTTTCCTGATGTCCAACAATTCCCACCCTCTGTGTTTCTAGCCATTCACTCGTGGAACCGGAAATTAGACCATGAGAACTTTATTCACCAATGTCCTTACACTAGCCACCTCCTTGTCCTGCCTCACTTTACCCCCCAGATATCCACCACACCTATTATTGGCTTTCTTTGGCTTTCTAGGGGGATAACATCAGTAAGGTTGACACTTATAAAGCCCTTTAAGGTTTGTAGAGTGCTTTACATCCATCAAACCCTTTGATTACAGATCTTCTGAGGCATGTCTTATAGTTGCGATTGTGTCCATTTTATAGATGAGGAAAACTAGACTCAAGAGAGATTAAGCGATTCCCCCATTTTGTTACACAGTAGGCATCAGAGGCAGGAATCTGTCCCAGGTCTCTCCTGTTTTCAAATTTAATGTGCTGTCCTCACTGCCCCATTGTTTGCTCTCATAGTTCAGTGATACATATGAAGCCATTTGGAGAAAGGACTGCCTTATAGATTCAAAGGGTTATTATTAGCCAATGTTTTTCATTAACTCCCTATTAAGCTTCTCTGCCACATTATTGATGGAGCTGTTAAATGAATCCAGACTCATCCTTCCATGAGGCGAATCATCTGGGCTGAATTTCTGTACCGTCAAACCTGACGGGAAGGCACTGTCACCTTGAGATTGCCCATCTCTAAAAACCAAGGGACAGGCTAGCAACATGATTGGGGAGACCAGATGTTCAGAAATACCAGGTTTGAATTTTCATTGTAGCCATCCTGGGCAAGATTCTGCACCCCACCTTCCCCTCAACATTACCCACAGGCTCAGTCAATGTTCATAACAATGAACATGATTCTTATGAAGATGATAAACAATAGGATTAAGATGACGGGAAGCCGGGTCATAACTTCTGGGCTTTATTCCCAGTTCAATCATTGAAGTCCTCCCTTAAAATCTATGAAATAGATATTTACCTTCAAAAGATAGATGCTCATTGGTCTGGGCTGCTTTAGGCGCCATCCCACCAGGAATCATCAGGGTGGGCTAGGGACAGCTATTAGTCCATTTGGGGTGCTAAGACCCCTATCCTATTTCTATAAGAAAGATAAAAATGATACGTTGGGAGGATGTCCAGCAGCTAACCCTCTTAACTACAAGCTGGGATTCAGGAGGTAGTATACTATCGTATAGTAGAAAGGTGGCTGAACTGAAAATCAGAAGACTCAGTGATTTAGTAGTTAGCACTGCCACTAATAAGTCAGGTGATGCCAGGGGGAGTCACTCTGTGGGCCCTGGCTTCACCTTGGTTTCCATACTCTACTATAAGGGGGTCGGACTAGATGAACTCCAAATTCCCTTCTAGCTCTATCATTCTCTATGCCCCCTTTTCCCCCAACTTCAGGAAAAATATGGACTTTAAACATTGGACTCTCAATGCTAGACCTTGATCTCCCCAACAGCTTGGTCCAAAGGAAGGTAGTGAGCTGTGTGTCTTTGTGTGTGTGTGTGTGTGTGTGTGTGTGTGTGTGTGTGTGTGTGTGTTGGGGACAGGAGGCATTTCTACCCAATATTTGCAAGCCTAGTGTCCCTGAAGCTATCTTTTGTTTGTCCTGGGTATAAATATATGACACCTCCAATGCTAATGGAGTCCTCCCTCTGCAGCCTTCCTAGGCCTTCATCCTTCTCTCCCCTCCCACACACAGATACCCTGTCCAAGCAGCATCAGAACAGATTCCCCCACTGCCAAGGGAAATATAGCTGCCAATAAGTGGGTATGTTCTTTCAAGCCAGTGCTCTTGGGTCCTGGCCCAGGGAACACATGCTCCATGAACACAAGGCAGGCGGCAGGCTTGCTGTTCACAAGCTGTAGGGCCTTCAGTCTGCCATGCATGATGCAAGGGCAGGACTGGGCCAAGGAAGACCAGGTCCTGAGCAGAAGTAAGGGGAAAAGAAACATGATTCATTGGTTTCCCAAAGGAGGCCTCCATGTGCTCCCTGCTGCCCCTAAATCAACCCAAGATGGCTAGCTCTGGCCTGACGTTTTTAGCTCCCAACAGCAGCAGAGGCAACAACAGCAGAAAGCAACAACAACAGCCTCACGTTTATGTAGCACTTTTGTGGAGTGTTTCACATAAATTAGCTCCTTTGAGCCTCCCAACAACTTTGCCAGGTCAAGTTATTTTTATCCCCATTTTATAGGAAGCAAGACTGGCAGAGTGGATCAGTGGACAGTGTATTTCTGGGTCTGCTGCTAGCTTCGTGTGTGACCTTGGGCATATGCCTGCCTTCTTTCCTCTGCCTGATAATGAGAACAGACCCTGTTCCCTTAATATCTTCTGTTTTAAGGCTATAGCATCATACCCTGGCTAAGGCAGAGGGGTCATTTAATCTGACCCACGTCTGATCAACAATCCTCTCTCATCTAGCTTGTGCCAGAAGACTCCAGTCATAGGGATCTGGAGAGACGTACAACTCAAGAGCTTAATAAGTGCTTGTTGACTGATTGATTCGTTTACTGATTGTGACATAGTAAAGGGTTTGGAGTCAGAAAACCTGGGTTCCATTCTCAGTTCTATTACTTATCACCTACATGACTTTGGGTAAGTCACTTACTTTCTTTGAGCCTTAATGTCCTCATCTATAACATGAGGGGCTTAGTCTTTTTTTAAGTTTATATATTTAATTTTAGTTTACAACATTCAGTTCTACAAGCTTTTGAGTTCCAAATTTTCTCCCCCTCCCTCCCCTCCCCCATCTCCCCTCCCCAAGATGGCATGCAATCTCATTGAGTCTCCACATATACATTTACATTAAACATATTTCCACATTAGTCATGTTACAAAGAAGAATTATAACCAGTGGAATGAACCAAGAGAAAGAAGAAACAAAACAAAAAAGAGAGAGCAAATAGTTTGCTTCAATCTGCATTCAGACTTTGTAATTCTTTGAATGTGGAAAGCATTTTCCATCATGAGTCTCTTGGAGTTGTCTTAGAACCTTGCATTGCTGAGAAGAGCCAAGTCTCTCAAAGTTAGTCATCCCATAATGTGTCTGTAACTGTGTCCAGCGTTCTCCTGGTTCTGCTCCCCTCACTCAGCATCAGTTCATATAAGTCTTTCCAGGTTTTTCTGAAGTCTGGTCATTTCTTATGGCACAATAGTATTCCATTACATTCATATACCACAACTTGTTCAGATATTCCCCAACTGATGAACTTCCCCTCAATTTCCAGTTCTTGGCCACCACAAAGAGAGCTGCTATAAATATTTTTGCACATGTGGGTCCTTTTCCCATTCTTGTGATCTCTTTGGGACACAGCCCTAGAAGGGGTACTGCTGGGTCAAAGGGTATGCACATTTTTATAGCCCTTTGGGCTATAAATGAATGGTTGAATCAGTTCACAATTCCACCAACAATGAATTAGTGTTCCAATTTTCCCTCATCTTCTCTAGCATTTATAATTTTCCTGTTTTGTCCTATTAGCCAATCTGACAAGTGTGATGTGATATCTCAGAGTTGTTTTGATTTGCATTTATCTAATCAATAGTGATTTAGAGCATTTTTATATGACTATAGATATCTTTGATTTCTTCCCCTGAAAACTGCCTGTTCGTGTCCTTTGACCATTTATCAATTGGGGAATGACTTGTATTCTTATAAATTTGACTCAGTTCTCTATATATTTTATCAGAGACACTGGTTGTAAAAATTCTTTCCCAGTTTTGTGCTTCAGGACGGGGTTAGTCTTGATGACCTCCAGGGTCTCTTCCAGCTCTACAACATATGAGCTCACCACTGCCTCTTTATCTTTTGGACAGCTCCACTTTGTAGGAAGATTTTCCTTACATCTGGCTCAAGACTATCTCTCTGTAACTTCCACCCATTGATCCTAGGTCTACCTTCTTAGGCCAAGGAAAACCAGTCAAATTCATTTTCTTCACAATAACCCTATAAATCAGGATGTGTGTGTGTGTGTGTGTGTGTGTGTGTGTGTGTGTGTGTGTGTATGTGTATGTGAGAGAGAGAGAGAGAGAGAGAGAGAGAGAGAGAGAGAGAGAGAGGGAGGGAGGGAGGGAGAGAGAGGGAGGGAGAGAGAAACTGACCCTTTGGCAGTCTGGCAAAGCCTGTGGACTCCTTCTTGAAATAATGGTTTATTGTCTACATTTATGGTTGAAGGAAATGCCAAATTTTGATTAGATGCAAGTGAGGGAGGAAGGAAAGAAAAATTCATTCATCCAAGCTCATGGACCTCCTGAAATCCATCCACAAGTTCCCAGGTTAAAAAGCTCTGCTTATTAATACTTGAAGAAGACAGGTGCCCTGTCCCTCCCCCCTCAAAAGTCTTCTCTCTCCAGGTTAAATAGACATAGTTTCTGCATCTCATCCTTATATGGCGTGATTTCAAGTCTATCTATCATATCAGTGACTTCCTTCCTAAAATGTGATACCCAGTCAGTCGACGAGCATATACTAAGCATCTTCTTTACCAGATACTATGCTAGACACTGGGAATACAAAGGAAAAAACCCAAAATAACCCAGTCCTTTCCCTCAGGAAGTTTATATTCTTTTTTTTGAGGGGGGGAAGGCGGGATAATTGGGGTTAAGTGACTTGCCCAAGGTCACATAGCTAGTAAATAGGAAGCTCATATTCTAATGAGGGAGACAACATATATATATATATATATATATATATATATATATATATATATATATATATATATAACTATACACATAGAAGATATATGTGTATGTATAGTATATAAATACATACATATATCTGATGTGGATAATTATATACATGTATGTACACACAGATAGATAGATACGAATGTCTTCCACCTACCCTTTCTCTCAGAGAACAGAGGGAGAGAGGGAGAGGAAAAGAAAGAGGGGGAGGAGGGAGGGGGGAGAGAGGGAGAGAGAGAATACATGGAAGGTCCTCTAAGAAAGAAAGGCATTAACAACTGAGGGTACCGGGGAAGTCTTCCTTCAGAAGGCAGGATTTGAGCTGAGTCATAAAGATAGCCAGGGGAACTAAGAAGCAGAAGAGAAGAGGAAGATCATTCCAGGTGTAGGGGATAAGGAGATAGCATGTTTTGTGTGAAGAGCAGTAAATAGGTCAATGTCACTGCCTTCAGATGTGGTCTGACTCGAGAAGAACTCAACAGAACTATCATGTCCCTTGTTCTTGATACTAGCTTCAATTCCATAGGACCTTTTCAGTTCAACCCTTTTTATCGGGGAAAGCACTACCGTTGTTAGAAAAACAAAAGGAAGACAAATAGTTTTGTGTGGTTCTGCCTTCAGTTGAATTCCATAAATACTCATTGAGAGGAGCTTGACTATGTTACTAGACCACTTTGAACTCTTTGGAACAAATGAACTATAAAACTCCCATCGCAGTGACCGAACACCTGTGTGTAGGCACAGTCGGCCTGAAGTTCTGATGCCCCATATCTTCCTTATTAGATCATTGTGTTGGCTTTTTTTTAAAAAAAATAAGCACCATAACTTTTTAATGTGATGAGGGGAATGACACTGGTTTGTGGTTCCATGGCCAGTCCATTGGGTCACCACATACAACCTTGTTTTGTCTTGTTTAGCCACATCAACAAAAGTCTCTTGCCTTAAAAGGGGAGTGGGTAGAGGCACAAAGTCAGGTGGCCCTGTGGGTTTTCCACACCCCTTACAAAACTTCCTCCTGCAGCAGGCTCAGCTTCTGCTTTCCATTTTTCTAGCTGCCCTGGTTCCACTGATGCTCATGCTTCATTTCAGATCCAGTTGAGTTATTGATGCAAGTGAAGAAAAGGGAGGAAGCAAGATTGGTGTCAATTTCTCTTCTCTTGTTTTTTTTTTTTAATTCTTTACTTTGAAAGATCAAAGGGAGGGCCAAAGAGAACTCTTTCTTCCTCTTCTCCCTCCTCCTTCCCTCTCCTTCCCATAATAAAATGCAGGAGGAAAAATTCCAGCAAACGAAATTGTTCTCAGACGTCTTTTTATTTCTCCTTTCAGTGGCTTTGATTTAGGTCCCATGGCTTTAATCAAAGTGTTCAAGGAGGCACTGAAATGATTCCGTTAAGTAAATTCCTTGCCTTGCTCATTCTCTTCCCACTCTAACCCTCTTTCTTTCCTCCCCCCTCCACATTTTTTTTATAATTTTTTCTTATTAATGTGGGCTGCAAAAAGTATTCTCTGGATTATGGGATAAGGGAGGACTTGCTAGTAAGTTTGCTTTCCGAACAAAAAGCTGAATGTTGGCTCGGCCACTATAGTTCCGAAAATCTTCCCCAGGATAGATTGTGCCTTTCTTCCCTTCCCACCTTATGAAATTCACCCTTCATTCTTAGTGAGATAACCAAATGGATAAAAAAAATAAACCCATCCTTTTCCACGAGCTGGTGAGATACAACTCTCAATAGCGACAGGAACTGACTTCTGTTCTCATCCCCATCAGGAAGGTGAGGTTCTATTAGCTCCCAGAGGTATGCTTGGAATTGCTGGTACCCTGTCACCAAAGAAGCAAAGGTTTAATGAATCCATATGTAGAGAGCACCATGCTGGGTGCAAACCAGCACCTGGGGAAGTTTCTGTCTCTCCTAGTTGCTTTCAGTCTCTCCTCAAAGATGTCTAAGGAATTCACATCTGGAATGCAGAAGCAGCAGCAGCAGATCTCAAGCTGATGCTAATTGTGGTCAGGGTGTCTGGGGGAGAAGGGGGAGTAGGAGTAGCCAGGCCTCTGTAGATTAAAATCAGCACCTTGGAACAGGCAATCGTCACTGAGGTGCACTGAGGGCCTCTGTCAGCAGATGGATCCCCTATGGGGAGATTGCGATCATATCATTCCTGTGGGCAGAAATATGAGCATTTTCTGAAGCAACCAGTGAAGGAATTTGGATTTCTAGTTCTAAGTGAGTTCGTTTTTATTCTCCTCCTCTTGGAGGAAGACACAATGTCATAGAGTGGATGGAGGCCAGGAACACCTGTGTTCAAGACCCACATCCTGGTTGTGTGACCTTGAGTAATCTAGACCAGAGGAGTCAAACTCAGATAATAAAGGATCTCTAAATATTGGCTTGTTCAGTCATTTCAGTCATGCCCAACTCCTTGTGACCCCATTTGGGGTTTTCTTGGCAGAGATCCTCGAGTGGTTTGCCATGTCCTTCTCCAGCTCATTTTACAGGTGAGGAAACTGAGGCAAACAGGGTTAAACCTGCCCAGGGTCACCCATGTAGGAAGTGTCTGAGGCCAAATTTGAACTCAGATCTTCCTGACTCTAGGTCTCTTGCTCTATCTATTGTGCCACCTAGCTGCCCTGAATATTGACTTAGAGAACCACAAAATAACATTATCTAAGCAGGACTGTATTTTTATTTATTTTGTTAAGCATTCCCTAGTTACATTTTAATCTAGTTTTGGCCAAATTTAGGAGTTTTACAGACTACGCTGCCCACTGGGAGTCCGACACCTCTTTCAAGGCAAGTCTCTAACATTATAAATTTCAAGGAAGCTGCTGACCTGCATTGATTGCATTGCCTAAGAGTTCTCTAGACCAATGATATCACAGGTTCAGCTCCTATCTTTATCACCATTTTGTTTGGGGCAAGTAGCTTTGAAAATCAACATCAGTGCTTCTGCCTGATCCAGAACTGCTTCTGTGACATTTGGGCTCTGAAAAATGAAATAATTGACTTCATCTCAGATGTAACCTGGGTGACTACCCTAACTACAAATGGAAACCTCATGGTGCAGTGGGGAGAATGCTGAACTTGAAGCAGGGGATCTGGGTTCAAATCCCAGCTCTGCCATTTACTGCTTCTGAGAACTCAGGTGAATCATTTCACTTCTTTGGGACTCACTTGCCTCTTCTTTAAATTAAGATAATGTAACTAGACCCTCAAGGTCCCTTCCGGTGCCCTCTTTGCTCAAGACTCCCTCATTTTCTGTCTTTTTCTTGACCTTGAAGGTAATGCTGAGAGGCCTGAGAAGTGGTAATGTGGACTAGAAACTGGCAAGAATCATTGAACTCCTCTGGTTGATAGATCTGATAATAATACATAATCTATACTTTTTTTTATTAAATTAAGATTTTTATTTTTAGTTTACAACACTCAGTTCTGCACGATTTTGAGTTCTAGATTTTCTTCCTCCCCCTCCTCTCCTCTTCCCCCAGACAGCATGGAATCTGATATATCTTCTACACATAACTTCGCATTAAACTTATTTACACAATCGTCAAGTTGTAAAGAAGGATTATGACCAATGGAATGACTCATGAGAAAGAAGAATCAAAACCAAAAGCAAAAACAAAAGCAAAAGAGAGAAAAAAACAAAAGAAAAAAAGAAGAGCAAACAGTTTGCTTCAGTTTGCATTCAGACTCCATGGTTCTTTCTCTGGATGTAGATAGCTCTCTCCGTCATGAGTCTTTTGGAGTTGTCATTGAACCTTGTATTGCTGAGAAGAGCGAAGTCTATCAGGGTTAGTCATCACTTAATAGTGAATTCATTTCCTAGGTCTTTGAGTCAGTCAACCTGACTGTGTGGGATGGACTAAGAACAGCCTAGAGGTCCTCTTGACTTCACAATGGCCTTCCTAACTTTGCCAATCTTAGGTCTAAAATCAACCATCTGGGGTGATCCGGGGAGTGACTGAACTGCCTTAAGAACCCCCGTCTTGCCGATAATTGTGTTGGGCGGGTGAGAAGGGGGCCCACAGAGAAGGTAAAGCTTTTCTCTGTTGGTCTTGTAAGCTATACAATTTGGTGGGATGAGAAAAAGGGATGTCAGGTCTTTAACAGCAGGTCCCTAAAGGGAATATATTTGTTAAACATTATAATTACCCTTCAGTGGCTGAACTCTATAGCAATTGAATCCACGGTGAGAACCATTACCATTTCTCAAATGATGCTTTCATTTAGATAAGGCAGGCAATTATACATCTTGATTAGGTCACCATTCCTGGGGGAGATAAGTTATTTATTTGAATGGCCCCCTCCTTGTAAATGATGCCCTAAGCCTGCAGCTGGAGTATCAAATCCCTTTCTGTCCCTCTAAAAATCAGTCTCTCTTTCTCTGTTGTCTGGCTCTCTCTTTCTGTCTACTTCCTCTCTCTGGAAAGATGTATGTAGCCAAGTTGGCCCTGCTCACTTAAAATATGGATTAATAATTAATAATAATTCATTAGACAATAATAACCATAAGCACAGCGATGCTGGTCTGGGAGTCTGGAGACCCAGAAGATAGTCCCCCTCCTACTGCTGACCCTAAGTCCCTCAGCTTCATCTATAAAATTGGAGGAAGTAGGTAGACTAGAAAAGCCCTCTTGAGGATGTGAGTACTTCCTATGTGTATAACCTTGGGAAAGTCATTTAACCTACTTGGGCCTCAGTTTCCTCATATGAAAAATAAGGAGGTATGTTGTTCTAGCTGAGCACCTTTCTAGTCAGAGACCTAAAATCTGTAAGGACTTTTCTGGTTCTCACATTCTGTGACTCTGTGATTCTTTTGTGGTTCAGTCCTTTCAATTACAATTCTAGGCAAAGATACTGGAGCAGTTTGCCAGTTCCTTCTCCAGATAAGAAACTGAGGCAAATAGGGTTAAGTGATTTGCCCAGGGTCCCACAGCTAGTAAGTGTCTGAGGCCAGATTTGAACTCAGGAAGATGAATCTTCCTGTTGCCAAGCTCTATCCACTGCTCTCTCTAGGTAGCTGCCCCTCTGTGATTGTACACTATAAATAAAAAATACAATTGTGTAAGGTTTACAGTTTGTGGTGTTCTTTTCACATGCATGATCTAACTTTATTTTTACAACAAACCAACAGAACAGATAGGACAGTTATTACTGTCTCCATTCTTTTCAGATGAGGAAACTGTAAGCCCTAAATCTAGGGCTGGAAGGGAATTTTGGAGATTATCCAGTATGACTCCCTCTCTTACAAGGAGAAAACCAAAGCATAGAGGGGTTGAGTGACTTGCTTAGGACCGCATAGGTAGTTAACGGAAGAGTTTAGATTTGAATCCAGAGCCTCTGACTTGCAAATCTAGTGTTCTTTCCACTGAAGTGACTTGCCCAAGGCAAGACTAGCAAAGCAGCAAGAAGTAAGAGAGGCAGCTATGGTATGGTAAGAGAGGCAGAGCGGATAGAGTACTGGCCCTGGAGTCAGAAGGACCTGAGTTCAAATGTGGTCTCAGATACTTATTAGCTTTGTGACCCTGGGCAAGTCACTTAACCCTATTTTCCTCAGTTTCCTTGACTGTAAAACGAAGGAGTTGAACAAGATGATCTCTTAGGCATCTTAAAGCTTTGAGATCCTGTACACAGAAGCTGAACTGTTTTTAAAATCTTTCTTTGTAATATTTTTGTTACAAAGGATGGCTTCCTGGGTAGGGGCCAGGTGCCATATATGCTTGGAAAAAAGGGATTAAAAAAGGTATCAATAAAAATTGAAAAAAACATTGGGTTTGGAGTCAGAAGACCTAGGTTCGAATTTCCATTCTGCTACTTATGTGACTTTGGGTGGTCCAATGTTTTTCCTTTTGCCTCAAAAGTGGTTTGGTTCTTAAATCAGCACTACCTGGAGAAGGGAAAGCAGGGGGCAATAATTTATCAAGCTCTTACTATGTGCCAAGCACAGTGCTAAACACTGTAAATAGAAATATAAGCAAAAAAAAAAAATCCCTGCCCTACAAGCATGTACTTTTCAATGGGGGAAGACAGCACACAAAAGGGAACAGCAAAGTGAGATGAGGGAGGGAAATACCCACCCGAGGGCATTTGGGTGAAAACTAAAGAGTCAAAAGCAGAGCTAGTGGAGGAATGAGGGATGGCTGGCTCCATTTCCCCAAACTGAGGATTGAAGAGGAACTCACCAATGGGAGAAGGGAACCATAGGGCAGAGGAAATTTCCTGGGTCAGCCCAAAAGGGCAATGTACCTACTATTTTAGTAGAACAAAACGATTTCTTCTTACAGAAACTCACATACTCTGGCTTGTGTTCCTGACATGTCCAAAGATCTTGCTTCTATCTACTTATATCAATGCTCCTGGTCCTTGAATGTTTGCCTTAAGATAAAGGTGGAACATAGAACAGTCTCTTGTTAATCTATATGGGCTCCCTTTGAGGCAGCTGAGTTTTAATTTTCCAGTTTTTCACACAGGGGATCTGAATCACAGACTGTTAACAGATGTCAAACATCTGGCTGAAAACTAGAGGGAGATGAAGAGCATTTTATATATTAGGAAATATCCAGATAATTGCTTCATTCTCAGTTATGGTCCAGAGCCATGATGTCATAGAGACCCAGTGGCAAAAAGGTTAAGTTTTAAGCCCAGAGAACTAGTTAGCAGAGGAGGCTTCCAAATCCTCCTTTCCACTGAAATGCCCTGTCTGTGAGAAAATGCTGTTTCCTCCTAATGGAGTGCTCTATATCCAGGAGTCTCTTTCCTTCTAGTGTGGATATCCCCTATAAACTCCTTTCTCTGACTTTAGCCTAAGAAAATCCTTTGACTTAACTCAGGCTCAACCCAATGCTGTTATTTATTTATTAGATTTGCCTGCAGAGTTCTGAGGCCACTGGGCATACGCATAGACCTGTAAAAAAATACACAATGCAATTTCCAAACACAACCAAGAAGTCCCTAGGAAGAGTCAGCTGTCAGCAAGGCTGTTTGTAGTTGGGGGAGGGCAGACAGAAAAGAAATCTCACACTGGGCTCCAAAGAGGAGTAAGCTAGCAGCCTGTGAGCAGGAGGAGGGGGGTACCAGAAGGTGTCATTCTCCTTGGAAAATATTCTGGGTATCCTACATCCCTGTGATGTCATGAAAGGAACTTTGGTAGACCTAAAGTATTGAGGCTACCTAGGAGGAGTACAAGATACTCAGTATCCAGTTTTCTCTTAGATTACATGTCAGGACAGAAACAGTTCCTTTGGGGAAGCTGATGGCAACCACTTTCTCTGATTTTACCATCTCTCTCTTTATTTTTTATATTTTGGAAAAATAATAATTTATTAATCCATTCATCGAACAAATGTTTATTAGGAGTGAACCTAACATGCTGTGTAAATTATAAGCTTAGCTTTGAAAAAAGTGAAAAAAAATCCACCTCCCTCTTTTTTTCCACAGAGATGGAAGACTATGTATGGGTTTAGAACACTTCATATACTATCAGACTCTGCTGATGTGTTGGTTAGTTTTGCTGGACTGTTTTTTTAAAATCTTTCCTTTTTATATTTTTGTTACAAAGGATAACTTACTGGGTAGGGGCCAGGTGCCAGACATGCTTGGAAAGAAAAGTGATTAAAAAAGTTATCAATAAGATTTAAAAAAAAACATTTATTAAGTGTCTGTTGTATGTAAAGCATTGGACTAGTTTCTTTAGTAAACAAAGCTGAGCTACCTCAGAGCTCTTACTAAAATGGCAAATCAAAATATATTGTCTCTTGTTTCAATAAAAATCTAAAGTTGGACAGCCCTGATGTAGAAGATGATACTTGAGCTACATAATGAAGGAAGAGGTATTCTGGGACGCAGAGTTGAGGATGCAAGTACATCCCAGGCACCCAGATGGAAGGTGGAGTCCATAGTGTATGAGGAACAGAGAAAAAGCCAGTCTGTCTGGATTGCATCATACAAGAGGGGGAGTAATATCCAGTGAATCTGGAATGATAAGTTGGGACCACCTTAAGGGGATTAAAAGCCAAACAGGAGAGTTTATATTTTATCCTAAAGTTGATAGGGAGCCAGCTACAGGAGTTGATTGAGTAGGGGTGTAATGTGGTCAGTTCCTTAAGGGAAATCACTTTGGTAACACTGTGTAGGATAGTCTGGAGCTGTGAGATCTTTAAAGGCAGAGGGGCCTTTGCAATATACCTAAGCAAGAAGTGATGGGGCTTTGAACTAAGGTGGTGTCTATGTAAGTGAAGAGAAGGCATGTGAGAAACATAATGGAGGTAGAAACAGGATTTGGCAACTAATTGGATATGCAGAATGAGGGCAAACAAAACACCTAGCAGTTTACAAATAAGTTTACAAACCTGAGGAGCTGGCATTTATGGGCTATTTGACATGATGAATGAATTGAAATAGGGAAAGGGGGAAAGAAGAGAGGAGGAAGTGTATGATTTAGTAGATGGGGGCTCCTTGGAATGCAAGCTCATTTTCATGGGATGTTCATGCTGAAAGCTATTTCCACAAGCCACTCAGTGTATTCTTCTGCTGACAGGCTGGAGCATGTCACTAATAGATAAATATCTAATGCAACTTTAAAGACCTCTGCAGATAGTAGTTCCACGACCTCCCTTAGTAGTTTTTTTCCATGTGTTTTACTGTCTTCCTTCTGTCTAGCTTGAAAAAATTCTGGGCCAATTGCCACTTGGTCAGGTTTCATTGAAGATGGAGAAGAGAAAGTTTCTCTCCGTCTTACAAAAATCCCCTAGGGATTCAGTCAGTTGTTATATTCCTTCTCAGCCTTCTTCCTCTAGGGTTGAATGGGTCCCCTTTGGATTTGCAAAGGCCCTGAGACTTAAATCTGTGTGGTTTTATGATTTAAAACTTGTGTGACTTTGGGCAGAGTATTTCATATGTCTGGGTTTCAGTTTTCTTCTCTTTAAAATAGGAAGAGGGAATAGAGAATTAGACAATCTCTAAGGCTCCTTCAAGCTCTGAATGAAAGAATCACAGCTTCAATGGTAGAAGAGACACCAGAAGACATCTAGACCAGGGATTCTAAACCTTTTTTGGGTCACAGACACCACTGGGTCTTCTGGTAAAACATATGGATCCCTTCTTAGAATAATTATTAAATTAAAATGGAAGAAAATGCTAAATTTCCTTAGAGGTTAATGCATGTAAATAAATACATAGTAGTTAAATAGAGGGTGTCCCTTGTAGAGGTTAGTAAATTATAGATTCCTAGAAGTCAGTGAAAATAAAGATGTAATTTTTTTCCAATCCAAGCTCATACATCTCCTGAAATCTATGGGTTCCAAGGAGTTAATGGACCCTAGGTTATGAGCTCCTGATCTAGACCAAGCCCCTCCAACTATAGGTGGGGAAATGGAGGCTGAAGGAGGTTAAGTACCTGACCCAGGTTGTAAGTATCAGATGTGGATGCAGGTTCTCTTACTCCAGAATCAGGGCTCCTTCCACTGCAAACTAGTATCATTTGAATATCCCATGGTTTTCTTCTGGATGTTGCAGGCTCATCACAACTTGCTTCTGCCTTTATTTGGACACTTTGAAAGATCCATGATTCATCAGTGTGAGTTCTCCCTCCCCAGTCCCTTCTCCTCCTGGGCAGTTTGGATCTATGTTTTCCCGTAACTGGCCTCTTGTTCTTTGGGTATCTCTGCTGTGTCAATGTGCATTTGTTTTATCAATGTCTTCCATCTTGTTCTTGTATAAGACCAGGCTGCTTCCTTTTCCTTTCACTCATATTCTCCACGGTCTCAGTTTAATTACTTAAGTGGCACCTTCAATAATCCCAAACAACTTGCGAAAAGTCTGCCTGTTTTACCCAAATATTCTCCCAATGATGGTAGATGGCTGCAACTCATGGAACATCATGGTCTCAGGTACATTAAAATGACAGACAACCCAAAAATCAATGGAAGGATGCATGGTGAATATCAGTAAGTTATCAGTGAGGAATTCTGTGAGATGAATTGCTTAGGTCAGGGAGTCTAAATTGCCAGACCTGAATGCTTCTCTTCCTGTGTCCCTGTTTTGCCAGAGCCATTTGGGGAACATTAGATTCCCCTCCTTTCTATGCCTCCTGTGCTCTGGCTATATTTCTGCTATGGCAGATTTAACCACTGGAAACAGCAAGTGTGGCTCTGTGTGACAAGGAGGGGAAAGAGACTCAGCCTCAGCAAATGTTTGCCCTTCTAGAGGATTCTCCCCCTCCGAGCAGGATCGAGGCTATGAGCACGTTCAAAACATGAACCTTCCTATTTTTGTTTTTTAAAAACATCATTGACCGCACGCAAGAAGTTCATCTCAAATACTGCTGTTTGTAAGCTGCTCGGCAATGTTTGCCATGGTTATAATTGGTATCATTAAGCTTCGGTGACATTATTAATGCTGCTGATTAAATTGCTATCAACCCCACTTTACCATTTACACAAACAGCCACGTTGGAAGATCCAGCTTTCACACTTGGGCATCATCAGTCCCACAGCTCAGTTTCTGGGAATGGTGAGTAGGCTTGCAAAAGATCAGTGGAAACCCACCAACTTGAACACCCCCTGGAGATCAGGATTGAAATATCTTTGCTTGTCCTCAATAAAATGCTCCTTCCTAAAGCAGCTGCTTGGTAAAGCCCAATTTTGAGTCAAGTTTCAGCACATCTGGATCCCTTCATATTTTGGACCCTCCTCTAAACCCCAAAGAAGCACTGTCAGCCGGTATTCGCAGTGTTTTATTTTACAGTTGAAAAAACTGAGGCAGACTGAGGTTTAAGTGATTTGCCCTAGATCACACAGGTAAATGAACTCATGGCTTATTGACTATAGGGCCAGTGGTCTATCCACTGTGCCAACCCCCCGCCCTGTCACTTAGGTTTAAATGTTTGTGGTCATCTAGGAATCTTCCATTTCGTCTCCCCCCAAGTTCACCCAGTTACCTTATACAATATCACAGTTCTCTTCCTCTCTCTTCACTTACATGGCCACTCCCCTACTTCAGGTCTTTGCCATCTCTTCTGGGGATTATTGTCATAGCCCTCTATGTCTCCCTGATTCCAATATCTCCCTTTTTCCAATCCATTTTCTCTTTCACATACCATCAGGATGTCCTACCAAATCCCTTTTTGTTGACTTTGCATATATCCTATATTTACTCATCTGGGAATATGTTGTATTCTTAGTCCCTTTGAGGGTAGGGAATATTCTTTTTTTATGTGTATCCTCAGTACCTAGTATACTACCTGACTCATAACAGGTACTTGAAAATAGTTCAGTTTTTTTTTGATTGATGGATTGATCTTTGGTGCCCAGGTTAGACCATGTCACTTACTTTCTCAAAAACCTTCAGTGATTCATTATTGTCTATAGGGAAACGAAGCAACATAATGAAAGAGGTTCTTAAGTCAGAGGAATCTGAGTTGAAATTCAAGCTCTGACAATTACTACCTCTGTGGCCTTGGGTAAGTCATTTAACTTTCCTGGATTTCAATTTCCTTATACATGAAATGAATGATTGAACTAGTTGGCATCTGATATCCCTTCCAGGAATAGATCTCTGATCCCACTGCCAAGGGGGTATGATGGAATAAATTCATCACCACCTTCTCTTAAAGTAACTAAAAAGGTGCCCTAGCCCCAATATCTTTATCAGTTGTGAACACCTTTGTTGAATCAATCAATCAGCCAAAGGCACTAAAGTGAGTGTCAACAACCCCGTTTATAAAGTTGGGAATAATAGAGTGATTCAAGCCCATTGGATGAAAGAAAATGGCACTATATAGGAAGTGCCTTTGGATTGTCAGAAGATACTCAATCATGCCCTGAGGGTCTTATATAAATTGGCAAGTCAGTTTGGATCTCAGAACTGCAGAGTTAGTCTGGTTGGGATGGGGTAGGGGTGGGGCAGGGAAAAAGAGTCTCTTCTCTCCCTTTCTTGACCAGAGGAGAATCTTATACACTTCAAAAGGCCAGAAGATTTCAGACTTCCCACTGCATCCTAGCATCCATTGGCTTTGGGAGCTGAGAACAAATTAGATCAGTGGAGGAAAGGTAGCCTTTGCAGAGCCCAGAAAGCCTATACCTAAAGGAAACATCATAAGGACTCCACAGAAGGAGAAACAGACTTTCAGCAACCCCTTTGCAACATGTACTTCTAAGTTTGAGACTACTTTCCCTTGGACTCTAAATGTGCTTGTGGGAGAATGTGACCCGTGTTTGTGTTGGGAGTAGGTGGGGCAGCAGCGTTTTTTTATATCAACTATCCTTACGTTAGTAAATATTAACTTCTGAAAGCTAATTAAGTCTGACTTGGCTAATTGATATCAATCCATAATCTTTGGGGAGAGAACGCTGGTGGGGACTTGTGAGCCCTAGTACTAGGGAAAAAACAACCCCTCAAAAGTACCTCTAGAATCCTGAAAGAAGAAGAAGGCACTAGCCCCTTGAGTAGTCGAGTTGCAAGTTGGATGAGTGGGCCCAACCTATGCCACACTATGACAAAACACAAACTCCTAAATTAGACATTTAAGCACCTCCACAATCTTGTAGCAGTCTACCATTTTTGTCTTATTTGACAACTGAACTGTTAGCAAGTCCCCAAACTCAATGTGCCTGCTTCTGTCTCTGTATCTTTGCTGTAAGATGCCCCTTATCCCTATAATGCACTCTCTATATCTCCACCTTTAAAATCTTTCTCTTCCTTCAAAGCTCAGCAGGTGCAACGTCTTCCTTTAAAGCTGTTCATGATCTCTACAGACAAAAGCATTCTCTTCCTCCTCAAGTTTTGCTTGTGAATTTTGTTAGGGTTTCACCTTTGTCTGCATCACTTCCTCTCTTGTATTATACTCACTTCTCCAGTCTACATATCACATCCTTCCTGACAGCAGAATGTAAGGTCCTTGAGGACAGAGAATTATTTTTTTTTAACTTTCATGTCCTCAGTGCCTAGCTGAGCCTCTTGCACACAGCTGGCACTTCTTAAATTTCAGTGGAATGTAATTGCACCGGACAAATTTACATTTTACAGGGAATGTATTAACTGAGAGAAAAGTAGAAAAAAAGGATTGAGCTGCTGGAGATAGAGATAAAAGATGACCTTCTGGTGAATAGCTAACACCTGACATTTGTGATTTCTATGTGTATATGTATGTACTACATATATATATGTACACACATATATGTATACATATAATTATATATATGGACATATACATGTATAGATAGATAGATAGATAGATAGATAGATAGATAGATTCAGTCCATTAACAAAATATTTATCACAGGCCTATTATGTGCATAGTACTGTGCTAGGCCTTAAGGAGCAAGGGCTGCCAAAAAGGGAAGAACTAAAATATCGTCTCTGCCTTCTAGGAATTAAAATCTCATTGAAAGAAACAAAACATCCTTAGAAAAAAATTCTTTGAAATGAATTAAGAAGCCTAAGGGGACCTGGCAGATAATGCGTTAGCATATATGCTGTACATGTATGCATATGCACATATATTATCTATACCATATCCATGGATGCTCTTGATAGTAAAAAGTCTGCTCCCATTGGTGTCCCCTCCCCCCCCACACCCCTTCCCTAGCAGTGCCCCCTTGATTTTCCCACAGGAGAGCATTCTGGGAGGTCCCTGCTCCCACTCTGGTGCTCACTGGGAGTGAATGATCCTAGGAGACATGTGCTGAGGGTAGAAGAGAAAGGCCTGGTCTCCAAGAGAAACACTGGCTTGACTTAAAAGGGGCCCAGGCTTCCACAGAGGTTTCAAAGCCCTTCAGATAGCAGAGTGTTCTCTGGGCCTCCATCGCTTCACTTGTCAAGAGGGAAGAAGGAAACTTGCCCCTGCATCTCTCCCAGACAGATTATCCAGTCTGAGTCTGACTGACAGAGGGAATTCTGAAATAAGGAATGACCCCTCCCACCCCTCCTGCCCTTCCTTGTGGCCCCTCGTACCAGACCACTGGGCAGGGATGGTTACAGCTAGGTTTTCCTATTTGCTTACAATGTTGCTGTGGTCTCCGTATTAACAGAACACAGTATATAAAAATTTGAGCCTTTTACATGGATACCTATGTAGAATAGTAATTCGCATTACTGGTAAGAACTCTGAGTATATTTAAATGGGATCTGATTTACATAAAATCAGATTTACATATAACTTTTCAGGAATAGATCTATTGTTTAAAAGTGAGGTACAGCTACATTGCTATCAGAACTATGAGGCAATAATACGATTCATTCCAATATAATATAGTTTATTATAATATGGTATATATAATATAATTATGTTATATATTATTATATATTAATCAATAATACTTAAATAAATAATAATCAATTTATATACTATATCAATATAATATATAATAACAAATATATAAATATATTATATATAATATATCATAGTGCTCATAAGTTAACCAGGAGCAGCTTGCTCTCTGGGACTTTTTAAGACAAAGAGTATGGCACCGTGAGTATTATGTGGTAGGCTGGGGCTGCAAGCTGAGGCAAAATTCCTGATTGCCTTCTGAAACAGATTAAAATGTAATTGGGAAAGGCTTAACAAAATAAATAAAAATACAGTACAAGAGAGATGATGTTAATTTGTGCTTTTCTGAGGCAATATGCACAAGCAGGGATCTATTTCTATTTTAATTCAACACTATTGTAGATCATAGAGTTCTACCTTGGGGTCAGGAAGATCTGAGTTCAAGTTCTCCCTTAGAAATCATCACAGGTCTGAGGAAGAAGAGGAGGAGGAGGAGGAAGAAAAAGAGAATGAGGAAGAGGAAGAAGAAGGAGGAGGAGGAGAAAGAGGAGTGGAAGGAAGGAAAAGAAGGAAGAAAGGAAGAAAAGAAGGAAAGAACGAACAGAAATAGGCTTTTTGTCATTCAGTTGTTTTTCGGTCGTGTCTGAGTCATTGTGACCCTATTCGAGTTTTTTTGTTTTTTTGGCAAAGGTATTGGAGTGGTTTACCATTTCCTTCTCCAACTCATTTTGCAGACGAGGAAGCTGAGGCAAACAGGGTAAAGTGACTTGCCCAGGGTCATACGGATAGTAAGTATCTGAAGCCAGATTTGAATTCATGAAGATGAGTCTTCCTAATTCCAAGCCCGGCACTCTATCCACTGCACCACCTAATTCAGAAATTAATCACTGGAAAAAGAGAACGATAGCTCTAAAAAGGACTTAAGAGATCAACCAATCCAGCCCTTTCATTTTAGGGATGAGGAAACTGAGTTCCAGAGAGTTTAAATGACTTACCCAAAGTCACAAACTACCTTGTAGCAGAGATGGGATAGGTATCTGGATCTCCTGACTCTCTGTCCAGTGTGCTCTCTCCCTTCAACACACTGGGATAGGATTCTAATAATAAACTAGGAAATCTTAGCTATCAAGCTCAACATTTTGCCCCATTATAAAACCCAATAACAATGCATATTTATAGACAAGAGCTATTTCACTCAGCAGAAATATCACAAAAATAGTTGAAGGGAAAAAATAAGGATGTATGGGACCTTTGCAGGGGAACTAAAACAAACACGGGCCGTCGTTCACATATATTAGCTAAGGAACAGAGGCTCTGTAATATCTTGGCCACAGTACAGAAGGTGGTACTTCACATGTACTTGTAACAATACTGGGAAATATGCCTTGTGATTGTCTTGACTAATGGGCTCAAGACTGTTACAGAATGTTTATTTGAGACTGATCTGAATTTTTAAAAATAAAATACTAGCATTGCTTTTCTTTTTACTGCACATGATGATGACTCAATAACACGCATTCCTTTAACCCAAAGGATTCTGAAGGCCCTTGATGCTGTCATCTGTCCTACTGAAGTGGCCTAAGCACCCTGGGCCTTGACACCTGCTCTTCATCTGCAGTTGTAGAATTCTGGTCCTTTCCATGCCTTGCAGCCAGACTTTCTTTTTTGTGTTGTTCAATTAGAGTATGAGCTCTTGGAGACTCACGCCCAAGGGAATGTCTCAGTTTTGCTATTTGTATCCCTAGTACTTAGCCCAGCGCTTGGCACAGCGTTGATGCTTAATAAAAGCTCTTTCATTCAGTTGATTAATTAAATATATAAAATACATATAAAATATATATGAATAAAAATAATTTTAAAAATCCATCACGGGTCACCAGTGAACATTATTTCTCCTCTCTCAAACTTGCCCTTCCTGTACACCCCAAAAGTAGGTGTCTGGAAGTGAAAGTAGGGAATCAAAAGGAAGTGCTACAGATGTAGGGCAAATAGAAGAGAGAGTGCTTCAACCCTTTCTTGTATGGGAGGGTAAGTCCCATATCACCAGGAGATTGGTGAGGAGCTAAGGATTTGGAGTGACTCTTGGGGAGACCTTAGCCTTCCTCTTCTGATTCACCATACCTCTTCTCAATCCCAGCTATCTGATATAAAAATCCTGGGCTCATCCTTCTGGGAATAGTGTGCTGGATCTGGCACCAGGAAGACCTGACTTCTAATTCTGCCTCTGATCCTTCCTTCGTTTATGATTATGGGCAGAACTCACTTGAACTTTTTGACCTTCAATTGCCCTCATCTGTAAGAGGAAGGTGATCATCTCTGTAGTAACTACACTCACAAGGTAATTGTGAGGCTCTAATTAGATCATGTAAAGTGATTTTAAAACCATAGAGTGCTATATAAGTGTCATTTGTTATGACGATGATGGTGATGATGATGACGACCACAATATGGATTGGGTGCCAAATTCAATCCAACAAATATTTATTGATCATACACTATACGGAAAGCAGTGGACTAGGACTACAGAGGATATGAAAAAGAATACAGGATGTCCCAAAAGTCTTAGTATGCTTTTAAGCCACCAAATCCCAAAGTGTAAATTAATTTTAAGCTATTCAAGCTTAAATGGCACTCAGACTTTTGGGACACCCTGTGTTACTTGGTCCCTGCCTTCTGCAGTTAATAGCCTATATACTTATTCCCATGAGTCTTTTCTGAATGTTCAAGAGCTGGTGACTGGGATGGTAGAAGTGGAGAGAGAGGACAATCCTAGTGGCTCAAGGCAAAGATTGTTTTTCACAACTCAGCATCCTCTGCTACCTGTTGTCTACGCTTACCTGGCAACAGACTTCAGCACAGAGCATGCAGTACTCTGGCATGTAGCCCCAACATCTTCCCTTGTCATCCTCCTACTTCTTCTGACTCAGGAGTGTGGGAAAGGTGAGGCTAGCTTCCATCCTCTAGGTTCTCCATCCAGAGTCTGGAAATCGACCATCCCCGCTCAGTGGCTGCACACAGATAGATGTGTGTCTCTAGGGAGCCGTCTGGGCACAGGAAGTCTGGCGGATCTGTGGGGCACCACACTTGCTAATAAGCCATGATGGACACGCATGTGTGTGTGAGCACGCTTGGAAGCTAGCTTCCTTTGGAGGCCAGGCAGTTTATCAATAGAGGAGGAAGAGGAGGAAGAGGGCAGCTGTGCCTTGGATTTGAATGGGTTACAGGGCCCGCTCTACCACTTGGGATTGATGCCAGCAGGGGAAGTGTCGGAGCTGTGAGGAGAATACCAAGTTTCTCCCTGCAAGGGCCGATTCCAGCTGAATGCAGCCTCCTCGCCCTTAAATCCAATTAAAGGCCCATATTATGTCAGTGGAAATGTATGCCAATCCTAATATAGTCTAATAAGCCTTAAAATAGCACTCTGCAAGTGGAAAGCCCTGTGGTTTAATTTGATTCTCAGCCTAATAACAGGCTTAATAAGAGGGAATTGGCCCCCTTTTATTTTCCAACTGGTCTTTGCATGCTCTTTTCTTTCTGTCTGTCTTTCTTTTTCTCGCCCCTTTCTTTTTCTCCTGAGCAGAGTGGAGTGGAAGACGTGAAGCTGGAGTAGGAGGGAGGCGGGCTCTTCATTCCCTTCCAAGCTCCCAGCTGATCTCCTATTGGCTCCTTTTCAGCCCAAGGCAACGTAACTCTGGCAGAGAACGAGGATTCCTAGATAATCTGCCCAGCCTGACAGAGGGTTCCCATCAGAACCATGGACAACATGTTGACCTTCACTGTGTCTTGGTTTCCATAGTAAGACAAGGAGAAGCATTGATCCCTGATTCTATAGATGGGAGGCGCCCATCACTGTCTCCTTTTTTGCCCACTCCTCCTCTTTTTTTTAAAACAGATCTCATCAAGGAAAGTTAGAGTCAAAAAGGATGATAGAGATCATTTAACCCAGAATTTCTTAACCTGGAGTCCATGGTGGGGTCCCATGGTTTCAGGGTGTTTGTGAACTTGGATGGAGAAAAATATCCTTATTTTCAATAACCTCAAACTGAAATTCAGCATTTCCTTTAATCATTTAAAAACATTATTATGGGAAAGCATCCACAGGCTTCACTAGATTGCCAGGAAAGATCCTTGCTTGAGGACTCCTGATCTGGTCCAACTCCAGGTTTACAGATGAAGAAACCGAGGTTCAGAAAAATACTTTGTCTAAGGTTACACAGAACAAGTTAGGAGTAGAGGAGCATTAGAACCCAGGACTCCTCACTCCTAGTCACAGTGCTCTTAGGTCTGTACCAACTGACCTCCCTAAAACTTAAAAGTCAGTGAGGTTGAACATCTACCTCCTCTTCAGAGTTTGTGGAGAGGTCAACAGAGACTGAGTGGGAAGTCCTATGGTGCATACACTCTGATTCTAGGTTTAAGTGCTATGTTATGGAGCTCATGGTGACATGGAGTGAGAATACAAGATTCTTGGATGTTTAAGACGGAGGACTGGGGGTTAGGGTGCTCTAGGGGAAACAGTATTGGGCCAATAGAGAGTAAGCCTGGTACTCATCTCCTGAGTAAGGGATGCAGAAAGTCTTCCTCGTATTCTCTGAGCTGAAGTTTTTGTGCTTATAAAACTGGGGTGATATTAATACCTGAAGTTTGCTGATCTCATTGAATCCATATCAAAGGAATTGGAGATGATGAATACAAAAAAGATAAGGGTGAGGAGCTACATAACAAACATCTTCAAAAACAAGAGGAGTTATTATGTAGAAGATGATGACCAGCTGTTCTCTGTCTCGGCTAAAGACATCACAAGAAGAAATTCATTTAAAATGCAGGAAAAAGGCATTTCACTTCCTTGTCAAGGAAGGCTTTTCCTCCATAAGGCCCGGGAGACATTGGAAGGAGAATGTGAAGAGATATTTCCATCTCTCGATACCTTTTCAAATAAGATAGGTTGGTCGTAGAGGGATGAAGGAGGCAACCTGAAACAGAATCCCTCCAGTTGCCAAAAATGGAACCTTCCGTGTATGTGTGTGTGTGTGTTAGTAATCTGTAGAATACTAGCCATTGCCCAGGAATATGCCTGATGTGCTGTACGTGGTGTCTGATTCTTAGATAATGCCATCATCATGCAATACCTCCCAGTGGCCTCCTGCTGCCCTCTGCCCTGCCTCCCCCCCCCATCTCACTGTTTTGGCTGGATGCAGTAGCTCTCACTTCTCACCCTAAATTGTGTGGTGGTGTTGCTTTACTGCTCTATTTTAGTAGTGAGTGATGTGGTTGCTATAGATAGCCTCAGTTTATAAGTTCTTTGGCAGCTCCTGGGTTGAAAGGTGGGGGTGGGAGATAGGGAGATAGAGAGAGAGAGAGAGAGAGATATATAGAGAGAGAGATAGAGAGGGGAAAGGAGAGGAGAGAGAGGGAGAGGGAGAGAGAGAGAGAGAGAGAGAGAGAGAGAGAGGGAGAGAGAGAGAGAGGGAGAGGGAAGAGGGAGGAAGGAAAAAATCACCACTAAATAATCTTTTCTTCAAAAACAAATCAAAACAAAACCTTCCTTCAAGAATAACGAAGATGCTTGGTTCTTTTATCTGGTAGTGCCGTAGTACTGTTATTTACCTTTAGTAGATCTCTTGGAGCTTGGGAGTTTGGAAGCTTTGAACATTGCTTCCCTTTTACAGACAAAAATAACAGTAATAGCAAGCATACATACAGTGCGTGCCATAAGATTTGCAAAGCACTTTACCGACGTCTCGTTTTATTTCCATGGCCACCCTGGGAAGCAGATTTTGCAGTTAAAGAAACTGATGCACACAAAGGTTAAGTGACTTGTCCAAGTTACACAGCTAAGGAGGTGTCTGAGGCAGGATTTGAACTCAGGTTTTTCCTGACTCCAAGTCCAGAACTCTATCCACTGTGCCACCTAGCTATCTGAGGACAGGAAAGGTCCTAATTTATGTCATGCAAAGTCCTGACTCTCTTTTAGGAATTCTGCCCACTTTGCTCTGTGATCCCACAGGGCCCTGAGCCTTCCTTTATTTTATCAGAGACTAGGCCATCTGTAGGCAAAAAAAAAAAAATTGAAGCTGGTTATGGGGACTTTCCCACTTTCTCTCTATAATATTCTGGCTCACCCCACCCCCACCCCCCACCCGCTGTCTCTACCTGTCTCAATATTGAAAGCTCAAGAATGATGAGGGAAGAGAAACCTCACCTTAGGTCTTCACTCTCATTCTCTCCCCTATCTAAATATGGCTCCAGTTATCTATCTCTTAGGATATGTAGCTAATAAACTAATTCACACTAGTGTGTTAAGCCAGTTAAAGATTTAAGTGTTTGTCCCTCAGAAGGGAAAACAATTTTTTTTTAAAATGTGCAAGGGTAGAAATCCAACGATCATTGAGTGGTCCGTGAGAGGGGGATTTCCCTGTATATTTCAAATCATAGGATGTAGATAGATCCCTGCCTGCCATTTGTCTGTCTATGAATAAGTTTGGGTTGGTTCTCATTTTCTTCCCCTTTAGAAATGGGGCTGAATCAGAGCAGAGACATTTGCTCTTTGCCCTGCCTGGCCTGGATCTTGGAGAATTTGTTCAGTCACAGAGAGGGCATCCTTCCCAGAGAACAGTCATTTCTCAAGCGGTGACTCCTCTTCACTCCCCTTCCCTGGTTCTACCTCCTCCAAGGCCTCTTCTTGGCCCACAGCACTCTGAGAGATTTAAGGGTGCTTAGTTGAAGGCTCTAATCCTATCATGTGTTGGAGATGGATGGGGCAGTTGCTGCCTTTTTCCCTCAGCCATAGGCACTAATGTCCTGAATCTGATTGATTTACCTGCTTTTTACACTGTGTCTTAGGAGAAGATTCTGGAGCCAGAGGGCAGCTGGAGAAGGTTATTTGCTAACAGTGGATAGAGGAATAAATAGGAATGGGACTATGAGGGAGGCAGAAATGGAAAGGGGACTGTCTTGGCCCTGCTGACTTTAGGAACACAAAGTCCTCAAATGTGATCAAAGAATTGTGCCTAGTGAGAGATGTCTTGACCATTCCCCAGGGCGAGCTTGAAGAGTCCCAAGGATTGTTATGTGTCCCACAGATGGGCCCCTTAGCAAAGATTTATAGATAATCCCTCAGTCTAGAAATGACTTGGCCAGCTCAAGGCAAGAACTGTGAGTGGGTGGGTGGGTGGTAAACTTTCTTAAGTGTGGGTGGGTGGGTGGTAAAGTTTCTTTACTGTGACAACTGAGTTGCCCCTGCTTTCCTTTTTAGCATCCCTTCCCCTACTTTGTCAAGGGATGAGCACCATGCTTTGAAGGAAAGAATGTGTAGCTCAAAGGATGTGTGTGAAGGAGGGAAATAGGAGGAAGGAGAGTGTCTTCAGGCAGATGGCCTCAATTATAAAGTCATAGGATTTTAGAATTGCAAGGGATTTCAAGCCTTATCTAGTCTGTTGTTGTTTAGTGGATCAGTCCTGTCTAACTCTGTGACTCCATCTGGGGTTTTCTTGGCTAAGATCCTAGAGTGGTTTGTCATTTCCTTCTATAGCTCATTTTACAGATGAGGAAACTGAGGCAAACAGGGTTAAATGACTTGTCCAGGGTCATATAGCTAGTAAGTGTCTGAGACAAGTTTGAACTCAGGTCTTCCTGACTCCAAGCCCTGCATTCTATCCACCTTCGATGCCCTTATCTACTCCAGCCTCCTCATTTTAACCATAAGGAAACAGAAGTCCACTGAGGCTAAATAATTGACCCAAGGTCACTCAGGTAGTGAATAATTATGGTGATTCAAGGGTAGACTTCTATCTGACACCAAAGTCAGGTCTCCACCCCATATAGGGTCTTGATAGATAAATTTGGCAACAGCAAAGGGTTTCTGAAGGTGCAACGATCAAAAATTAATTAAAAACCAAATGTGTAATGAATCTGAGGTGTTTCTGGCAGCACTAACTGGTGTTGCGTTGCACAACTTCACTGCAGCCTTGGTTCTGAACACAAAGCATGCACACTTTGCACTGTGCATGCTCTCAGGCAATACAATGTCACACACACAGTAGGTGCTTAGGTTTTATTCCATCATGTTATTTTTATTGTCTAGGCTGATGTATGGGGTTGATGCTCTTGAGGACCTTTCTCAGTGCATTTATTTCCTTTTTTACTCAAGTTTGATACCTTGTCTCACTGTCTAGTTACCTGGCCTCATAAACAGTCCAAAGCCTGCAACAACTTGGTAGGACTCAGGTTGATTCTCTCCCCTCCCCACCACAGTTAGCTGTACCTTGGGACAGATATTCTTTCCTTGTCCCCATGCTCCACGGAGAGGGTGGGGTTATTCTTTCTTGTATTTTAAGTGAAAGCCCTATGGCATGGGAAAGGGATTCTATAGCAAATTACTGGCAAAGGTAAGAATGAAGTTTAATCGTTCTGATTCAACAAAGAAATAGCATGAGAATGTAATTTAGATTCTCTCCTTCATGGAATAACTCCCTTGGTACAGAGTCATAACTAGGGTTATGCAATAGGGCTTTGCCCCAGGGTGCTAAATTTAGAGGGCACTGAAACATTTGGAGTTTTTCAACCACAGAGCTTACCACCTGGTTAATAAGAAGAACAACTTAAAATTGGAAACAGTCAAATGGTCAATACTAAAAAGGAAGATGCTGGAATATTTTGTACCATTTGTCCTAGGGCACAAGATAATTCTAATTATGGTTCTGCTTGAAATGAGAAACAAAGGGTCGATGTGGATGGACGTGTAGATAGGCACCTGGGTTAAGACTAAAGTAAGCTATTTTATCCCTCTCATTTCTCTCCCAATCTCACTTTTCTGCACCATAATGGGAAGGCAATGGGGAAAGACAAATGGTGTGTGACTATCATGAGACGGTTGAAAGAGCACTGAATATGGAGTCCAAGGACCTGGCTCCAAATCCCACTTCTGTTACTGTAGCTTTATAATAATAATAATAATAATAGCATCTAGCATTTATATAATACAAAATGCTTTACAAATATCATCTTCTTTGATCCACACAACAACCATAGGAGGTAAGTATTATCATCTCTATTTTACAGATGAGGAAACTGAGGCAGACAAAGGTTAAGTGATTTATCCAGGGTCACAAAACTTGTAAACACCTGAGGCTGAATTTGAACTCTGGTCTTCCAGACTCTAGGTCCAATGCTCTATTCACTGAGCCACCTAGCTGCCTTACTTTGAGTAAGGACTTACTTAACCTCTCTGGGCCTCAGTTTCTTGATCTGCAAAATGAAGGGGTTGGACTAGGCGGCCCCTAAGTTTCCTTTTAACTCTAAGCCTGTGATCCTATGAATGGATAAGCTGTTCAAGAATTGTTTACCCATCATATCCTATATAGAGCAGCGCTCATGGCTACTACGTGGCCACCTTTCCTCCTTGGCTTCCCTGAACACTCCCCTGTGAGCTGGCTTGCTTTCCTCCCTTAAGTTTTTCTTCTTTTTTGTATTATGAACATAACAGTCATTAACAAACACGAATACTTCCACATATAAAGGGCAGAAAAAGACACTTGCTTATGAAATTGTGAAACTACCATGTACAGCTTTTTAACAAAGTCCTGGTAATAATAACACTGCCCTCCTTGTCCATGTCCCTCTGTGAAATTCCTTCTGTTCTCTTTTAAGTGTTTTGCAGGTTTCGTTGTAATTTATTTTCTTTTTTCTTTTTGTATCGCTATCACCACCCCTCCCTTCCCCTACAATGCTCCTCCAAAAAAAACCCCAAAACAAAACCCTCCCTTGTAAGAAGTAAATATAATTTAAAAAACCCAAATATGTGTTGTACTGGGTATATACATTCAAGTGTATGCTTCATTCTGTACCTCTGGCTGATCACCTCTCTGTCATGAGGTGGGAAGCCTGTTTCCTCATTCCTCTGAATGATTGGCATTCTTAAATGTTTCTGGGTTGTTTTCTTTTACAATGCTATAGTCAGTGTGAAAATTGTTCTTCTGCTCTTACTCACTCCACTTTGCATCAATCACCCAAATCTTCTTAGGTTTCTCTGAATCCATCCCTTTTTGTCATTTTGTACAGTACAACAATATCCTATTATATTTCTAATGGGAGGGTGGGCTTGAAGTAAGGATGGAGAGAGCAGGGGGGCAGTGGGTAGAAAGGGAAGGGGATGGGTACATTGTGAGGTACAGCAAGATACCTCCCCTCTAAATCACCCTGAAGAAATCTTTTCTTGAGGAAGCCAGAGACTATTGTCTTAAAAAAATAGTAAAGACTTCCTTAGCTCATCTCTTGCCTCTTACCCTGTCTTCTTGTTCTGTGTTCTGTGTGCCTGAGTGCCTGTATGTGTGTGTGTATGTGTGTGTGTCCATCTCCATCTCTCTCTCTCTCTCTCACACACACACACACACACACACACACACACACAGCTAAACCAAACTTCCTTACACACATCACCCCTCCCTTGTATCTTGCTTAGTTTCCAGGTGATGAAGCTGGCCTTGGTCCTGGGTGGTTGCCATGGCAACACATCCCAGTCTCACTCCACACAGGCTCTTGAGCTACTCTGCAGCAACCTCTCTGGACTAGAAAGGAAAGAAAGGTTTAGATTTGTCCTCAGCCTCTTGTTGCTGTGGCTTTCATATCACCACCACCCCCCCCCACCGCCTTCTACCACCACCTGTAAGTGGCTCAGCACTATCTAATCTAAGTTGTTTTGCTGGGTGGAAAATGAGGAAGGTGACAACTATACCCAGCTCACTTTTCTCTCTAACCTGTTGTATTGGTTAATTTTCCCAAGAGGGCACAAGGAAAGGATGAATTAAAGGGAAAAGGCTAATGTCAATATTATTTACCTTTTATAACCTTTGCTTAGTCCAGCAAAGGAAACACTGTCCTCCCTCCTCCTCTCTCCCTCTCTTCTTTCTCCTCTGCACAAACCCTTTTCATTACCTTGATGACAAAATTTCTCATCTTTTATGACAATTCTTGGAGCTAGACATATCATCCATAGTATTTACTTGAGAGTTCACAATGATGCTCTCTCTAGGACCCTTAGAATCTGTTAATATTTCGGGTATTTATACAATGTTCCTCCAAGGAACTCAGAGGGCCTTCAGAGAATGCTTTTTCCTTTTGTAGCCTCACTCTTTTCAGTAAGTATATTGAGGCAGCCAGCAATATTCTTATAGTCTGTAAATGGGGAAGAAGTAACTGAGGCATTAAAAAAAGGTAGGAAAGTTTGCCCTGGGGTCCACGAGCTGAAACATCTTAAAAGTTGCAGACCAAGAAGGGAAACAGACCACGGTTAGAGAAAACAAGATTTGGAAGTAGAAAGGAAACTTGAAGATAATTTATTCTAACTTCCTCATTTTACAAAGATGTTAATGATGTTTTTCAAACCCATCAAAACTGAGGCCCAGAGAGGTTGTTACTTATCCAAGATCATGTGTATACTGAATGACAGAAAAGGGATTCCGACAAACTCAGTGCTCTTAAGATTATAGTGCCTTTCCTCCCTCCTAGTCCTAAGCTCTTTCTGGTGGCCTCTGAAGGTAGGTCTACCAAGGCAGTCCCCAAAGCACGCATGTCACTACATGCAGAAGCATGGGAGAAAGCCATTAGGGAGCACATATTCAAATTAAGGCCAAATGTTTGCCGTGTCTCTGTCCTGGAAAGAGGGTGACTTCTGGTTCATCCCAACAGATGGTATACTGTCCATTTCTGGAGTGATATGTAGCTCCAGTGACCATACATTATAGGAACCCTTATAGATCATGCAGCAGATGGGTTGAAAAAAGTTGAATGAGAGAGGCAGAGAAAGTGAGAAAAAAGGGGGTGTGGGGAGGGAGGGGAAGCCATCTGAAGTCCTGTGCTGGCCCGGGAGAGGGTAGTGTAATCTACTATGCCTATGTTCTTTGAGCCAAAAGGAAATGTGTGTCTTTATCTTCATGTGGACAATTTATGGTCCAGCTGGGCCCTTTCAAGAAGCAAAGGTTGTTCTAATGGCACTGTTCAGTCTCTCTTGGGTGAGAGGCTGGGGCCCTGCCAGGAAAAGAATTTAGTTGTGGTTGTTTGAGGGATATTCCCTCTTTGTGTTGGCTGGCAGGGGCCAGAAGGTTGTATGGGGTTCAGCTCTTTAGAGTTCCCCGAGTAACCAAATGACATGAACTTTTAGTGAAGTGTTAGTGGTCATGAATTGTTAATTCCCTTCCCTCCTGCTTTCCTGAAACTTCTGATATTCTACCCTGGCTTTTTATAATGTACATTCCTAGTAGAAATTTTTGTATGTAAAAATTATCCCTTTCCCCCCACTGAGTGGTACAATGTTCTGGAAAAATATCAGCTCTCCATCAAAGGTAAAATCAGAGGAGACGGTTTTTAGTGGTGAACAGTGTATGTATAGCGATCAGCAATATAGTAATAAACATATATGATAATATATAATATATGAATAATAAATATAATAAAATATACAATTCCTAATTTTGGCCATTATCTGGATAACCTTGCAAGGAACAAATATTTTTTTTCACTGACTAGATTTTAAGTCTTATATTCTGAAATAATAAGATATGGTGACTTTTAAGTATTCAGCAGTAATGGTGTTGTAGTTTTTGGGGGGGGGGTGGATGAGAGGGACAGATATTTAACAGTAGCTGGCACTGAGAGAGGCAACATCTTCTGGGAGGAAAAGTGATGAAAAGTGAGGAATTGTTTCCTGGACCTGACTTTTCCACCCACCATCTGTATGACCTTGGACAAGTTAGTTCACATTTCAATTTCCCGTCTCTAAAATGAGGGTAATAATACTTCTACTCTCCGCCTCACGGGGTGTTTGTGAGGATAAGAGACATCCTTCTTATGAAAAATTTGTAAAATGTGTGCTCTAAGTGGTAGTATTAATATGATTGAGATTAACTGGTTGACCTTAACGCGAGCCATTTTGGGTTTCACTTGAAATTTTCTTCGTCTCTTACCTCCCTATTTAACGCAAATGGGTACTAAGTCTCAGATTCTACTAAATTTAAGACTTGAATAGATGAGATGTGTTACAGAGTGTATTGTGTTGAGAAAAATGAGACCAGGACCCTTAAGGTTACAGAAGCAGGCACTGGTGGAGCTCGGTTCCTCCTGAATGGCTTTCTGTTATGGGCTTTCAGCCCAGCGGGCCTCAGTGTTCTGCAGATGTGCTTATCCCATCACAGCTTTAGAGCCCTCCCCTCCCCAGGTGCCTAGTGCTGTGCTGTGTTGGAAAGGCACGGCTTTCACAACTGTGCCCTATTCCTTGACAGACATTATTGTGAGTCATATAGAAGTTAGATAACAACTTACCAGAAGGTGGGAAAAGATGGTAGGATGATTGAACTTCAGCCTGATGTGTATCCCTAGCAGTCATGTATCATAACTATGTATTGCTTTAGGGATACCTTGCTAAGCGTATGATGACACTAGGAAGGCTTTTGAGAGGTCATTTGATCCTTTCCCCTGCCTCTAAATTGTTGTTGTTAAGTCGGTTTTCAATTACATCTGACTCTCTCCATGACCCCATTTGGGGTTTTCTTGGCAGAGATACTGGAGTGGTTTTACCATTTCCTTCTCCAGCTCCTTTTACAGATGAGGAAACTGAGGCAAACAGGTTAAGTGACTTGCCCAGGGTCACACAGCTAGCAAGGGTCTGAGGCTGGATCTGAACTCATGAAGATGAGTCTTCCTGATTCCAAGCCCAGTGCCCTATCCACTGCACCACCTAGCCTGCACTTAAATCATCCTGTAAAGAGAGGTAGATAGTTGAAGTTGGTAGTGAATGCTGTAGAGTGGGAGTAATAAATACGGGTCAACAGTTTGAATTACAAATTTTCTCCCCATTTCTGCCCTCCCCCCCCACTCCAAGATGGCGTATATTCTGGTTGCCCTGTTCCCCAGTCAGCCCTCCCCTCTATCACCCCCCTCCCCTCTCATCCCCTTTTCCCTTCCTTTCTTGTAGGTCAAGATAAATTTCTACGCCCCATTGCCTGTGTATCTTATTTTTTAGTTGCATACAAAAAGTTTTTTTGTTTTTGAACATCTGATTTTAAAACTTTGAGTTCCAAATTCCCTTCCCTCTTCCCTTCCCACCCACCCTCCCTAAGAAGTTGAGCAATTCAACCTAGGCCACACATGTATTATTATGTATAACCCTTCCACAATATTCATGTTGTGAAAGGCTAACTACATTTTGCTCCTTCCCAACCCATCCCGCTTTATTGAATTTTCTTCCTTGACCCTGTCCCCTTTCCAAAGTGTTTGTTTTGATTACCTCCACCCCCATCTGCCCTCCACTCCATCATCCCCCTTTATGATATTCTGAGCCCACTCCTTATGTGATTCAAGGCAAATCTCTCCCTCTCCTGTTCTGGGCCTTGCATTCCAGTTGGAGAGAAGGGAGGAGCCATATTTAGGAGCTGCTTTATCTTATGGGGTTATTATGAGAAGAAACAAGATATATTTATATATACACACATGTATGTGTACACATATCTGTATATACGTGTATGTATATATGCACATATATCTATACATACGTATATGTGTGTGTATGTAGGTGCATATGTATGCATATAAAATTCTTTTTTCGGTCTCTGGAGGAACAGCACGTAAAAAAACACAAAAATTTCCTTCAAAGACACCATTTCCTTAGGATGAATGTGCAGAGGCTACAGCTACTCTGTTAATATTTTCCATTAGCCTTCTGTCCTTTCTGTCATGGGTCTTTGTGTCTGTGCACTCTGCTTTTCTTTCTTTAAACACACACACACACACACACACACTCACACAGACCTGGTTCGTCCCAGTTTGTCACCAACCCTGAACCTTCCAATATCACTCTTTGCCATTTTTTCAAGGCCCTCTCACTCGAAAGAGGAATGCCTCCTGGCACCACTGTCCTTCCTTCAGTAAAGTCACATGGACACTTCTTAGCAGGACAGATGTTTATTCTGCTAATCAATCCTGGCAAGCCAAGAAACCAGCAGGGTACTTGTCGTTGAGATGCTTTTTCCCCAAGTTCACCCAAAGATGGTATTGTGTTTCATCCTGTAAACTCTTAGCTGGCAAAAACATCAACTGGCTCTCCCTCTCGTACCACTGAGTGTAACTCAGCAGAAGAAGTACAGTCTCTGAGATAGGAGCTGCATCTCCATACTTGACTCTGGCTTGATTTCTTTTTGGGCCACGCTTATTTGTAGGAGCAACAATAAGAACTTGTGTTTACAGCCCAGACAAATCTAGTCTTAACTCATTATAATAGTAGAGCCTTTATTGTCCAAGTACAGTGCTATTATTAATAATTATTCTTGCTGTTCTTAACTTTGTCAAATGTTATTATCATCATCTGGCGGCTTTCCTTTTTCAGAATTTTATAGTGTCTTCTTGAAAGTATGCTTTAGTTTTGGCTCACAAATCTCCTAGGTAGGAGAGGAGTCTTAGAGGAAATTTATAGATGGGGAAAATGAGACTGAGAAAAAAAAGATCAGGAAAATCCCCCTGAAAGCAGGATACAAAACAGTGGGGGGAGGTGGTGGGGGAGGGGGGGAGGGGAAGAGGAGATGTTAGCCATTGCTGCTCCCTCCTCATCCCAGGAAAAAATGCAACAACAACAAAAACTAGTCATCAAATAATGAATATAGAGTTATCTAAGTCCTTCATCTTACAGATGAGGAAACTGAGACCCAGCGATGTCCAATGATTTACAAACAATCATAGAACTAATAGAGCTAGAACTAGTCCTGAGTCCCTCTGGCTCCAAACAGAGCCTTCCTTCCACTGTACCACAAAGACAAATCCTTATTTATACCTGGGATGGTTAAATAGTGGAAACTGAACCACAACACATCTCCTCCCAGCACGCCAACCCTTCTGTCCCACTGCCTCTTTATTCAGGGAGCTACACCTGGATAAATTAAGCAGCAAAGCCAAGGAGCAAAGATAGTCAGAGAAGGTACAGATGGGGATGAGGAAAACTCCCCAAGTGAAGCCCCAAACTCAGCCCCTACCTCCTTTCTCAAGGGCTCTGCAGTTCATTGGAGCCTTTGCAAAGGCTCCCCATGGTATGGACAGGCTTCTTCTTCACTTTCCCATGTCTCATTCATATATTAACACTTTCTTTTTCCCATTGCTTGTTTTCTGTCTTCTTTGACTGCCTCTTTTAATTTCCTGCTTCCCTTTTCTCTGTCTCTGTCCACCAGACAAAGCTGTCCTTGCAGTATGGCAGATCTGAACTGTCGCTCCAGGTACTGAACTTTGGGGTAGCTGTCAGTGATGCTGGGACCAGGTGTCTGCAGGACAGACAGTTCTAGATCCCACCAGCTAGCGTTCACAAGGCATTCTGGGGCTCCCATGCACACAGTCAGGACACAATTCCCACCCACCCTTTCAACAACTTTCCTATGGTGTCTTCAGATTTATAAAGGGAAAGAGCACAAGTATTCCTAGCCCCATCTTGCAGATGAGGATTTGAGAAATGAAGTAATTATTTGTCATTATCTCACACTTGGTGATTAAATGCTCAAGGTCACATGATAGTTCAGCATCAGGGCAGAGAAAGAGTACAGTATGGGATAGAGCGATGGTCTTGGAGTCAGGGAAGAGGTGAGTTCGAATTCTACTTTTCCACTTACTAGCAAGATGACCTCAGGCAAGTTATTTAAACTCTCTGTGCCTGGGTTTCCTGATCTATAAAACGAGAGAGTTGGAATCACTTGCCCCTGAGGTTTCTACCAGTTCTAAACCTGTGATCCCATGACTTGAACCCAGATCCTTTGACTCAACACTCCACATTCTTTGCCCTGGGCCATGCTGATTCTCTTGCTGTTTTAAAGATGACTGCCTAGGAACAAAGTCTTCCTCCTCTCTTCTGCCCTGCTCCCTAACTGGCTACATTATGCAGATTCATGATTTCACCTTCCCTTCAAGGTTACATCAATGGTTATTTTGTTCAGAATTTTTTTGACTGAGGATTTCATTGGTAGAGGGAACTGCTGATGATCTACCAGTGTAAACTGGTACCTGTTTGGCAGCTCATAGGGATAAGTAATGGCCTGGGGTCACACAGCCCTTGTAGGTCAGAGGCAGAACTGGAATACAGGGCTTTCTGACTCTGATGCCTGTTCTCTCTGTCTGCAGTACCAAGTTGGGTCTCACCTAATCACAACTGCCCCCCCTTTCTTGAATTTCAAATTTTTGAAGGCAATCGACCAGGGTCACATAGCTAGTAAGTATCTGAGGCTGGATTTGAACCCAGGTCCTTCTGACTCCAGGCCCGGTGCTCTGTCCACTGCACCATATAGCTGTCTCTCCCAAACCCCACCTTTAAAAAGAAAAGG
Organism: Trichosurus vulpecula; assembly: GCF_011100635.1. Lineage (NCBI taxonomy): Eukaryota > Metazoa > Chordata > Mammalia > Diprotodontia > Phalangeridae > Trichosurus > Trichosurus vulpecula. The sequence continues at coordinate 115,779,558 of NC_050577.1, forward strand.
AGGCAGGAGAAAATGAGCATGCAATGTGTTTTCGATGGTTCTGCTTCTAAGGACTACGGATGGAACGCACTTAAAACTTATTCTCAGCAGGGACTCTTTGTATGGCTAAAGGCAAGGAAGGATTTAAATCAAGGACTGGAGAGTATAATAAATCATCTTAGGTTTATTCTGTCCATAATTCTACTTATCACTACTTCAGAGCTCTAGTACTCCAGTAATATAGGGGATTATGCCAGTAATATACGGCTTTTGTTGGTGTGGGGGCTCCTATTAGTTATGCAAATCACAATTGGAGTTTGGTGTGTAAAACACATCTTCTTAACCTTTTTTGTATCATGGACTCCTTTGGCAGCCTGGGGAGGCCCATAAACCGTTTCTCTGAAGAAAACTTTTCAATGCATAAAATAAAATTCACAGGATTATGAAGAAAATCAATTATGCTGGAATACAGTTATCAAAATATTTGAAAAAAATTCACAGACCCCACCCCACACCCCTCAGTTAACAATCCCTGGTCTAAAGAGTTGTTATGGCCCAAAGCAGTTAGCATCTGGTGGCTAAGCCTCTGGTCACGAACCTCTCTAATGTTAGCTAGCCAAGTCTTTGGATGACAGATGTATTGTCCATCACCAGGTCCATTATCAAAGTTTTTTTCAATTTGGTCGAAGTTGCCAGAGCTTTGCTGCCATAGCCTTTGAGAACTGGAGATCACCTCTGTGACCCAACAAGGCCTGGATGTGGGACTTTGACAGCTGATGCCAGTGATTAGTAATTCCATCCTTGACTTCGGCCCTCATTAACTAGCCTCTTTAAATGTCTATTAAATGTGTCATATATTATAGTGGCTTAGGATAATTTGAAGTGTTAAAAGATTTCTCTCCTGATTATGTGGCTCTGCCTCTGTTTTCTTAGTCAAGAGCCATAGGGGAGTTTTTTTCAATGACTTCAGAGATGCTTCCTGGGAAAATCCAAATTGAATCAATCCACAAGTATTTATCAAGCACCAACTATGGGCCAGGCAGTGGGAGACAGGGATAAAGAATGAAACAATCTCTACTCACAGTGAACTATAATTTATTTATTTCCCAATTGTAAGATAGAGAAGGCATGATTAGATGTTGGGTTTGCCTGAAAAAAATCCGAGGGTCTTAGTAGGCTTCAAGCACAGTATGAATCAAAAGTGTGATAGGACAGGCAAAAACTAAAACGCAACCTTGGGTTGTATTTAAAAGGTTTAAGTTCCAGGAATAAGGAGGTGATAGTTTCATGGTACTCTGCCTTGGTAAGACAATGTCTCTCTGGAGCCCTAGTCAGTTCTAGGCTCCATGTTGTATGACGATCATGCAGAAAAAATATCTGGAGGGCAGTCTGGATGGTGAAGTACTTTATGGGCGCAGTAGATGGGGATCAGCAAATGGGGATATTTAGATAGCAGGAGAGGAGATTTGGGGGCAAATTGAAAGCTATTTTTAAGTGTTAGAGGTTGTCATGTGGAAGAGGGGTCGGGTTTCATCTTTTTGGCCTCACAAAGTAGAACCAGGAAGGATGGGTGAAAGTTTCAAAGAACAAAATTTGGGCTCACTGATAAGGAAAAAACTTAATAATTAGGTTTATTGTATTGTGTAATATATAATATTAGGCCTATAGTAAGATGGGCTATCTTGGGGGGGTATTGAAAAAAATCTGAGGCCTTCCATCTTTTCAGCCCTTCCTGATCACCCCACTCAGTGTTCTCCCCCTTCGGACATTAATCTGCGTTTATCTTTAATATCTTTTGTATCTACTCATCTACGCATATAGTTCATCCCTCCAATTGAATGGATGCTCCTTGGGTCCAGAGACTAATTTATTTTCTTTATTCCTTAGTGATTAGCACTATGTCTTGTGTATAGTAGGTATTTAATAAATGTTTGTCGAATTAAATGGTCTTTTCAAATTCTTTCCCATTCTCTACAGAAATGGAGATGGTTTTTCTTGTGTTTCTGTATTGAGTAGCTTAGAAAAGCTCTTGAATGAAGGAATTAAGGTGACCTTACTTCGATGAGTACATGCTTAATTTTTAATTTATTTTAAAAATGACTTGGGCTTTTGATGAGTAGAAAATGAAATTGAAATACTAGTTGAAGGATTACTCTCATGAGCAGCAACATGATAATGTCCCTCTTGGTAAGTTGTATTTGAAGAAGTATTGGATGGGCCTGGGTCCTAGGCTCAGCTGTGCCACTCGCTGGCTGTGTGGCTGGCATCAAGTCGCTTCTCTGGGCCATAGGAGCCTCCCTTCTAAAAAGAGGGCATCAGGCTAAAGGCAGATTTCTCAAACTGCTTCAAGGAACTCTGAAACACCCCAAGTTTGTTACAAAATAGTAAGCCGGCACAGTGGATAGAGTGCAGGACCTGGAGTCAGATAGATCCAAGTTCAAATCCAGCCTCAGACACTTAACTAGCTGTGTGACCTTGGGCAAGTCACTTAGCCTCTGTCTGCCTCAGTTTCCTCATCTGTAAAAGGGAGATAATTAATAGTACCTTTCTCTCAGGTCATTGTGAGGATCAGTTGAGCTACTATATGTAAGGTGCTTCGCTAACTTCAAAGAGCTATAGAAATGCTAGCTATTAAAAAAAAAACAAACCTTATGTTGTTGGCGGGCATTACATATAATAATTATGAAGGATTTTACTATTAGGCTTATGCTAGTATTCTGTTTAAACTGAAGGGTTCTTGTTGTTGTTGTCCAGTCCTTTCAGTCGTGTCTGACTCTTTGTGACTGCATTTGGGGTTTTCTTGGCTAAGATCCTGGAGTGGTTTGCCATTTCTGTATCCAACTGATTTTACAGATGAGGAAACTGAGGCAAGCAGGGTTAAGTGACTTGCCCAGGGTCACACAGCTAGTAAGTGTCTGAGGCCCGATTTGAACTCAGGAAGGAGAGGTTTCCTGACTTCAAGCCCAGCTCTCTATCCACTGCTCCACTGCAGAAGAGCTTTAGAATCACTGAAAGGTAACAAACATTGATTAAGCACTTACTGTGTGCCGAGCATTTTATAAATATTATCTCATTTGATCCTTGCAACAACTCTGAGAGGTAGGTGCTATTATTATCTCCATACGGTCAAGGAAACTGAGGCAAATGGGGAGTAAAGTGAGTTGCCCAGGGTCACACAGCTAGTTAAGAGTCTGAAGCTACATTTGAACTCAGGTCTTTCTGACTCCAGGCACAGTGCTCTGTCCATTGCACCACCTAGTTGCCTAGCTAGGCCTGCATCCCAGCTGGACTAGATAATTTCTAAGGAGCCTCATAGCAACAACATCCCATGATGGATGCCCCACTTCTAGATCCCTTCTCCTCACTGTGACTCAGTTTCCCCATCTATGTAATGGCAAAAAATACTACTTGCCTTACAATCAGTAACTGATTAATCAATACAGCCTGAGTCAGAATAGAGCCTGTGTTTTGTCTCTCTATTCCTTGGGCTTCTCAGCATTCTGGAAGATGCCTCATGTAATTAGAGGATCCATGGACTTCCGTTCTTCCTTGCCAGCAATATCAGCCTCCTGAAAAGGGACCATCTTCTGGGCCTCCTTCCATGGCATGGAAGACAGTTGTAAGTTTACAGTGCCATCTTTTTGGCAGTGACTTGGGCCATCTTGCTTTCTTGCTTCTCCCTATTGGCAAGAGGACAATCAAAGCTGCTGGTTTCACTCTTGGGAGCTGTTGGGGCCCAGAAATTTATCTCCTCCCCGAAGAAAAAGGATGTATCCTACTAGTGAGAAGGGGAAGCCAAGTACGAAGAGGGGTATGAAGTCAGTGGCAAGTCACCGTGGTTTCCAGACTTGGTAATACATCTTCTAAGAAGTCTCAAGTCTGTCAGGAAGAGCATGTGAACATCTACCTAATATTCTCCTGGTGTTTGGAGGGGAACTTCAGTGAGAAGGACCAAGAGGATTTTCAAGGTGATTCTGTTGGAAGGATTGGACAAATCCCATTCCAGGTCCAAGTCTCATTTTGGCCATTCCAGCTTTTCCAAATACAACATATCAATATGGATGCCATTATGTTGCCTTTCATGAAAGTCATCCTTTAACTTTTTATTTCTTTCTCTAATCACCAAGAACCTAAATCATTTTTGAATTATAAATTAAAAGATTTAACATGCACTAGATCATGTAAAACTTAGTGAATTAAGGTGACCTTTGTTTATTCGTTCCAAAGCATTTATGGAGTTACTCAACACGGAAACAAAAGCAACCAGCTTTGACAGCACCATAGGTATGTTATCTTCTCTGCTGGCTTTTTTGTGAAACTAAGAATGGCAATTTCTTTTTGTCCAGATATCTCCAAAAACCCTTTCAGCCTTTCCAAGATCTTGCGATTTTAAGTGAACGCTCTCACCCACATCTCAGTCGATGGAAATATCAGGTGCTCAGAGCAGAAAGGCTATGATAAATTCAAGATGGAACCCTATAATTTGAAAGGTGACTTAATAACAGGCTTTCAGAGTACTCTCATAAAGATAGTGATGGACAGCTATTTTCCATTTCCATTGTGGACAGAATAAGATGAAAAGGTTTTTGCCTTGCTGTGGGAAGATTTAGGTCAGACATCAGAAAGAACTTCCTGATTTGAAGGATTGGGGGGTTGGATTCTGGAATGGGATGAAAGTGGGTCTTTGTATCCTAAACTCATTCCCTTGGCAGTGACTTCTTTATCTCTCGTACACCATTTCTTCCAACCCAAAGTGAGAAAAATGCTTTGCAAAGGACAAGGTGACATATGCCCAACCTGGATGTGGGCTATGATAGTCATCTTCTCAGACTCTGGGTGTTCGGTGCCCACTTCTTTTCTTCTTGGTTGACCAGTCGCTTCCTTCCGGCAAAAGCCAAGTCCGTAACAGCCTACCGAAGCTTCCTTGGCTATTTTCTCTGAACAACGGCCAGGAGTTGAACCGCTCTCTCTTTTTGTTAGATAACTCCTGCTTGGCACCGAGTGAGAGCAATTAAGGTACAGTGGAGTGAGTGGCCCCGCTAAGAGGATGCTGGTGGGGGTTCGGTTTTTCCAGTGATGAGGCAGATTGCAGGAAGCCCTCATGGCGGTTACCTATTGATGCTGATTTAAAACAGATGAAAATTGCATTCATCTCTGTGTGAATGCACACAGAAGAACATGTGTGTGTGTGTGTGTGTGTGTGTGTGTGTGTGTGTGTATGTATTGGGTGTGTCTGGGCATACATGTGCATCAGATGAATATATTGCATCATCTGTATTGGTTTATACACATGGATGCACATCTGCATTTTGGAGACTTTTATGTGGGCTTCTGCAAACTAAGGAAAACATGAATGCCTGGCTCCTTGGTGTGCACATGTATGTGTTTTCACATGGGAACATGCACATTTGGGCATCCACAGATGCCCATTCTATTTGTGTACTGCTCCTATTTCCCCACGCCCAATGTGGGAGGTGGGAATTAAGGGTTGGCAATGCAGTAAAGAGGCGCTGATTTCAGCAGTAAGGCTCCTCACCCTGCAGACGCATTGCTAGCGCTTTTAAGCCGCACGTTACACCGTGGTGAAATTTAGTTAATTTTATGGTTTGTTATTACAACAGCAGAGCAGATAAGGGGAGGCAGCTTCTGTTGGCTGAAAGTTAGCGCTTCCTAGGAGTGATGGGAACAGGCAAGAGCAGAAAGCTGCCAGGGGTTAGAAGCAAAGTCTGTGCCATGAGAAGTTGGCTGGTCCAACTGAAAAAATTTGTTCAAGTATAAGAGCCCACCAGTTAATCAAAGTTTCATTGAGTCTCTTCTATGGACCTAGGCTCTAAGAAGGATGCAGACGTATGAGACACGTTCTGTACCTTCAGGGAGCCGGCAATCCACTTGGAGAATGACGACTAATCTTGTTACATTCATGGTAACATAGGGTTAGAGAGTTATCCAGGGCTAAGGGGTATTTGTGGGCAGCTAGGTGGTGCCTTAGTGCATGGAGCACCAGGTTTGGAATCAGGAAGACTCCTCTTCCTGAGTTCAAATCTGGACTTGGACACTTATTAGCTCTGTAACCCTGTGCAAGTCACTTAACTCTGCTTGCCTCAGTTTCCATATCTGTACAATGAGCAGGAGAAGGAAATGACAAAGCCCTCCAGTATCTCTGCCAAGTAAACCCCTAATGGCATCATAGAGAGTCAGACCGAAATGAATGAACAACAAGAAAGGGGTATTTGTATAAATGGCCCCGCCAGTAGATTTGTCCTAGGACCTAGGTAAAGCTGAAGCAGTTGAGGTATTAGACCGATGCCAGATGAAAAGAAAAGAAGTTGCTTAGGGGGGTGGTATGAGTACGGGGCAGGCTATGTTGACCAGCTTAGATTTTCAGCACCTTGAATCAGGAAGTGAGAACAAACCTATTAGCACATCAGGAGGCAGCCCATCACTGCCTCTGAACAAAGCAAAGCGATTAGCATTCTTATTTATACTACTAATGAAGCTAATTAAATCTTAGAACCAGAAACATCTCTCTGCCTGGACTAGAATACTCAAGAAGCAGAAATGTAACTCCGATGGAATACATCTTTCTGTTTTTTATTTCTCCAGCTAAGTCCTTCAAGCTATGCACAGTCATTAGGGGGCAAGCATATTTAGGTGCTGCTGAATGCTTTGATGCTTCTGTGCCCTTCAATGGTGCAGATTGCACCCCATCATACCTCTTTATTCTGTCTGACTTTTCCATCTTTCCCATGTCCTCTAGTCAATCCTCCCCACACAGACCACCTAGTGTGCTGGGGGTAGTTAGATCTCTTGACATTTTCATGGACTCCAGTGGAGTAAATGGATGATCCCTCACCATATATGTATGATTTGCCCATTCCCCCCCTCACATGTCTCTCTTATGATATGCTTTGTACTGCCTCTGATATATAAATCTTTACTGGTAATGTGTTGCAGGTCCTCTCCCACTCCCCCATACTCCGCCATATGCCTTTCCACTACCCTTTGGCAAGGAAGCGCAGTATGTATTAAACATTTACTGTGTGCCAAGAATTGTGCTAAGCTCTGGGGATACAAATAGAAGGGAAAAAAGATATTCCTGCCCTCACAGAACTTACAGTCTAATGGAGGAAGAAGACAACACACAAAAGGGAGCAAAAAAGCAGGGGACTTACAACTTCATACAAGTGGCAAGAATAGGAGACATTTGTGTCTCTGGGTAGACTTTGAGCTGTGTGTCAGGAGACCTGGGTTGTTTGCCCCCTCCCCCTTATCCAATGGAGCCTTGGTGAGATTTGAATCCTCTGATGATTTGTCTGGGAGAAGGAAAAGAGTTTATCATCTTCCTAGTGGCCCAAGTGCTTTAGGAATTTAACCTAATTATTCTATGTAAAACATGTGGCATAGTGAAAAAAAACACTGGATTCAGAGTCAGGAGACCCCAGACTTACTTCATTTCCTTCACTAACTACATACATGATTTTGGGCAAGGTATTTCACCTTTCTGGGTATCAGTTTCTTCGTCTCCGAAATGGGGATAAAGAATAAGGTGATAAATGGACATTGGCCAAGTCAATTTCTCTCCCTTTGTCATTGTTTCTTTTCTATAAAACAAGGAGGATGCTCATACTTGCATTTTGGAGGTTTCTTATGAATTTGCACACTTTGAAACACCATATAAATGTCAACTATTCACATATCATCAACGGAGGAAGCATCATCTATCAAGCCAGGGGGTAGATCTGGATAGGCTCTAAAATCCATTTCAGCTCTGAAAGTCTGTGAGTCTATAAAAACTGGGGGGCCTAAAAGTCTCTAAACCTGCCTGTGACCCCAACGTGATATGTTCAGTTTTAATCTTTTATTTTTGCCCTTCCAAAAAAACAGTAAGGAGTGGGAAGTGGGGGGTGTGGACAGTGGAAGGGAAGGCTAATAAAATGATTGGTGCTGTCTGGATAAGCCAGATCCCATAAATCTCCTTAGAAAGATAATCACCAAGGAGTTTACAACCTCTCTTTAAATATTCCTTCTGCTACTCTATTCCTTGGGTGAAAACTACCTCTTCTTCACCCGTCTCTTCCCTCCTCCCACCTCCTCCCCACAGCCCAGGAAGGGTTGAAAACTGGGCCACAGAAATGCTAATGAGACTGAGAATTTAATCACAATGTTTTTTTTTTTAAATAGCATTAAAAGGCCCAATTATTAAATAAATGTAATTGGTACAACAGAAGTACTTTAACGTGTCTGCTAAGTGTTGTAGTATTTGAAGTATCTCATAAACATGGAGAAATTAGGCTTTGAAATAGCCCCCAGAGAGGAAGTTAAATTCTGGACATGTAGAAGAAAGAGGGGGAAAGCAGGAAGAGACTGACACTATGGCAGGTAGAATTGGAAGAATGGGGTCTCCTGCTATACCAACCACTGCCCATGTCTTAAAGTGCCTTCCTGGTCATTGACAGGACAAGACACTGACAAAGCCTTTGACAGTTTCTCACCAGCTTGTCCCCACGGGATCCTTGGGAAGTGGGGTAGCAGTATGATTCACCATGTCACTGAAGAGACTGAGGTCTCAGAGGGAAAATTGCATTGTTGAAGGTCACTGAAGGGTTTTTCCACAAGAGGCTGCCTACTCCTTTGATTGCCATTTACCCTTATCTGTAGGTTGACCCAAGTTCCATTTCCCATCTCCCTAAACTACCCTCAATGCCTCTCCTGAAAAGAGCCCCCAGTGGTAATGTCTTCCCAACAGCTGTGCACCAGACACAATTAAAAGGAGTACTGCTGTTCCATACGGCGGCCGCCTGCTCTCTCAAGTGAGCCCCTTAACAGCTTCAGAAACCAGCAGGGGAAGCTTAGCAGCTTACCCATTCAGACTTGGTGGTAGCAATTTCCCCTGGTACTTTTCCATGCCTAAGTTACCCCATGGTTGCCTGGTGCTTGTTGTCACCTTGTACCCTCCCCCATTTCCCTCTTCTTTCTGCTCCTCCTGGTACCAGTTCAAGGCTGGGAGCAGGTGCAGGACTTGGAAGAGATAGGGAGAGCCCATTATCAACCTACATGTTAATTGTCAAATTAATGTCACAGCGAATGAACCCCAGAGAAACAAGAAATAGTTCTGAGAACCCCTTTCTCTGTTTAGTCTATCCTTCTGTCTTCAGGCAGGACTAAACCTAAATCAATGAGAAATAAACTTTAAAAAAGACTTCTAGAAGAGATTCCACACCACTCTTAATTGCTTCCCTAAGTGTTTACCAACTATCGTTGTTCAGAAGTTCTTCCCATTCACCTGGATCTGAATGCCTCTTGAAATAATTCCTTACATTTGTGTTATCTGTAGACATGGGGAAAAGCCATCCTTACTTCCCATTTTCCAGTGAGAGATTTAGAAATCCTGACCCCTCAGGTGAAATTTTCAGTATTTTGTGGTGATGTGACTAAGAGTCTGCAATATCAGAGGGAGCCTGAATCCCACCATGGGTAGGGTCTACAGGCTCCCAGTGAAACATATATTCCATAATTTCAACTGAGGTTGATAGGATTTTCCATGGATAACCTCTTTTAATGAATGAGTTCATTCATCCATTCATACACTTTGAACATGGACTAAAAACAGAGAATGGTTTGGGTTCAGAATTGAATAAGAGAATAGGCCAATTTGCCTTTGGACAATTATCCAAATTATCCAATTATCCAGTCCTTTCAATGATTCCAAGCTATTCTCTTGCAATAAAACAAATGCATACACACATATGTGCATCCATCCATCCATCCATACATACATACATACATACATACACTCATGCACACATACACACAAAATCCATTAACATCACCATCCACCTGGTGATCCTATATTCATTAGATTGCAAGGTCCTTGATGGCAGGGACTTTTTGCCTATTTTTATATCTCTAGCACTTAGCATAGCACATGGCACAGAGTAGGTGCTTATTGGTTGATTGATTATGTGGAAGCGCGCTATGGAACACCAGAAGAAGTAGAAAGAACACTATATTTGGAGTGAGAGAACCTGTATTCAAAATTCTTGCCACTCATTACCTGTGCGACCTGGGACAACTCACACCTCTCTGGACCCCAGTTTCTTCATCTGCAAAGTGAAAAAAATTAGATCACATGGGCTCTGAGGTCCCTCTAAGCTTAAATGATTCTATCAATCTATGATCATGATTTCAGAGGTTTCAAACTGCAGGTGACCCAAAAGGTAGGGATGCATGTAGGCTACAGCACATTACCAATTATGGAGAAGTGAAAAGTGAAAGAAAGTTCAGGAGAAGTGAAAGAAGAGATATTATTAAAGGATATATATGAATTGAAAAGTATTAGAGGATAATAGATCTAGATTTGGAAGGGAGTTTAGAGATCATCTAGTCCAACTCCCTCTTACAGATGGGACAATTGAGCCCCAGATTAGTTAAGTGACTTGCCCAAGGTCACACAGGCAGTGAGTGGTACAACTGAGATTTGAACTCAGGTCCCATCACCCTAGGAGTTGTTGTTGTTGTTGGTGGTGGTGGTGGTGGTGGTCATTTGTTTCTGAAGAGGACCAATGGCATCACAGACTTGACTTGCAAGTGAGTTAGATTTAAGTGAGGTAGAGTTTCACAGTCATCAGCCTCACTCACTCTTTCAGAGTCATCAAAGTCCAGCAGCAAGACAAAAATTAAGATGATAGTTGATGGCCTGGGATGCAGTAAATGACCTTGGCATCTTCAATATCTGACCAAGCTCTAAGCCAGCGGTGGAGAACCTGTGGCCCTCAAGTGTGGCCCTTTGACCGAATATGATCCAGTCCTTTAGAGTCTTTCAAAGGGCCGCACTTGAGGACCTAGAGGGCCACGTGTGTCCTTGAGGCCACAGGTTTCCCACCCCTGCTAAAGCACTCCACAACTCCTGTTTCAGCTGCCCTAGTAGCAAGAGCAGATGAATGAATGACGCACCAGCACTGACAAAGAACTATGAAAATATCTAGAAAAAAGCCTCCAGGATACCGTGTAGATCTTCTGTGCAAATACTCTGCGGAGTATTTATGGAAAGACCCAGGTGAGAACTGTGAGGGATGAGACAGCACAGATAGGTTTTCATCTGTACCAGCAGAGGGGATGTTCACATTGATGAGATGAGCTATCCAATGAAGGATCAAAGTAAGAATGTCTCAATCACTCTGTGGGTCTATGCCACGCAGCTGCGGTCTCTAGACCAGAAATGGACAGAGTGACAGCCCATGAAGACTCTAAAGGAGTCCAGGAAAGACTAAGGTTGAGACGATAGAGAAGCGAGATCTGCCCAGTGCTTCTGTTTCCTCACCTATGGAAAGGTGGGGGGGGGGGGGGAGAATTAATGCCTTCTGTGTCGCATCTGCCCAGTGCAGTTGAGCTGGTGAGACTGATTGCTTGGGGAGCATGCCTGACTCTTGACTATCCATCCTAGCACCCATTTTACTAACGGAGTCAGCCCAGGTGAAATATGATCTAACCAGTGCTTTGAGATCCCTGAAGGAGAAGCCTGGAGAGGAAAGAGGAGGCGGGGCAGGGGCGGGGGGGGAGATGCAAAGGGAGAAGAATTGTCACAAATTATTACCATGTGAGGAGCTCTGTAAACGCGAGGTTATTACTTTTATTATTGTTATTATTAGCCGTAATGGCTGAGTGAGCAGTTCACTTGGCCCTAATAGAAAATTGCTCCTGACAACTCACCGTAACCACAGGATCCCAGGCAAAGCAATTGAGAGAAATGTTTTTAACTTCACCAGGGAATGACACATGGAGAGACTTATACCGACCTGGTTCCCAAAGCAGTAGAGCGATGCATCTTGTTCCCTCTCCCCAGCCTGTGGCTTGGAGCGGGTGGGGCTGAGGGCAAGAGAGCAAGGGGAACCTCGCAGAGGCCCAAATTACCCCTGGCAAAGGTAAGCGCTCTCTTCCTGGCCCAGCTGGCAGGGTGCAGGGGCCAGGGCAGGGAAGACGGTCCCATATCCATCTTCTTTTTGCTCGCCAGTGAGCCCATTAGGAATGTATCTCTGTCTCCGCACTGATTGCTCTTCTACGCTATTAATTTGCGGTCGTATTAATTCCTGCTGCTGTTATACAGCTAGGTGATGCAGAACAAAGCTTCTCATTAACATGGCAAAGGAGTTATTGCTACTGCCAGGGTTGATTTTTTTTAACCCTCCTCCCTTCCCCCATCTCCCCATCCCCCCCACCCCTCACATCCCTCCAACCTCTATTCTGTCCTGACATGAGTTGTTCCTTGATCCTTGGAACATGACCAATGGGCCATGAAACTGAGAATGAAGCCCAGGCAAATCTGGAGCTGCCAAAGGTGGTCAGGATGTTTGCAGGCAAATAAAGAAACCCCTTTTATCTATATTTTCTCCTCTTTATCGGCCTTTTCCTTTATTCAGTGACATGTTGTTCTTGACGTTGTAAATTGGTTTTGCTCCTCAGCCTTCAGAAGGATGTGTGAAACAGCCTGGCCTAGTGGGTAAGGCTTTAGAGTCACAGGAGGTGAGTTTGAATACCTGTTCTTCTATCCACTTCCTATGTGATCTTGGGTAAGTTGTCATGACTCTCTGGGCTTCAATTTCTTTATCTATAAAATGAAGATCAGGGGAGGAGTGCAGGATTGCTCCTAGATGTAATATAAATCCACTGGAGTTTATCGAGAAGTGGGGATGGCATGACCAGGCTTGTGGTTTAGGAAAATCCCCAAGGCAGTTGAGTAGAGGATACTGTATTTCACCGCATAATTGCCACCACCACATAATAGTCGCACCCTGTGTTTTTCAGTCCAAAAATTGGTTTGTAACCTTTCATCGTGGAATCGTCACATGTTATAATTCTGTTTGTCATGCCACTTAAAAGGTAAACAGAGTAGCAATGTATTCACCAGAGGCATGTGGATATGCATTTATCTCTTGCACATTGTGAGCTACAAGTCTAGAATTTTCAGCACATGTCAGTATTCAGTTTTGCTGTATATTACCTGTATATTCACAATTTCATTCACTATTCACATATTCACTTTCATACATTCTAATCTTGCAACAAAGACCATTTAGTAATAAATGATTTTTTAAGTAATGCCAACATAATTTTTTTAAACGCTTCATGTAATGGTCACAACCTACTTTTTCCGCAAAAAAAAAAAGGCATAAAATCTGTGATGTTTATACAGTGAAATACTGTAGATTGGAGCAGAAAGAGAGGCTTGAGACAGTGAGAACAATTAGGATGCTACTGAAATAGTTGAGGTGATCAGCACTTAACTAGAGTGGTTGTCTACGTGAGCAGAGAGAGGTAAACCTATAGGAGACATATAGGGCAATGAGAAACACAGAGATTCGACAACTTGATGGATATATGGGGTGAGTGAGAGGGTGAAAGTTAGGATGCCACTGAGCTTTTGAACCTGGGTGACTGGAAAGGTAGCGGTGCCCTTGCCAGTAATCGGAAAGTCAAGGAGAGGGGTGAGTTTGAGAGGAAAGATAACGAGTTCCAGTTTGGATGTGCCGACCTACAGGGCGTCCAGTCTGAAGTGTCCAGGAGGCTGTTTGTGCCACAGCACCAGACACAGAGGCAGTCTAGGGCTAGACACAGAGATCCGGGAAAACTTCCCGGCATGGAGATAACAACCGAACCCACAGAAAGTGACGAGATCCTTAAGGTTTTGAGAGAAAAGAGGGTTCAGGGCAGAGCCCCGGGGGCACACTCACAATTAGTGGGCGTGACATGAATGAAAAAGGAGGCTGTCAGACAGGTAGGAGAAGAACCGAGACTCAGCAGTGCCTGGAAAACCCAGAGAGCAGAGAGTATCCTGGAGGAGAATGATTTGAATAGGTGGATGGAGGCGTAGTGAAGTATATAGAATGCTTGGCTTGCAGTCAGGAAGACTTCAAAATCCCCTCCCCCCAACACTTACCAGGCACGAAACCTGGAGCGAGTCCCTTAAAGTCTTTGAGACTCAGTTTTCTCACGTGAAATGGAGAAGGTAATAATACCATTGGTATAGGCTTCACATTATAATGTGTGGGATCGTTATCATCAATAACGATGTCTTGTTAGACTCAGAGTTAACAGCTTTAGTTAGGCTCGATTCTAACTCAGTCTGTCCCTTGGGCCAATCTCTGTGCCTCACTTTCCTAATCTATAAAATGGAAATAAAAATGCCTTTACTATTGTGATGATCGATCAGAAAAGATAACAAACACAAGAAAGCATTTTACCCATCCATAAAGTTCTATGTAGAAATAAATTTTTATGAGTTTGGGGCTGTATTTTATTCAAGGGGGTGGTCTAGTATTAGCCCTGGTGCACACTTGAGAAGCGATCTTATGAGATTAGTAGCTCGGTCTGGGCACCATGGAACTCTTTTCCTCCGTGTGATTCTAAGAAGCACATACAGGGATGAAACCCATGACCCAGCATCACTAGTGTTCAGAAGCATACTAGGAATTGTTTTAGCCAGTGGAGGAGAGAGAAGTACAGAGGGTGTACATCCAACTGCATGAAGGGTGCAGTCTGTCCCCTTTCCTGTCTGCCTTTTCTAGCTTTCACAGGCCTCAGACCTTCTCCCTCTTCTGGGGCCTGTTTTCTCCTTGCCATTCCTCAACTCTCCAGTGACCTTGGAGATGCTTGTGAGTGGAGGGTTATTATGCATTGGGAGAGCAGTCTCCATTCCACTGTTGGAAAGAAGTACATCCATTCCAAATGACAGTATCTGAGAAAAAGCCTCAGCCACCCCACCCTAGTTATAGTTCTGTTAGCACTGTGCTCACACAAATAACTGATTTAAAGGCTTCTGGATATAAATCCTTAACAGCAACTTCCTATTGAGTGAAAGTAATGGGCTTCAGGTCATAACTGGGTATCTGGGGAGCATGATGTGCTAGTTTAAAGGTTTTCATTCTCTCCTCCTTCTCCTTCTCCTTCTCCTTCTCCTTCTCCTTCTCCTTCTCCTTCTCCTTCTCCTTCTCCTTCTCCTTCTCCTTCTCCTTCTCCTCCTCCTTCTCCTTCTCCTCCTCCTCCTTCTTCTCCTTCTCCTTCTTGTTCTCCCTCTCTCCCCTCCCTCCCCATTTTCTTTCTCTCTGTCTCTGTCTCTCCCCACTTCTTTGTCTCCTGATGCTTCTTTCTTTTCTCCCAATTATAACTCACATTTTCCTTTCTCTCCACTCATAACTCATTTACTGATCCATATGTTTCTCCACTATCACTCCCATCTTGCTTTATAAGAAGCACACTAAAAATAGATGGTGGCCCTTGAAACAGCTGCAGGATAGAGAGGGTCAGCTTTTCCCTACCTGAGAGCATAATGAATGGCATTCTACCTCCTTTGAGTTAGACCAAAGTTCAGGCAAGGGAACTAAAGAAGAGAGAGAAGGTAAGAGGATGAGTTGGGTACAGCTCTTCTTCTGGGTATAAAATTCACTAGCAACATGGATTACTATTCAATTCAACAAACAGTCATTAATTGTGTACTATATACAAGGCATTTTGCTAGGCACTGGATCATAAAGAACATTACATCAGCTTTGTAGCCAGACACCCAGAGCCAATACCACTACTGAAAAGCAAGAGGAGCCAGTCGCCATTAAAATTGGCCAGTGTGCTAAGGCTAGACAATGGAAAACCAATGAGGTGAAGAAAGATTTAATGATCCACTCTCAGGTAACTCTGTCATTTACTGAAGGTTCCTCCCATCTCTTCCAAGGTAAAAGAACCTCTTTTGTCCTTGCCTCTGAGAAAGCAAGGGATCGTTGGACTGGAGCCAATGTGATTTGGGTTTAATAGACTACCATGAATTTTTAAATATAGTAGAAAGAAATGCTCAAACTTATTTATAACAGGAACATGTCCTTTTAAAAGGGCAGAGGTGAAGCTACAAACATTTGTAAGGGCTCTGCTCACCTTCTAGGGATCTAAGAACTATTTTAAATTCCTAAACAGTTCTTTTATCTTCATAGATATTTGATGGTAAATGGGTCATGTTTTATTCTTAAGTGATGATTTCTCAAAAGCAGAATTACTTATTGTTATGGGCTATCCTTGTCACTGATGAGTATGTCCAATTTAATCATAGCTGATTATTACCAGGTAACCATCCTATAACTGGACCAGAAGAACTTGGGATATGGGAAACACCATCTACTGTGATTTGTATTCCCTAAAATCAATGAATGAATGAATGAACAAGCACTCATTAAGCACCTTCTTTGTACCAAGCCCTGTGCCACTGAACTTATAAAGACAAAACTCAAACAGTTCCTCCCCTCAGTGGGCAGTCTGGTAGCATACTGGACTTGACATCAGAAAAACATGTTTTTGAGTCCTGTATCAGATAATTACTAGTTGTGTGACCCTGAGCAAGTCACTTAACCTCTCCTTGCCTCAGTTTTCTCATTTACAAAATGAGATATTAATAGCACTTATTTCACAAGGTTATTGTGAAGTTCAACCAACATAATATATTAAAAGTGCTTTACAAACATTAAAGTGCTATATAAATCATTAGCTACTATAATTATTTTCATTTTGCCCCACCTTTTGTGCATGGCTAGATCTCAAGACTCTCTCTGTCCTGGACCTCTTCTATTCTTTCTCTTCACTCCCTCTATCTTGATTTTCTCATTAGTTTGCATGAGTTCAATTACCATCTCTGTACAGATGATTCCTGGATCTCTAGATCCATCCCTGGCCACCCTCCTGAACTCCAGTCCCATATAATGAATTGCTTATTCGATGCCTTTACCTCCATCTGGGTGTCTTGTAGAATATTTCAAACCCAACATTTCTGAGACAAAATTATCTCCTTCCCTCCCCCTCCAAATCCCTCCTTTCTACCTAGCTTCACTGTTTTTTCTTGAGATCACAGCCATCTTTCTAATCATCCAGGCTTACAACCTTGGAATCATGCTCCACACTCCCTCCCCTTCAACCTTCTTATCTAATCAAATACAAAATCTTACTGCTTCAACCCCTCCAATATTTCTTGAATCCATCCCTTTCTTTCTGCTCACACAATCACCATCCTAGTTCAGGTATTCACCACTTCTTGCCTGGACCATGGCTCTAGCTTCCTAACTGGTCTCCTTGTATTTAGTTTTATCCTCTGCCCAATTGCCAAATTATATTCTTGAAGCACATGTATGACCATGTCACTCCCTTACTCCAGATGCTCCAGGGGCTCCCCATTTCCTCTAGGATCAAATACAAACTCTTCTGTTTGGCATTGAAAGCTCTTCGCAATCTGATTCTGCTCTACTTTTCCAGGCTTGTTCCATATTATTCCCCTTCACAATTCTCTGTTTCAGTTGAATAGTTCTAATTGCTATTCCCTACGCACACTGCATCTCTCAATTCCATACTTTTACACAGGCTTTTCCCCATGCCAGGAATCCACTTCCTTCTTGCATCTATCTTGTACAATTCTTGGCTTCCTTAAAGGTTTAGCTCTTTATAGTGTCCCCTCTTTACAGGATGCCTAACTTGATCCTTTCTCTTCTTCTATCCCAACCCCAGTTGACAATGCCCTTCAAAGTTACTCTGAATTTACATTGTATGCATTTTGTTTGTATATCTATCTATCTACCTATCTATCTATCTATCTATCTATCTATCTATCTATCTATCTATCTGTCTGTCTATGAGATTTTCTCCCAGTTTTCTCCTCTGTGAGGGCCAGGTCTGTGCCATTTTTTGTCCCTGTTTCTGAAGTGACTAGCCCAGGATAGGCACCTAAGAAATGCCTGTTTGATTTAATTGCTAAATTGATTAAGGTAAAGAAATTGGAGAGGCCGTTCATAGTTAGTTCTGGGTGAATCCAGGAAGGTCAAGAATCAGAGTGGCAATATTGCATCATCAATTTATACCAAGGCCAAGTACACTTGAATTTTATGACAGCTCTGTAGGTCTGACCTTCTCTATTCTTTCTTTTATCCACTGGTCCCTGATCATTACTTTCCTCATTTTTAAGATGACAGGGTCAGATTAGGCAATATCTAATGTCCTTTCCAACCCTAAAAAGTGAGTGATTCTATTTCTAATTAATCTAGCTCCCCTTCAAAGTCAGACCTAAATAACTGAGAAAATATTAATTGCTCATGGGTAGGCTGAGCCAATATAATAAAAATGACAATTCTACCTAAATTAATCTATTTATTTAGTGCCATGCCAATCAAACTATCAAAAATTGTTTTATAGAGCTAGAAAAATAATAATAATTCACCTGGAAGAAAAAAAAACTCAAGGATATCAAGGTTATCAATGAAAAAAAATGTGAAAGAAGGTGGTCTAGCTGTACCAGATCTCAAACTGTATTATAAAGTAGTAATTACCAAAACAATCTGGTACTGGCTAAGAAATAGAGTAGTGGATCAGTGGAATAGATTAGGTACAAATTACATTATAGTAAATGACCATAGTAATCTAGTACTTGGTACTATCTAGTACTTCATAAGATCCAAGCTTTTGGAACAAAAACTCATTATTTAACAAAAAACTACAGGGAAAACTGGAAAACAGTATGGCAGAAACCAGGTATAGATCCACATCTCTCACCATATACCAAGATAAGGTCAAAACAGGTACATGATTTACACATGAAGGGTGATGCCATCAGCAAATTAAGAGAGCATGGAATAGTTTATCTGTCAGATTTATGGATAAGGAAAGAATTTGGGACTAAAGAAGATACAGAGAGCATTACAAAATATAAAATATATAATTTTGATTAAGTAAATTAAAAAGCTTTTCCACAAAAAACCCAATGCAACCAAAATTATAAGGAAAACAGAAAACTGGGGGAAATTTTTTGCAGCAAGTATTTCTAATAAAGGCTTCATTTCTCAAATATATAGAGAATTTAGTCAAATTTACAAAAATTCAAGTCATTCCCCAACTGATAAATTGCCAAAGGATATGAACAGGCTGTTTTCAGACAAAGAAATCAAGGCTATCTATAGTCATATGAAAAAATGCTTTAAATCACTATTGATCAGAGAAATGCAAATTAAAACAACTCTGAGGTATCACCTCATACCTATCAGAGTGGCCAATATGACAAAAAAGGAAAATGTTGGATGTTGGAGGGGATTTGGGCAAACTGGGACACTAATGTACTGCTGGTGGAGTTGTGAACTGATCCAACTATTCTGGAGAGCAATTTGGAACTGTGCCAAAAGGGCATAAAACTTATATCCTTTGATGTAACAATACCATCACTAGGTCTATATCCCAAAGGCATCCAAAAAAAGGGAAAAGAACCTATTTGTACAAAAATATTTATACCAGCTCTTTTTGTGGTGGCTAAGAACTGGAAGTCAAAGAGATGCCCATCAACTGGAGAATGGTTGAACAAGCTGTGGTATTTGATTGTAATGGAATATTATTGTGCTGTAAGAAATGACAAGCAGGATGATTTCAGAAAAACCTGGAAAGACTTAGATGAACTGATGCATAGTGAAGTGAACAGAACTGGAGAATGTTGTACACAGTAACAGCATATTGTTTGATGAAGAATTTTGAATGACTTAGCTATTCTCAGCAATACAGTGATCCAAGACAATCCCAAAGGACTAATGATGAAGCATGCTATCTGCCTCCAGAGAAAGAATTCATATTGATTGAATAGAGATTGAAACATGCTATTTTCACTTTCTTTCTTTTTTTCTTTTATTCGAGTCTTCTTGTACAAAATGACTAATATGGAAATGTTTTATATGATTACTTATGTATAACCTATATCTGATTGCTTAGCATCTCAGGGAGGGGGGAGGGAGGGAGAAATAGAATAGAATAGAATAGAATAGAAATAGAACTCAAAACTTTAAATGAAAATGTTAAAAAAATTCAAAAGTAATAATAAGAAAAAAAAGTTTATCTCCTATTGGACACTAGAAATACTGTAGGAAAGGGACCCCATCTTATAAGAATACCTCTATTTGAATGCTACCTGTCTCTGTCAGGAGGATACAATGAAGTGTTGAGTTTTATTAGCTTGAACGCCAAAATGAGGCTGCCAGTCTCCTACAATATATTGGTGCTGCCAGCAAGAGTCAGGCAATGCAACTGCTTTATTTATCCCGCATGTCAGGCAGGAAGCCTGACACCCAGAGTGTGGCTGATGCAGAGTGACACTGTCCCTGCCGCCCAGTAACCAACATTTCCTTTTTAACATCTCTGTGTTTGATATTGATCTCCTCTTCCCTGCCTCCCTCTCACGTAGCCTGCTCCCCATCACCTCAATCCCATCCCCACATCGGCATGGCCCTCATTTCGTAGCAATGCCCTAAAAGGGTCACAGAGGGAATGTGAGGGTCATTTCCTCCAGGGTAGTTGGATAGGGCCTTAGCTGGTGAGTAGGAGAGATGTGGTTCTTGGTGGGGGGGGCAGGGGTTGGAGGAGGGGGAAGTTTATGGGTTCAGAAGGCATTCAATGCAACTTCCTCACTTACAGATGAGGAAGCTGAGACCCAAAAAGTTTTACTGATGTATCCAGGGTCACATAGGTAGTACCTGACAGACCGAAGCGGGAGAAGGGAAGGAAACAACTATTTATGAAGCACCAGGCACTTTACAAACATCCCATTTGATCCTACCCACAACCTTGAGGGGTAGATGCTATTATTATCCCTATTTTACAGTTGTGGAAACTGAGGCAGATAGAGGTTAAGTGAGGCCCAGGGTCATACAGCTAGTAAATGTCTAAGACTAGATTTAAACTCAGGACATATCCACTGTGTTGTATAGCTACAGCTGTTGGATCCAGGTTCTCTGACTGATTCTGCAGTCAGGGCCCTTTCATTTGTTTCACACTGACTTGAGGCAGGTAGGTAGCTTAGTGGGTAGAGGGTTAGACTTGAAGTCTGGAAGATGTGAATTCAAATCCTTCTTCAGACACTATTAGAAGTTGGTCAGATCACGTCACTTCTCTGGGTCACAATTTCCCCATTTTTTAAATAAAGGGGTTGGACTCTGTGGCCTTCAAGGTTCCTCTCATCTCTAAATCTCAAATCCTATGGCCCTATGACTTTCTTCTTTCATTGAACCAGCCTTTGTTATATCTGTGACAAGCTATAGGACTATCTTGTCATAGGAAAACATAACAATATCAGAAATACCACGTAGAGTCAGGCCTGTGCTTTGTCCAGGTCAGTGTCCTGTCCCTGAAGGGAGTACTGAGGATCTTTTAGAAGGACCCCAGCCTTATTCTTATTCTCATTCTCCTCTGAGTTCATTTAAATGAGCTCTTCTGCACTCACTTGTAAATATTTCTCTGCTCTCCTAAGGATTGCCAAGGGTAGCTAGTTTTCTTGGATTCTGTCTTCTAACCAGTGGATCCAGTTGTATGCCTGGTGGGAGCCATCAGCTATGTGTACCTGGTGGGGGCCACCAGCTGTATGTGCCTAGTGGGGGCCATCAGCTATATGTGTGCCTGGTGGGGGTCATTAGTTACGTGTGTCTGATGGGGGCCATCAGCTATGTGTGTGCCTGCTGGGGGCCATAAGGTCCTAATGGATGTTGCTATTAAGTTCAGCCTTCCTCAGGCTGAGCACTATAGGGAACAGTTCTCAGGCTGAGAAAACCAAGTGCTTTTGTTAAGGTACTCCCTGTCAAAGTTTCTTACCCCTACCCCCTCCACTGAAACATCTTCCAAAGGAATGCCACAGTCTAATTCCTGAGTCCAGGAATGCATGCTGGTATACAAAGTAGGATCAGAAGGCATCTGGTGGTCCTTCCTGAATGTCAGATGGTAGGGATTCTAAACTACTCCCTGGCTAAGCTTGGATTAGAGGTAGTAGATGTGGGGGCAGATTGCCCTCAGGCATCTCTCTGAAAGCCCCACTCTTGTTTAAGCTCTCCCCAGATGGAGAAAGAATGGGGTATGTGACCCAGACCAGGAAGATCATAAAGGCTGTTCAGAAGGTGCCTCAAAATAGCTCTTGGTCAGAATGTTGGAGAACAGTCCTCTGCTTGACACATTGACAAGGATGTGCCTAGAGCAAAATTCTCTTCTTTGAAAGCTCTGTCTCCTTCTAATTGAAAATCTGTATGAAGGAACCGGAGCCAGGGTCTGCTTAACCCTAGTGACCTCTCTGCTTAACACTGCATCAGGAAAGTGAAACCACCGCACATAGCAAGATCAGATGCTGAAAAGGAATTGGCATCTGGAGCCGGGATTTAAACAAATGTGGCAGCATTTACCCTTCTCCCATCTTCCCTTTGTACGAGGGCTGGAGGCTGCAAGTTAAAGAAAAGCACCTCCATTATGGAATGCAAAGAGATCTGACCTGTGTCCTGATACATAGAACCAGAAGGACAGGCTCTCCCTCTACTGGGTATGATGTCTGACCCGCGGCCCTATGAAGAGAGCGTGAGGCTGGACATCGAGAAATCTGGGGTTAACGAGAACTCTACTACATTAGCTGGCCTCATACTTCTTCTTGGAATGGCCACTTTTAGGGAGGGACCTCCCCTGGTTGTGAGGAAGGAGCTTTGGAAATCTGTGATATAACCATGAGTTATTATTTTTTATTATGATGTTTTAAGGCTCTGTGCATTTTCAACGTGAATACTTCCACCACCAACGGCAAATCACAACCTCTTTATGCTTCAATAGATGGTCGTCGAGAGTTGTCACTGAAGAAGTCTTTACCTGATGACCAACGTGGTGACGAGCCTGTCCATACCTGGTTAGGATAATGTACCTAACACGTCATACATCATACATGGGCACCAGGCCCATACTTTTAAATGTATCCCTCTCTACCTCCCTGAAAGTTTGGTAAGAATTGCCAGAGCTTATTCTCCACTGACACCTAGCCCTGGAGAACCCTGGAGGACCTCCACACCACGATGAAGGATTATTGAAGGAATTAAGAGGAGTCAACATGTTCTTATTTTTTTTTAGAGGTAGCCAGCTGGCCTAACGCATAGAGTACTGGAGCAAGGAAGACCAAATCGAATCCTGCCCCAGACTCTTATTAACAGCGTCTTCTCAGGCAACTCACTTGGCAGCTCTGGGCCTCAGTTTCCAAATACATAAAATGGGCATGATAAGAACCACCTTACTTGGTAGTCATGAGGATCAAATGTGATTTTATGTACCTATACACATGTATATAGTGCTTTGCAAACCTTTAAGTGACATGTATATATATATATATATATATATATATATATACACACATATATATATATATTAGCTGTTATTATTAATATCATTATTATTTTGTGGTGGTTGTTTCTTTTCCTTCTTCTCTACTTCTACTTCCACAATGTCAGAAATACTATTTTCTAGATTGTATTATCTGCCTCCAGTTGCTGTTTCAACTAAGATACCTTCATAAAGTATCGTGCTGCTTATCCAATACCTCTAAAGTTTCATGTCCCCAGGTACCTGAGGGTTGAGTCATGTCATATAGCAAGGCTTCTAGGTGGTAGTAGTAGTAGTGATGGTGGTGGTAGTGGTGGTAGTAGTGGTGGTGGTAGTAGTAGTAGTAGTAGTAGTAGTAGTAATAGCAGTAGTAGTAGTAGCTGATAGAGTGCTTACTACGTGCCAAGCACTGTGCTAAGCAATTTATAATTATTACCTCATTTAATCCTCACCACAACCCCAGGAGGTAGGTTGTTATCTCCATTTTACAGATGAAGAAACTGAGGCAAAACAGGGGTTAAGTGACTTGCTCAAGGAGTTACAGCTAATAAGTGTCTGGGGCTGGACCTAACTCGAGTCGTCTGACGCCAGGTCTGACACTCTATCCACTGTGCCACCTAGTTGCCTTCCAGGTGCCCTTTGCACTAAACATGACAAGGACTCCTGATCCTCTATTCCAAGGGGACCTACTAGGATTGGGCCTCTAGCATTATGTGCTTACTTCCTCAGTACATTCTTTTCTTCCTTCTCCATATCTTCAGCCTACATGTCCACCCCTACTGCCTTTCCTGCCTTCTCTCATCAGTCAGATAGTCAATAAACATTTATTAGATGCCTATTGTGTGCCAGGCACTGTACTAAGCACTGTTCTCCTCTTCCTTTTTCTTGTGAACTGAAGAATTATCATCCATATCCTAGTCTTCTTCAAATAGAAGTATTAAAAAGATAAGGGGGTGGGAGTGGGGAGAGAGTTTGCAAATCCACAGTAGCCCTGGCACTTTAGACAAACAGAGCATAAGTAGATGTGTTCCTGCATTGTTTTATTAAACTGTCTGAAATCAGACAGAACATAACATGCTTCATAATTTCTATTTGTTGTTGAGTCGTTTCGGTCATGTCCCAACTCTTTGTGAACCCATTCGGGGCTTTCTTGGCGAAGATCCTGGAGTGGTTTGCATTTCCTTCTCCAGCTCATTTTACAGATGAGAAAATTGAGGCAAACAGGGTTAAGTGACTTGCCCAGGGTCACACAGTTAGTAAGCATCTGAGGCCAGGTTTGAACTCAGGAAGCTGAGTCTTCCTGACTCTAGGACCAGTGCTCTATCTACTGTGCCGCTTAGCTGCCCTGTCTACTTCTTACTAAGATAGATGTTCTTAGACAAAAGCAGTATTTTAGAGCGCAACCTACTATTCTAAATTCATCCGTTCATTCAATTCATTCATTCCATGTACATTTATTAAACAGTTACTGAATATAAAGCATCTTGCTGGGCTATGTGGTAACAAAGACAAATCCAGACAATAGCTTTGGACTCTGGAGGAGCCTACGTATTCTACTCTAGGGACCCATCATTTAAGGGACAGTGATTTGGATCAGCCATCGAAACCTGTAGTCTTAGAGAGTTGCCTAGAGCACAGAAAAGCCTTTAGAGCAACTTGCCCAGAGTTACACCACCGGTCTGTGTCAGAGGCTGGACGTGAAATCCAGCACTTCCTGACTTTGAGACCAGCTCCTTGTCCGTCATGCTGAACTGCTTTTTGACAGACAAATAAATACAATATGATTTGAGGAGGGAGAAGCCATCCACAACCAAGGGGAACACTCCCATGGGGAGACCTGAATTCAGTCTTGAAAAAAAGCTGATGATTCTGGCAAAATCACACTAAACGCAACCAAGAATAAAAACTAATGTTTTGGGAAGGTGCAAGTAAAGCTTATTAGACTTAGATTCATAAAGAGAGGAGTGGAAAAAGACAGAGAGGTCACAGTACAAACCTCTCATTTTACAAGTGAGGAGTTTGAAAATTTCAGTTAATTATCCAACATGACACAGCTAGTCACAGGTATAGCAAGGATTGGAATCCAGATCTCTGGTGCCCTTTCCATTGTAACCAGGGTTCTTGACTTCTGTTGTGTCATGGAATCTAACCAGTCTGGTCAAACCTATGGATGCCTTCTCAAAGTCATGTTTTTAAATGCATAAAATAAAATACAGAAAAAACCAATTAGATTGAAATAGTTATGAAAATGTAAAAAATTAAATAAAATCTACCTCCCCCCTCCGAAGAGCTGCTTTTAAACCAATATATCCCTTAGTCCATAGCTTAAATCCAAAGGAAGATTGTCCCCTCTCCAAGGAGCTACTTTTAAATCAATGTGTCCTCCAGTCTATTCCTTAATTCTGAGGGAAGTTTTAAGGCCCCTGGAACTAACTACCCTTGGAGTTTCTTCTACCAGGGAGGAAAAAGGATTTCTTTCTAGGCCTAAGTCAGTCCCTAAACACAAAAATGCTTCTCAACTAGGAGTGTAGTTGGTTTGAAGGTCTCTGGATATCTCTGGAAGGTAACTCAGTAAATCTCACAGATGCTTCTAGGAAAGAAAAGTTATATAACCTTTAATCTGAATGTAGAAAGATTTTTTTTTCCTGAGGTTTCTTGTTTGCTGTGATGTACTCAAATGAATGCTTAGGTTAACTTAATTTTGTTTTCTGAAATTATGAGAGACATGTAAAGACTACTCAGCATTTGGCTATCACAAATACCCTTCCTAGGGCAGACAGATGTTGGAATATAGGAACTTTGTTAATGGTTAAATTCTGCTTTCTCTAAGGTGTCTGTCCATGGACAATAGAGAATGATGGAGGGAGAACACAGCGAATTCTTCCAAAAAGGGCTCTTCACTCAGCTATCTCCCCATTAACTTTCAAGAACAGCAGTTTAATCTCCAGCATGACTTGTAGACTATCTTAAGGGATTCTCTATGTTTTTTGAAAAGCATTTTTAATGGGCAGTTCTCATCTCCTTCTTGCTGCAAAGAGGAGAGTGATTTTTTTTCAGGCCGGTTTATCATAAGTAAATCTTGGGTGTCTAGGTTTTACATCTTAACGAGAAACAAGCACTTTATAATAACTGTTCAGATTAAACTCCAGCATACTCTCAAACCATTAACCTGAAGGAATTGTAACGATAAATTAAACATATTAATGAAGCTGTACTACAAGCTTGAAATTTGTTAGGTAAATTGTAATGTTATTAACAACCAAGTTGACTTATCACCATCTATCATTGAGGGGAAATGAACTAAAACCATGATTACATGACATGGAAACCCTGCCAGAATAAATAAAAATAGAAATGATTGTTACTCGGAAACGCAAATCTGCTAGGACATTTTCATGGGAGCCTCAGCCCCACAGCCCTTTCTGCTTCCTCCCTTTCTCTTTCTGCACTTCTCCACCATCTGGGCCAGGTCTTCCCATTATCTGTTTTCTCTCCCTTCTTGTTTCAGTAAGGACTTTGGAAACTAGAGGTTTCTCATACATAGTGGTTTATTGTAAAGAGTGCTGGATTTAGATGTGGAAAATCTGGGTTTAAATCCCAGTTATATTACTGAGGAGCCATGTGACCTTGCATAAGTTACTTTCTCATTTCTGAGTTTCCTCATATTTAAAATAAAGAAATTGAACTAAATAAATTCTAAAGTCCCTTCTAGCGCTAACATTTTAGAGTTCTCTGTTGCTTCTTTGGCCATAGAACAGGGTCTTTGCTGGGGCTCCTTCCTGAACATTGGTCTCCTAATCTATGTATCTACCCTCTGTTTAGACTCCTGTGACTATTATTGTCCAGTATCCTCTCCAAACTCAACGTAAGCTATTTGCCACTGTAATAATAACAAACATGATCAACAATTCTGTATTTTAAAGTTAGCAAAGTGCCTAATCTACGTTGCATTAGCTCATATAAGCTTCACAATAATCTTGAAAGGTAGGAACTCCAGGTATTATTCCAAATCATAGCCTAAGAGTTTATGTGACTTGGCCAGGGTCACACTGTGAGTGATAGGAGTGGGATCTGTACCCAGGTCTTCTCGACTGCAAGTAGGGCATTCTCTCCATGAATGGCATGCTACTGAGAAGCGGTACAATGTGTGGAAAGAATCTCAGCTGCAGTCAGGTGACCTGGAGATGTAGGAGACTACAGCTCTAACAGTTACTAATTGGACTTAACCTTATTGAACCTCAATTGTCCTCCTGTGTAAAATGAAAATGATAATATTGGCACTGCTTGATTCACAGAGTTTGTTTGAAGAAAGTACTTTGGAAACCTCAAAGTATTATGATATAAATGTGAGTTATTGTTTGTTTGTGTATGTGTTTTAAATCTTTTCTCATCTATCAAAACAACTCTTAGATACCACATCTCTCCTGTCAGATTGGCTAAAATAACAAAACAGGAAAATGATAAATGCTGGAAAGGATGTGGGAAAATTGGAACATTGTTGCATTGCTGGTGGAGTTGCGAACTGATCCAACCATTCTGGAGAGCAATTTGGAACTATGCCCAAAAGGCTATAAAATGTTCATATCCTTTGACCCAGCAATACCACTTCTAGGGTTGTATCCCAAAGAAATCACACAAGCGGGAAAAGGACCCATATGTACAAGGATATTTATAGCAGCTCTTTTTGTGGTAGCCAAGAATTGGAAATCAAAGGGATGCCCATCAATTGGGGAATGGCTGAACAAGCTGTGGTATATGAAGGTAATGGAATACTATTGTGCCATAAGAAATGGGGATGATACGGACTTCATAACAACCTGGAAAAACCTACACGACATAATGCTGAGTGAGCGGAGCAGAGCCAGGAGAACACTGTACACAACCGCAGATATATGGATTCCATGAGGACCAACCCTGACAGACTTCACTCTTCTCAGCAACACAAGGTGCAAGGACAACTCCAAGGGACTCACGATGGAGAATGCTATCTACATCCAGAGAAAGAACTATGAAGTTTGAATGCAGATTGAGGCACACTTCATGCTCGCCTTTTTCTCTTCTCTTTTTTTTTTTTTTTTTTTTTTTTTTGTTTTGTTTTGTTTTGGTTCTGTTCCTTCTTTCTCATGACTCCTTCCATTGGTCATAATTCTTCTCCACAACTTGACTAGTGTATAAATTAATTCAATGCAAAGTTATTCATGGTAGTTATATGAGATTCCATGCCATCTTGGGGAGGGAGGGGGGAGGGAGGGGAGAAAATCTGGAACTCAAAATTATGTAGAACTGTCTGTTGTAAACAAAAAATAAAAATAAATATTAAAAATAAGCCTTAAACCTCAAAGAATTAAACATTAAAATTATACTTCAGTCAGTTTAATCTTTGATAATTAAAAATTTTATTGTAAAAAAAAGAATTTGGGTACTATGCCATTTCATGCATATGTGTTTAATATTGATATTTATCATCATCTATGGTACCTTTTAGCAAGATGTGGTTTACTTTCTTGTTCCTTTTAATTGGATATATTTTTGTTTTTGTTTTCTGAGATCGTGATTGCTACTTCTGCTTTTTTTATTTTATTTTTTTTTTGCAGGGGGGAAAGGCAGGTCAGTTGGGGTTGGGTGACTTGCCCAGGGTCACATAACTGGTGGGTATGTCAAATGTTTGAGGTCGGATATAAAAAAAAAATCTTTTCTCATCTACAGCTGTTCTGTTCTCCCTGTCTGCTGCCTCTTACCACACCCATTACCCCCCTTAGATTATAAATCCTTCAGTGGAAGTGATCTGGTCTTCTAGTTCAAAATGAAAATTTAAACAGAGCTATTTTAGTTCTTTCAAATGTCTCCATAAGCCTAGTAATTTGGACTCATCGGGCATCCGATCAGTGATCATTTAACATGTGTAGCATTCTTACCGGTGGCATCAGAGAGAGTTGTACCTAAAATACTCTGCACCAATCGTACCTTTTGGGTAGTGCTGTGAAGTTTTAGTTAGGGCTGAGGAGAAGGAGGGTTTGGTACTGTTGGTGTGCACAGGGTGGTACGGAATAATTTCATTGGGCACATAACTCTGG
Organism: Trichosurus vulpecula; assembly: GCF_011100635.1. Lineage (NCBI taxonomy): Eukaryota > Metazoa > Chordata > Mammalia > Diprotodontia > Phalangeridae > Trichosurus > Trichosurus vulpecula. The sequence goes on from NC_050577.1 coordinate 115,808,774, forward strand.
TCCACACCCAAATGTTGCATGTTAGGCATCTGGGCTAGGATTTCTCCAGTTCAAGATTTGTCCACTATCGTCACCTCAGCATAAATTCCCACCTGCACCCCAAAGGAAAGACCCAAATAGGGAAAACTGGAACCCCAGACATTATGGTTACCATTTGTATAGCACTTTTCAAGAAGGAATTAGATTTGTTCTGTTTGACCCCAGGAAACACAACCAGGATCAGAGGATCATAGATTTGAGAGTAGAAGTTGCAGAAGGACACGTTTAGGTTTGACATCAGGAAGAGTTTCCTAATAATGAATGGGCTGCCTTGGGAAGTGATGGGCTCCCTATCATTAGAGGGTACCAAGCAAAGGCTGGATGCCAACTTGTTACTTATGGTCTAGTAGGGGTATGAGTTGGGTGGCATGGCCACTGAGGTCTGTTCCAACTCTGAACACTGATTCAGCGATTAAAAAGTGCTTTTACATACATCCTCTCATCTGATCCTCACCACAACATCCTGAGGTAGGCAGTGGAGGTGTTACTTCCCCCATGTTTCAAGGGAGGAAGTGAAAAGTGGGCTTGCAACTTTTCTCAGGTCTCACAGCTAGCAAATGGCAAAGCCTGGGTTTACATGGAGGTCTTCTGACCACAAGTTCAGTGCTTTTCCCCCACTGTACCTTCTGTTTCTCTCCAAGTGTTTAAGTCATGGTGTGGGGACTGGCAACCAGAGAGAGAAAGGCTTAGGGTACCAAATGAGAGGCAAGGGATTATAAGTAAAATGTGAGGAGGAGGAAGATGAGGGGACACTTCTTTTTTTTATCAAAATATTATATTTAAATTTATTTATTTAACATATTTGGTTTTCAGCATTGATTTTCACAACAGTTTGAATTACAAATTTTCTCCGCATTTCTACCCTCCCCCCCACTCCAAGATGGCTTATATTCTGGTTGCCCTGTTCCCCAGTCAGCCCTCCCCTCTATCACCCCCCTCCCCTCTCATCCCCTTTTCCCTTCCTTTCTTGTAGGGCAAGATAAATTTCTACACCCCATTGCCTGTGTATCTTATTTTTTAGTTGCATGCAAAAACATTTTTTTCTTTGAACATCTGATTCTAAAACTTTGAGTTCCAAATTCTCTCCCCTCTTCCCTTCCTACCCACCCTCCCTAAGAAGTCGAGCAATTCAACCTAGGCCACACGTGTATCATTATGTATAACCCTTCCACAATACTCATGTTGTGAAAGGCTAACTACATTTTGCTCCTTTTCAACCCATCCTGCTTTATTGAATTTTCTCCCTTGACCCTGTCCCCTTTCCAAAGTGTTTGTTTTGATTACCTCCACCCCCATCTGCCCTCCCCTCCATCATCCCCCCCTTTTATTTTTTTTTATCTTCCTCCCTCTTCTTTCCTGTGGTAAGATACCCAACTGAGTATGTATGGTATTCCCTCCTCAGGCCAAATCTGATGAGAGCAAGGTTCACTCATTCCCCCCTCACCTGCCCTCTCCCCTCCTCCCACAGAACTGCTTCCTCTTGCCACCTTTACGTGAGATAATCCACCCCATTCTATCTCTCCCTATCTCCCTCTCTCAGCATGTTGCTCTCTCATCCCTTAATTTCATTTTTTTTCTTTTAGATATCTTCCCTTCATCTTCAACTCACCCTGTGTCTGCTCTCTCTCTTTTACACACACATATATATATACACATATATATACATACACATATAAACAGACATATATATACACATACACATACATACATATATGCATAGATATATACATACATACACATTCTCTTATATATATACATGAACATATACATATATATATGCATATTCCCTTCAACTACCCTAATACTGAGGTCTCATGAATCATACACATCATCTTTCCATGTAGGAATGTAAACAAAACAGTTCAACTTTAGTAAGTCCCTTGCAATTTCCGTTTCTTGATTACCTTTTCATGCTTCTCTTGATTCTTGTGTTTGAAAGTCAAATTTTCTATTCAGTTCTGGTCTTTTCATTGAGAAAGCTTGAAAGTCCTCTATTTTATTGAAAATCCATATTTTGCCTTGGAACATGATACTCAGTTTTGCTGGGTAGGTGATTCTAGGTTTTAATCCTAATTCCATTGACCTTCGGAATATCGCATTCCAAGCCCTTCGATCTCTTAATGCAGAAGCTGCCAGGTCTTGGGTTATTCTGAATGGGTTTCCACAATACTCAAATTGTTTCTTTCTGGCTGCTTGCAGTATTTTCTCCTTGATCTGGGAACTCTGGAATTTGGCAACAATATTCCTAGGAGATTTCTTTTTGGGATCTACTTGAGGAGGCGATCGATGGATTCTTTCAATTTCTATTTTGCCCTGTGGCTCTAGAATATCAGGGCAGTTCTCCTTGATAATTTCTTGAAAGATGGTACCTAGGCTCTTTTTTTGATCATGGCTTTCAGGTAGTCCAATAATTTTTAAATTATCTCTCCTGGATCTATTTTCCAGGTCAGTGGTTTTTCCAATGAGATATTTCACATTATCTTCCATTTTTTCATTCCTTTGGTTCTGTTTTATAATATCCTGATTCCTCATAAAGTCACTAGCTTCCACTTGCTCCAATCTAATTTTTAAAGTAGTATTTTCTTCAGTGGTCTTTTGGACCTCCTTTTCCATTTGGCTAATTCTGCCTTTCAAGGCATTCTTCTCCTCATTGGCTTTTTGGAGCTCTTTTGCCATTTGAGTTAGTCTGTTTTTTAAGGTGTTGTTTTCTTCAGTGTATTTTTCAGTATTTTTTTGGGTCTCCTTTAGCAAGTCATTGACTTGTTTTTCATGGTTTTCTCGCATCCTTCTCATTTCTCTTCCCAATTTTTCCTCTACTTCTCTAACTTGCTTTTCCAAATCCTTTTTGAGTTCTTCTATGGCCTGGGGCCAGTTCATGTTTTTCTTGGAGGCTTTTGTTGTAGGCTCTATGACTTTGTTGTCTTCTCTAGGCTGTATGTTTTGGTCTTCTTTGTCACCAAAGAAAGAATCCAAAGTCTGAGACTGAATGTGGGCGCGTTTTCGCTGCCTGGCCATATTCCCAACCAACTAACTTGACCCTTGAGTTTTTCAGTGGGGTATGACTGCTTGTAGACTAACGAGTTCTATGTTCCACGTTTGGGGGGGAGGTGCCAGCTCTGTCAGATCCGCACTGCTCCTTCCCCAAGAACCCCCAACCCGAACTGGGCTTAGATCTTCGGCAGGCTGTGCACCCCTGCTCTGATCTGCCACTTAATTCCTCCCACCAGGTGGGCCTGGAGCCGGAAGTAACAACAGCTGTAGCTGCCCCACCTCCGCTGCCCCCGGGGCTGGAAGCCGAACCGTGAACTCCTTCCACTCCCGCAGCTTTTCCCACTAACCTTCTCCGCAGTCTTTGGTGTTTGTGGGTCGAGGGGTCTGGTAACTGCCGCAGCTCACTGAATCAGGGCGCTAGGGCCCCCTCCGCCCGGCTTCTGGTCTGGATGGTCCACGCCACTCAGGCTGGGCTCTGCTCCATTCCGTTCTCAGCTCCCAGCTCCCAGCTCCCAGCTCCGTGTGGAATAGACCTCACCCAGAGACCATCCAGGCTGTCCTGGGCTGGAGCCCTGCTTCCCTCTGCTGTTCTGTGGGTTCTGCCGTTCTAGAATTGGTTCAGAGCCATTTTTTATAGGTTTTTGGAGGGACTCAGTAACGGAGCTCACTCTAGTCCCTGCTTACCAGCTGCCATCTTGGCTCTGCCCTCTGAGGGGACACTTCTATCATTCACTTATGATCCTGGGCTCATGGACTTAGAGCTGAAGCCCTAGAGATCATCTAATTTAACCTCTTAAATTTAAATTGGAGCCAGGAAAGTTTAGATGATTTGCTGAGGAACATGCAACTAGGTAAGGATCAGAGTAGGGACTTTGAACTCAGGACTTACTGATCCAAGTCCTGTTTTCTTGCCACTAGACTATGCTATCTCCCTTGCTTTTCTAGATAGCTTTCTTATTATCTCAGTTCAATTCAGTGTCATTATAGAGAATCAGCAGTTTGTGGTCGGTGGAAACCAGGACCAGAAGATAAAAGGCTTGGGATTTGGAAAACTAAGAATGGGAATGGTACAAATTTCAGATTGTGATTAGTGGTGTCAGAACCCTGGGACAGCCCACCACACATGGTCACCATTTGGTATCACATTTCTCCCAAAGGCATTTGTCTTTTACATTTTATAAAACATCCACTGTCGGCTCCCAGCGGCAAACACGAGGAGGTATTTACAGTGAGGAGGGGAGGGAAGGGGTAGACAAGGTGAACTCCTGGGGATCACAGCTCAGTGGCTACCTGAATTATGAGCCACTTCCTCCATTCATCTCCTGCCTCCATGAATTTTCATTATGCCACCTGGTGTATTTCATTGGTGCCACAGGAGAACATACCAATATAAATGTGTCCTGTCCCTCTGCCCCCATTTGTGTTTCTTGTGTTAAAGCCTTCCAGGCTCACATTGTCCAGAGACACGTTCAGAGAGAGTAGCTGACCTTTTGATGTCATATTTAAGGGCCTTATCTTTACACACATGCCCCCACCCCTTACTTCTGCCACCCAAGGGATCTCTAGTTAGCTCAAAAATATCACAAAAGGGAATGACTAAAATTAACCCTAGTCTATGAATATAGTGGAAAATTACTAAGAAATGAAAAAATAATAATTCATGAAAGTGGGAAGATTTATATTAACTGATACAAAATGAAATAAGCAGGACCAAGAAAACAATATGCAAAATTACTTTACCAGCATATGTCCTAAATCGCTGAAAGGATCATTAAAAGGAAGTTGAACTCTAAGTAATGGAATTAGCAACAAATATCAGAGAAGAGATCGAATAAACCTACCATCTCCCTCATGGCAGGGAAATGAGGAACTACTAGTGTGATACACTGTATTGTCAGACAGTCTGCATCAGATGTTTTTGATTGCCCCTTTTTTCTCATTTGTCACAAAGGAGTTCAGTCTGGAGGTAGGGTGGGAAATGACTGTGATGTCAAGACGTGACACATTAATAAAACATAATTTTCGATGTCACACAGTTCACTCCAGATAGGACCTAAATTTTTAGTATAGAGATGCTAATTTTTCAAATGACAACTTGCATTGATTGAGCTTCTTTTGTTAGGCGGGGAGGGACTAGTCTGGATCTATGATTTCAGTGATGTAGGAGAACTTTGTACCATTGCAGATTGGAACCTGTTCTGTACTTTATTGTCTAAGACAGTTACCAGGGGGACAATGAAAAGTTAAGTCACAGGGTCATGCAGTCAGGGTCTGTCAGAAGCCAGAGCCCTTTATAATTATAAATTTAATTCAACAATGTATTAAGTGTCTTTTCTAGTTATTAACCTCCTAATATACCTATCTAATTTGAAATCCTCAAATTTCATTTACTTCAAGTAAAAATAAAAAGCATAGCCCACATGGTATTTTTGGAAGTAGATAGATATCACGCAATTTTAAAAATATATTAAATATACACCCGCAACAGTGACAGGGAAGACCAACTCCCCAGAGCTTGGGGATCCCCAGCTTGGGATTTGAATCTGGGGAGAGAGGGCTGAAGGCTTGGTATTGCCTCATGCTTTATGATTAGGCTTACAGAGGAAGAGGAACATCTGGACTATTTAAGGTTTGGGACTCCTGGGGATGCTGCTGACTTCCCAGGTGATCCCAAGAAGTCACTTTGTGATATGTATTATATGCTCACTGCTCTCATTCACTCTCTAAGCTCTGGGTTTTGTGGGCATACACCCTCCTTCCCCTTGTGTACTGAAGGATCTCTCTTTTTACTGCAGAGATTACAGGATGGGGGCGGCGATCAGAATTATGCCATGCGGGTATAGCCTGTATTAGGACTTTCCCCTTGTCACTCCCCAAGTGCTGATGTCAGTCCTTGCATCACCAGTGGGACCTGGGGCACATGATCTCAAGCATTAGCCCAGTGTTCAAACTTTCTCCTAGTCTCTGAACCCTCTCTCCACACTCCCCTAAATCAAGGCTCATCCTAGGGGCAAAGCCAAGCTTTCAGCCACCCTCTGGCTCACACCACTACATCAGCTCAATCACTCTGACCACAATGTGAGTGGCAGCTAGGTTGCATAGTAGATGGAGCACTGGGTCTGGAGTCAGGAAGATCCAAGTTGAAATCCAGACTCAGTCACTTCTGATCTCTGAGATGCTGGCCTTGTGGTTGTTGTTGCTGTTCAGTCATTTTCAGTAGTGTCCAATGCTCTGTGATCCCATTTGGGGTTGCCTTGGCAGAGATACTGGAATGGTTTTGCCATTTCCTTCTCTGGCTCATTTTACAGATGAGGAAACCGAGGCAAAGAGGATTAATGATTCGCTCAGGGTCACACAGCTAGTAGGTGTCTGATGCCAGATTTGAACTCAGGAAGATGAATCTTCCTGACTTCAGGCTCAGCACTTTATGCATTGCACCCTAGCTGGTCCAAAAATTACCGTCTCACACTCTCAATCTCCTCATTTGTAAGGTGGGGATAATAATAGCACCTACCTTGCAGGGCTGTTATGAGAATCAATGAGATGATATATGGAAAGGGCTTTGCAAGCTAACCACTACATAAATGTTAGCTATGGTTATTATAATGATAACACTGGGATCAAAACTCTAGCTCCAACCACTGTCCGCCATTTTTCTGCACATGCTATACCCCCTTCTTGACTCACTGTCACAAACACTCAATGGCTGTATTTTGCACCTCCCTGTCAAACTGATCATCAGAGTCAAAAGAATATCTCCCTTCCTTTGTGTAGCCTTGGGAGTGGTGAACACTCTGGGGCATCATGGTCCACTGGGAGTCCATTTGGCCTCCCATGCGCGGCCGTCTGCCCATCCTTCAAGTCAAGTGTCCCGGGAGTCGCCTCTCATGGTCCCGATTCAAATGAAAACTAACATTACAGACTCCAGCTCTTGTACATAGTTTAATGAGAATTTCAAGTTAAAGTTGAGACATCCCTAATTTTGTATTCAGTGGGTGTCTGATCTAATCCACTATGCCAAGGTACCCTGCATTCAGTTCAATAATTCAACAAACATTTATTAGATTTCCATCAGCAAATCTCTCTCTAACGCTTTCCCCTAACAAACCTTTCATCACTACAATCACTGATTAATTCACAGAATCGCCAAATCCTGTGGTTGTAAGGAACCTCGGTGGACATCTGGTTCACGCTATACCTGAATAAGGATGCCCTCTATTGCACACCTCAAGAAATAGTTCACTCAGTCTTTGCTTCCAGAATTCTGACAAGAGGGAAACCACTACTTCAAGCTTACTCCACTTTGGGATCATTTCAGCTGTGCTTTCCGTATCTGTATATGTGTGTATACATACACATATATATCCTTATATTCCTTTATATTTTCCTCCTATTTCCTTATATATTTATATACATTTCTTTAGATTTGCCTCTTTGGAATTTCTACCTATTGCTCCTGGTTCTTTTTGCCATCTAGGGCCAAGAAGAACAAATCCAATCCCTATTTCAGGCAACAGCTCTTCATGTATGTGAAAACAGCTCTCATCTCCAGATCCCTTTCCCTGCCAAATCCTTCTCTCCTCCAGGCTAAACATTCCTTGTTCCTTTAACTGATCCCAGCATGACATGATCTCAGGACCCTTCCCTGGCGAAGAGCTAACATTTATGTAGCATGTAGTATTAGCCAGGTACTGTGCTAGGCACTTTCCAATTATTATCTCATTAATAATTGTAAGAATTGCACCTCTTTCTTCCTAGGAGGTAGATGCTGTTGTGTTCGGTCGTTTCAATTATATGCAGCTCTTTGTGACTCCATTTGGGGTTTTCTCAACAAAGATACAGGAGTGGTTTGCCATTTCCTTCTCCAGTTCATTTTACAGAGGAGGAAACTGAGGCAAACGGAGGTAAGCTGACTTGTGTAGGGTCACCCACCCGGGCCAGATTTGAACTCAGGAAGATGAGTCTTCCTGACGCCAGGCCTGGCCCTCTACCCACTGAAACAATTTGTACTCTCACCCCCCCACCCTTGGTACTCTCCGGCTTATCAATGCCCTTCCTAGATGTGGCACCCAGAACTGAACACAAAACTCTAGACCTTGAATACAGCAGGACTACTGCTTTCTGGGTCCCGGGCACTCTTCCTATTCTAATGTAGCCTAAGATTGCATTGGCCTTTCTGGCTGCCATACCATATAGACTCATATTAAGCCTGCAGCCCATTATGACCCTCATCTCTTCTTCAATGGTTTTGTTTCTAGCTATATCTCCTCCATCTTATGCTTGTGAAGCTGATTTTATTTTTTGAGCCCAAGTATAGGCCTATATTTATACATATAAAATTTTATCCTGTCAGATTCATTCTAGTTTGTTCTAGTTTGTCAAGGTCCTTTTGAATTCTGATTCTAGGGTAACAAGAGCTAACATTTAGACAGCCCTTTAAGGCCTGCAAAGAGATTTACATATATTATCTCATTTAAACTTCTGAACAACCCTGGAAGGTAGGTGCTCTTATTAGCCCCATTTTACAAATGGGGAAACTAAGGCAGAGAGTGCTTAAGTGCACTGCCCCAGAGTCACACAGGCCAAGAGATCTATATTTTGCATGTTATTCTAGAGGCAATAGGGAGCCATTAAAGGTTTTTGCGTGTCAGAGTGACATGATCAGATCTGTTCTCTAGGAAGATTTTTTTGGAGGGTGGGGGCAAAGTGTGGCAGTTCATTCTAACTACTATCATATTGCTTTTTCTTATTTTATTGTCTTTTGGGGAAACCGGCACAAAATCTGGATAACTTGTTTAAAATCACCTAGCTCATTAGTTAGATAAAACTTGCTGTTGCCCAATTTTCTCACTTGCTTAAATGTATACTGTGATTTGTTTTTACTAATATAGCTCAGGGTTAAAATCAGTCAGTCAACAAGTATCTTTTAAAAGCTCACTATAGGCTGGCACTGTGCTAAGCCCTTGGGAGATAATGAAAGACAAAAATAGTCCCTGCCCTCAAGGAACTTACATTCTAATAAGGGTGCCAACGTGTAAATAACTAGGCAGATTCAAGATGCATACACTGTAGATGGAAAATAATCTGAGAAGGGACATGGTGATCTGATCCTGCCTCTTCCTTCCTCCCCCTCCTCAGGTCCCCAGTTATTCTTCCTAACCCTCCCAATTTCTGAATTCAAAGCAAATTCCTGTGATTTTCATGTTTGATGGATCCACATAAACCTGGAAGGGGACCTCCAAGGGAATGGTCCGGGTATTTATGTCTGGCCCTGTTCTGTTCCCTGTTTTTATCAGTGACTTGGATGCAGGCATAGTGGCATTCCCATAAAATTTGTGATGACAAAAGCAGATTCCAAACAATTCTCAATACAATGGCGGGTCAACTCTACTAACATGGAATTTAATAGATATAAGTCTCAAGTCCTACACTTGGGTTCAAATAAATATTCTGCATAAGATGACAGCTGAATACAGTTTGTTTAAAAAAAAGACTTATGGGGTAGAGTCAATAAGTCAACAGTATGTCCTGGCAACTAAAAGACTAGCTCAAAGTATTTTAAAAAAGAGTACAATGGCCAAGAGACAAGGTCAGAAATGTTCTGTAGAAATACGAAGGAGAAGACAATCCCATTTTTGCTTTGCCCTGGCTGGATACCATCTAGAACATGGTGTTCAGCTCTAGGTTACACATTTTAGGGAGTATGGTGACAATTTAGAGGATGTTGAGAGGCAGGTTATCTTTTCTGATGAGCTGCCAAGGAGATAGGAAGCCATAAAATGTAAGGAGTTGAAGTTACAAGGACTTTGGATAAGAAAAAACTTTAGTAATAATGAGAATTATCCCCCAATAACATAGGCTGCCTCAGAAGATAGTTGAGTTTCCCATCACTGAAGGTCTTTAGACAATATCTATATTACTGCTTTGTCAGGGATGCTGCAATGCAGCTTGATGATGCAGTAAATAGAGGGCCTGGCCTGGGATCAGGAAGACCTGAGTTCAAATTCAGCATCAGACACTAGCTGTGTGACCCTTGGCCAGTCACTTAACCGTGCTTGCCTCTGTTTCCTCATCTGTAAAATGAACTGGAGAAGGAAATGGCAAACCAATACAGTATCATTGCCAAGAAAACCTCAGCTGTGGTCACGAGTGAACAACAAAATGGATGCTATGGAAGGAATTCCTATTTAGGGAAAGGATGGAAGTCCTTTTCAACTCAGATTCTGGATAATTCTGAAGATAGGTGGTATTTATCCTGGAAAAAAGAAGATTTAAAGGGAACATGGTAGATGCATGATGGTATTGGCAAGATCATCCTGTGGAAGAGGGCTTAACCTGGGAGCTGGGAGCAGTAGGCATGGCAGATCAGAGGGCTAGACTTGGAACCAGAGAGAGCTGGGTTCCAATTCTACCTTTGACACTTGTCCAGCTGTATGATCACGAACAAACAATTTAACTTCTCTGACCCTAGATCTCCTCATCTGCAAAATAAGGGGAGTAGACCAAGTGGTCTCTAAAATTCTTCTTGACCATGATCAGAAGGGCAGGACAGTGAAGCGGAAAGAGAGAGAGATTTGGAGTCATCTCTTGCTACTTGGAACAAGTCCTCCGACCCCTCCTGGCTTCAATTTCCTCATCTTTAAAGTGATGGCATTGGGCCAGATACCTTCTGAGGTTTCTTCTACCCCAGCATCTACAATCCTTTAGTCCTACAATACGTGTCAGAGAGATGGATTTTAGCCTGATAGAAGGATGAACTTTCTAACAATTTTTAGCTGTTCAGAAGTGGAGTGAACTGCCTTAGAATCACTGAAAGGTGTTTAAAGCAGGTCATAGACCCACTTATTGGGATATGATAGAATAATTTCCTTTTCAATGGATAGGTCTAGTTGACCTCTCTGATTTCTTCCAATTCACAATCTATGATTCTTTAATCCAGCATTCTAGGCACATGGTACCAGGAGCTAGTCACAGATCACCACGGAACATATGGACTCCATCCTAGGACTCCCAGAAATGATTTTTTTTCTTCCTGTCTGGAACTTTCAAGAGGGATTCAAGACTTAACACTCTCCCCTCCCCCCACTCCCACATCAATCAGCCTTTCTATCTTCCTGGTAACATGTACTGACTTAGAACACAAACATGTTGTACCGTCTTCCACGTTCGGGGTTTCTTTGAACAGCCCCTTCCAGGGGATTGGAAATGTGCAGAGCAGATGTCAGGAGGTGACCCATCATCTGGTGTTTACGGTGCCTGCTCTCTGTGTCTTGGAATGAGTAAAGGGGTTCTGTCATGACCAAGGGCAGCGATGATCCAGGGGGATGTCAATGGCATCTCCTTGGGAATTTGACCACAGTAAAACAAACAAAAAGCAAACAACAAATCCCCCAGCACATGAACGTGCCAGGGCAGCTCTAGTGCTTCTATTACTCAGGCCCTGGGTTTGACAACCTTGCCTTCAGAAGCTCAGCAGATAGAAAGATAACAGTTTGTCTAGTGTGCGAGCAGACTAAACTTAACCAACCCCTGCCAAGCCCTTCTCTTTGTCAAAATGCGGAGCTGGAGGGAGGTTAGAGAAATACAAGTTAGAGAGAAGGGGGTGGGCAGGGTGAGAAGAGAAAGAGAGAGAAGAAGAACTAGGAGAAACAATGTGGGAGGGGGGGACGTGGCAGCCGCCCACAGGCACCCCAAGAATGGGAATGATAAAGGGCAGTGTGTGCTAAGATAGCCTCTGCATTAGCAAACTAGCTTCGCTCCTGGGGAGATTTTTAGACACATCACTTGAGCCCCTTCTTTAAGTGAAACAGAGTCACTCATTTGCTTGGTTGGACTGCTTTAAATGAGGCAATGCATGAAAACCATTTTTGGACCCTGTGCCCACCAGAAGAAGGGAATTAACTCAACTGAATTGTGGTTAAGGCTGTCAAGTCACAGTGTTATAGAATGCCGTAGATGGAAAGGGACCTTGGAGATCAGTGAACTCAATACCCTCTTTTGACAGAGAAGTAGGTTAGTGAGGTGACTTACCTAAGGTCCCACAGCAGAAACCAGAAGCTCATATGGGAAACTTTTGTGTCTGCAGCTCTGAGAGGGTAGTGCTATTGCTGACCCACTGTCAGTATGACCCCATGTAAGGGTGTGGTGCCATTGTCCTTGTTTTATAGGAAAGGACAAAGAAAATGGAGGGGATCTCATCGCAGTTGCATTGCCAGTCAGTGGCTGTACACTGGTGAATCGACTGTGGCATGTTTCCTAAGTGCCCTGGAGACTGAGGCGGCATCTCTAGCTGTGTGACCTTGGGCAATTCATTTACCCATCTGGACCTCAACTTCCTTATCTACAAATTGACAGGGTCAAGCTAGATGACCCTCCAAGTCCCTCCCAGCTCTGATACGATTCGAGAATCTGACAGCTCCACGAAGCAATTTGAGTCAAGTAGCTGGGAAGGCAACGGAGAGGAGGAGACTTTGGGGAGAGGGATCTGGGACAAGGTGAGCACGCCAGCCATTGCCAGAGTTTGTCAGGAGGGCAGTGTGACTGAGGGAGAATGGTGGACCGGAGGGCCAAGAATGTTTGTTAAAGAGGGAAGAAGATCAGGAATACTGGAAAGAAGCTGAAAAGTGTGTGTGTGTGTGTGGCCTTTTTTTCAGGGGGTGGGGATGAGGATAGAATGAATTCCCCATGAATGAGACGGGGTCAGATTTGATCAACTAATGGAAGTGCTGGAATTCAAACCACAAAGAAGAGTGGGGGTTGAAAACTTGGGAGCAAGGGGAAGAAATGGGGAGACTGGACAAAGGTGGAGGTAGAAGGACTCCGGGAAAGCTCTTGCCTAAAAGTAATCAGGTTCAGAATACCTCCGGGGACTCAGGCCTAAGGGTGCATTTGGGCACCAGCTTCTTTTCCAGACCCCACTGGGCTCCCCGAGTTGCCAGCATCCTTCAGAGGTGGGCTGGACTACAGTCAGTGGCCTATTGCAGCTCTGCCACCTACTGGACATCCAAAGAGATGCAGGCATCACTCAATGCACTGGCAGATCCATTACAGAAGTGATTTAGCAAAATCAAGCCAGGCCTGCAGTAGTCTCTTCTATACCCTAAAAGCCAGCATTGGCTAGCCCCTGCAAGCAGCTCCTCACTTGTTCTGGCAGGTACAGATGTGATCTCTTAGCGTAGGTCAGAGTGTTTGAGAGAGAGAAACATGACGCATGATGAAAACCAGAGGACCTGACAAGACTTCCCCTTCCTTCCTGTCTTCTGGTGGGGAATGCAGAGGGTGCAGATGTGAGGGTCAGGGTTGTGCAAACACTCACATTATAGAGGGGAAGAAAAAAGAGGGAAGTAGAGCAGATGAGGGACCTCAGGGTCACCTTGTCCAATCTCCTTTTTTTTTAAACAAATGAGAAAGGAAGAGGTTAAGTGACTTTACAAAGGGCACATAAATCCTAAGCAGGAGAGCCAGGGGTTGAGCTCGGATGCCCTGAATCCAAACCCAGGGCTCTTTCCACAGGACCACACTGTCTTCTCAGCTCTCAATCCTCAGGGGAAAAGGAAGAAAGAACAAAGAGAGAAGAAAAAGCCACTTGTCATGTATCTGACATCCCAATGTAAAAATTGTTGTGGGATGTGCTGCCCCTTCCTTCTGCATTGTTCCTGAGAGGTCTAGAACTTGGACGGGCATCACACACTTGAGAGTCTTTGGTTCCATTATTAGGTGACCAAATTGTCCTTTCTGTGCTCTGGTTTCTAACCTTCATTCCTGAGCTCAGCACTAGTCGTGTGAATCTAGAAGTGGACCAGCCATGGCCTTTGCCAGCCATTACACAAGCTCCCAGAGACAGGAGAGGCAAACATTGGAGACCCTGTCCGAGTATGAGGGAGGGCCACTCTCAGGAGTGGCTGATGAGGTTGGGATGGCAGGAAACAGGCCTGCGAGTCACCAGTCTGGGTTGTGCCAGGCAGTGGAGAACCAGCCACTTGTATGGGTAATGGACTGCTCACCTTGGCTTGTCTCCGACTGTGACCTTATGTCAAAACCACTCTGGATTGATTTTCATTGACCCAGTTACCTCAGGTTTTTAGAGGAAAGCGATGGCGGCATTTCCCGGGAGTGGCAGATTCCTGGGTCTTAGTGTGTGTGACCTCTCTTACTCCGCTTGTTTTCCCTCCCCTCGCCTCCCTCTCTTTCTCCTCCCACTCTCAGCTCACTCTCCCTATTCTCCTCTCTGTCCCTACCTAAGAGGCCAAGCCAAGAGGAGGAAGGACAGAAGCAGGGATGCTATCTGCCAGCTTGAAAAGGAACCTCGAATCATTGGGGAGGCCTCAGAGGCCATTACCTCCTTGGAGATTTAAACATTTTTGGTCATTATTATTAATGTTCTTGTTGTTAAAGGGATAGGGACTCAAGCTATGATTTTATCGCTATAGAGAACTCCCAGATGAAGAAATTGCCTTCACTAGTACATACTGGCACCTTAGAGCAGCCTAGAACACTGTGACGATCACACAGCCCATATGTGTAAGAACTTCAGCTGAGGTCTTATGGGTGCCAAGGACAGTTATCTAGCCCCCATGCAAAACCATCTTCCATTATTGTACATTTTAAAAGTGTAGTTTGAAAATTCCCTTGAGCAACACAAATTAGCATCTATTCCCTAATATAGTCTTTGAGATTTCCCTGGGGAATGCTATAACCTGTCCATCGTTACCCAGATTGTATGTGTTAGAGGTAGGATTTGAATCCAGATCCATTATACCACATTGCTTCTTTATTAATTTTTTTTTGAGGCAATCAAGCTTAAGTGACTTGCCCAGGGTCACACAGCTAGTAAGTATCTGAGGCCTGATTTGAATTCAGGTCCTCCTGACTCCAGGGCCAGTGCTCTATCTATTGCTTCACCTTGCTGCCCCTTACTTTTGAATACTACTGTAATCTGTAGCACATGATCTGGAGCTTACTGTCTCAGTCCAGTTCTCACTAGCACATTGGTTCCCAGGGAGCAAATATTCCTCCCCTCAGGTGGCATCAAAAACCTGCCACATGGGAGCCACAACAGTCCTGTATGTTGACTAATCCCAATTAAAATGTAATTGGCAAATATTTAACAAAATAAATAAAAATACAACAAAATATCGATAATATAACATTTTAAAAATAAATCAATACATGGCCCATAGAGATCCTTATGTATGAGACCTCTATTTCTATTTGACTTTAACACAGCTGTTTTAGAGGACCCTGGGGGTGCAGAGATTTTTTTTTGATCCTGAGCTTCCATTGGTGTGCTTACCCCATGTGATTTTGAGGTGATATCAATTAGGCAGCCAGGCTTAGTTAACTTTCAGAAATGGGCATTTACTAATGGTATGGGAAGGTGGTATAGGAAGAACAGTTGGTAGAAAACATCTCCTCCTCCCACAACCTGGGGTGTACTCTCCCACAAATACATAAGATCCAAGGGAAAATGGGCTCATGTTCAGGGCACATGTGGCTAAAGGAGCAAGTCCTTTTCTCACCTTTGTGGGCTTTTATGAAGTTTCCCTTAGACACGATATGGCATTCTAGGATCCTTCTAGGGTCCTGACACCGTCTTTCCTCAGTGTGTTTCCATGCAGTCTGTAGAGATTCAAAGAAATGGCAGGTTTCATAGAAAGCACCCTTCACCCTAGCCAGATGTTGTATGTTTCCCTCACTCAAAGGAATCAGGAAAATGTAGATGGCTCTGTCCGGTCCATTTCTGCTCCTTAAAAAACAAATCTGAATGATGGTAGACTTCATCCTTGTATACAAAGGAGAGCCATGTGTTAAGGGCAATGCTAACTATTAAAGGTATATATGTGTGTGTGTATATATATATATATACACATATATATACATATATATATACACTCTCATACATATATGTGTGTGTATGTATGTATACTCTCATACATGTATATGTATGTATCTCAAAGTAATGTTTACAGTAAAGTCTGAAAACTGAAATGGACATAAGAGATGATATAGTTGTAAAAACTCAAAGTTGGATTTAGATCTAATGTGATCATTTAGACTAATATAGTCCATATGTGAACAAGGAAAGTATGGGAAGGCAGGAGGTGGTATTATTGGGTGATATACTAGATCAAGCTGTTGTCTAGCATCCACTTGAAGATTTCTGGTCAGGAGGAACCCACTTCCTTCCTGCGAAGCCCATTCTAGACAGATTTTAGACATTGAATTATTAAGATTTTTTTTCTTTTATCTAGCCAAAATCTGCCTATTCAATTTCTACCCATTATTCTAAGTCCTGATCTCTGGAGCCAAGGAGAATAAGACTGATTCCTCTTCCACATGACAGTCCTTCAAAAATCTGAAACAATAATTATTCCCCTCTCCCTACAAAACAAAATAAATCAAACAAAAAACTTTAAATCTCCTTTTCTCCAGAGTAAACATCCTCAGTTCCTTTATCAGAACTTTCCTATGATGTGGTATCCTGTCTCCAACCATCCTGGTTTGAGTGAATTCCACTTTATCAATGTTTGTTAGACTCTAGGGATGTACAGCTTGAAAGAGAGGCAGCTATGAACCAAAGTGAAGAGAAATCATACCTGACCATGGTGGTGAATTTCCTGCCCCCTCTCCCCCCACCCCCATCCCCTGGGCTATAAGAGATATCCAGGACATTTTTCTGATGCTGATAATTGGTGGAGTAGATGATATGGAAGATGGTCCCTGGGTGTTTGTAATGAAGTGTATTGTAAGTGGAGTTTGAGTGCTCAGAAAACAGAGAAGGTACGTTAGCAGAAAGAGTGATTAGGATGTTAACACAAACAAGCAGAATTGTAAGTAAATGCATTTTCTGTATGGTCTGAGTTTGTGTTTATGTGCATGTGTGTGTATGTAGAGGAGTTGATCAATTTGTATCCTTGGACAAATTGTGGTGGCAAATGACCAGAGGCTTCAGGTTACCCCCTTGGCTGCACTGACACTCAGGAAGGGTAGGAATGATGGAGAAATAAGGGTACCCACAGAGCAAGAGCTCCCAGACTGCTTCTAGCTCTGAGACTAAGGGTATGCCAGGTATTTTTAGGGCTTTATCTCTAATTAATTTCATTTTGTTAAATTTGTCCCGTAATTCTACCTTGTTGAGACCTCTTTGTGTCTCAAATCTGTTACCCATCATATTGGCCATTCCTGCCAGCTTTGTGAAATCTTGACATTTAATGTCTGATATCTATGCCTTTATAGTCACTGATAAACATACTGAATTGTGTAGGTCCCAGGACATATTCCTAGGATATCTCACTAGAGATTTCCTTCTGCACTAGAGAAATTGTCAATCGATTAGTCAGGAAACATTTATTAAATGCCTACTATGTTCCAGGCACTGTGCTAAGTACCGAGGATACAAAAAACAGCAAAGGACAATCCTTGCCTTCAAAGAGCTCACAATCTGATGATTGTTAAGGACTATTTTTTGAGTCTAATCATTCATCCAGTTCTTCATCTGCCTTCTCTACATTTGCCTCTCCTGCATTTGTCCCTCCTGTCCACCAGGTGACATGAGAGATTTTGTCAAATGCTTTGTTGAACTTTAAGGACTCACAATGGTTATGACATTTCCATGACCTGTAAGTTTAGTAACCTGGTCAAGAAAGGGAATGAGATTAGTATGAGATGGTTTGTTCTCAAGGAAACTGTGCTTGCCCTTGCTGATTGTATAGTTTCCCAACCTAACTAAACACTTCTAGATCATCCCCTTAATAATACATTTTAGAAGTCTGCCAAAAATCGAAAATATTCACAAACGTAGAATCTGGAGATTCATCTTTTGCCACCTCTGTTGCTGGAGCAACCGTCATTCTTTGTGATCTTCCGAAGATCATTGATGTTGGCATGATAATTATATGTCAGGTCTTTTAGTAATCCAGTAGGCAGTTTGGACCTGGTGACTTGAATTCATTCAGGATAGCACCGTACTCCTTAACCATCATTTTATAGCTTCTCCTTCAACTTTGATAAACATTTGAGTCCTTTCCCTCCTCAACTGATGATCATTCTCCTTGGTAGAGGAACCAGACGCAAAAATAAAATAAAAGTTGCAAATTTCTGCCTTCTTTCAGTCATCTGTTACCATTATCTCACCTACTGTTAGCACCAGCTCTATCTCTTCTGTGGTCTTCCTCTTGTTTCCATCATAGTTTAGAAAGTCCTTTTTTGGTCTTTATCATTCATCCCCAGCCTCAGCTCACTCTGAATTTTAGTAGTTCTGACAATATTGTAACAAGACCATGCCATCCCTTTTATATCCTTCCTCCTTTGTTTCCACTTTCAATAAATGCATTTTAAAAAAAAAGCTAAGTTGGTCATTGAGGCTACTATAAATCGATATTGATCTCTTTTAAAAGCTCTCCTTTTGACAGCTAAGTCTTGAGAGAAGACTGAAGTTGAGGTTTTGGGGGGTTTTTTGGTCATATAATGACAAAAGACATTGATAATATGCATTTGCAAAGCTCTCCCTTTCTTCCTAATTGGAATTGTTCATCTTCAGAATCTCATTTCTTAGAGTTTCCTATCTCCCCTCTTCTGTGAATGTTAATTTAAGTTAAGGGTTCTTACTTATCCTTTCTTGGAAATGTACTCTCTCCAAATCTAGCGTGGTCCTCAGACTACAATTTACCTTCCATCCCCTCTATCCATAAATCTAAAATCCAGTGGTCACTTCCTCCCATGGTTCCTGTGATTCCTTACATCAGCGGTCACTGCCTCCCTAGTCAGGATCTGGTCTGGAATGGAAATTCCCCTTGTGGTTTCTTCCACCTTTTGATGAATCCTGGTCCTAGTTCTGTTTTACAAAGGGAGAACACAAGGCAAACAAGGATCAAGTGATATGACATAGGCACAGGAGTGTGTTGGAGTCAGCTCCAACTCATTCCTAAGAGCTGGGAAATTGGTAAATGCTACAAATCAGAATTTGATTTAGTGTTTCATTGATTTCTAGACTTAAGAAAGCAATGAAGAAATGTTAATAATACTGATTAAACTTAAATGTGAGATGTGAGTACTTTTCTCCCCTAGAGAGCTGATTATTAAACATTTACCAGCACACTCCCTATAAAGGCCACATAGTTAAACAGAGACAAAATCATGAAAAATTCTCAGATCTCTTGTTTGAAGTGTTGTAGGCAAAGTGACCAGAGCCATTAGGACAATTTACACAATGATCACAAGGAAAATGACAGTGAAAGACCTCCAAACTCAGATTAATGCTGCTACCAATTATTTGCAGTTGATTGACAATGAAGCATAGTTCAACTTCATGGCAGAAAGGTGGTGGACTATGGGTGCAGAATGAGGCATACAGTATCTCACTTCTCCAGTGTGTTAATTTATTTGACATAATTTTATATCTTTGTTATCAGAGAATTCTATTGAGGAAGTGGGGGGAGAGAGAAATTGAGAACAGCAATATAAAAGAAAAGGAGCGTCATATAAAAAGTCTATCTTCTGATACCATCCCAGGGCTCCATTTTTCCTGATCCCAATGGGAGCACCTCCTCCCAAAGCCTCATACTAGCTATGGTTTCAGTGCCAAAGCAAAGGGGCACTATGAAAGGAAGAATACACAATGTTTTCTAGTGAATAGGAAAAAATACGTCAGAGAGTGAAGGACAAGATTATTTCTAATTATCTGACGCCTTTATTTATGTACTCTCTGTAATAAAAATGCTCCAAAAGTCTTTGCCATCCATTGGAGGCTACAGAAAGTAATTACTTGCTTAGAATCCTAGGAGGAAATTAAATGATACAAGACAATTCTGTTCTAGGCTTTTCTCTCTTTCTCTTCCTTTCCCTGGTTAAACATAACCATATATACATACATACATATGTATGTATGCATGTATGTATATGTATATGTATGTATGTATATATGTGTATATATGTATATGTACACACACACACACACACACACATACACACACACACACACAGTTGGTATCCTGCTGGGTAAAGCTGGAACAAAGAGGTGTTTTCCTTTAACAGTTTTCTATGGCCCACCTTGAGAGCTTTGGAAATAAGCAGTTCTGTTTAGTAGGCAGAGCTTGAACTCTATGATTTTTCAGTAGCCCAGGGACAGAACAGATTGTGAACAGATTGTGCTGTCATCTAGGGGATCTGAAGCAGGGGCTCTTCACCTTTTTTTGTGTGTCATGGACCCTTTGGCAGTCTGGTGAGGTCTGTGGACCCATTCTCAGACTTATGTAAAATGCCTAGAATTACAAAGGAAAAAAGATTATCTTGAAATAATATTACCAAAATTTTTTAAAAAGTTCACGGACCCCAGGTTAAGGACCCTTGATGTAAGTGGACGGTTCCTACAGTAATACAACATTAAATATTAAAGGGATTCATAAAGTCTTTGGAATTAAAACAAGTCATGGGGGTCACAGATGTAGAGCTGGATGAAACCTCAGGAGACATGTAGCTTAATCCTACATCCTGCCTTTTACAGATGAGAAAGCTGGAGCCTACAAAGTGACCCTTGAGATATCTCACAGTAGCAAGAACCAGGATTGAAACCCACTGTTATTTTGCCATTACAAACTGCCTCTCCTAGTCTGATCCCACTTTATAGGTAAGGAAACTGAGTCCTAGAAAACAGAAAGAAATTAGGCCTAGGAAATACTTTCTGTCTCTACCTGACTGGTGGAAGCTTTCATTAAAGAGATATGATTTAGCCTTGGCTCTCTGCCCCCTAAACTCTTTCTTCTACACCTAGGGTGTCTCCCATTCAGGCGAACATTAGTAAGAGTCAGGAAAGGGGGAGGGGAAGTAATCTTGGTCCCACATGTTGGGCATTGGAATAAGGATGACACAAACACCAAAGAGCCCATGGAAAAGCTCTGAACTGAGAGTTAGGAGAAGTGACCGTAACTCTTACCACTGACTCGCTGTATGACCTCGGACATGTGAGGCTGTGGGGGACTTTGGGCCTCTGTAGCCTCTTATGTCAAAACAAAGGGTTGGACTAGGTGATCTCCAAGGTCTCAGCCAGCACTAACTATCCAGGATCCCAAGATAAAAACCTCTTCTTGACCATAGGCTCTGACAAACTTAAAAAAAAACAAAAACAAACCAACACCACCTATTTTGATAACTATACTTCAACATAATTGGTTTCCTTTGTATTCCTATATATTTTATTTTATACATTTAAAAATATTATTTTGAGAAAGGGTCTGTAGACTTTCCCAAACTCCTTAAGGGTTCCATAATAAAAAAGGTTAAGAATCCCCTTAAGTCATAGGAGATTGGCAGAGGTGATTCTTGTACTGAAAGTGATCTATGCTAATAAGATCACAAATCATTGGAGTATTCCTATAGCTTGGGTAGAATATTGTGCTAAGCAATAAGGAAGCTTTTTTAAATCAATCACTAAACATTGAATAAACACCTGTAGTATGCCAGGCACTATACTAGATGCCAGGAATATAAAGGAACAGCAAGTGAAACTGTGACTTCCCTCAAGAAACTTACATTCTAATAGGCATATTCTCTGATTGGCATGTCTTTCTCTGGTCATGCAAGAATCATTCTAATTCACACTAGGATTGTAATGGCAATACAGCATTCCTAGAAGTAGCTGTTGAGGAGAGGCCTGTCTGCATCATGCAAACCTTATCGCCTACTCACCTAGGCTACTGCAAAGACCTCTAATGGGTCTTCCCATCTCTACTGTCTCTCAGCTCTAACTGATTCTTTAGTCTTTACCTTCCTGATGCAAAGATCTGGTCTGGTTGCTCCAATTGCTCCGAAACCTTCTACCCCAGAAATTGCACAGAACTTCATTTTGAGATTTCCGTATGGTCTGAGTTTGTGTGTACGTTTATGTGTGTGTATTTAGAGGAGTTGATCAGATTTGTATCCTTGGAAAAATTGTGGTGGCAAATGGCCAGAGGCTTCAGGTTACACCCTTGGCTGCACCGACACTCAGGAAGAGTAGGAATGATATGAATTATTGTAAAATATCATATCATGATCTGAATTTGTGTCCTGTTCTCCTAGACTCTAATATCTATGAGGGCAAGGACAATCAATATCTTTATCTAAACTTTGCATCTTCCTTGGCAGGTGCTCTATACGTAGAAAGTATTTAAATGTTGAATACAAACATGAATGAATGAATGAACCCGAAAGGAATGGCTCCCTAATGGTTGAATTTCTCCTGTCATGCAAGAATCATTCTAATTCACATTGGCATCTGGTGGGTAGGAACATTTGGGGAGTTGACTAGTCTTTCTATAACCCTTCAAATCACACCATGAAGGCAACTAACTCTCTGCTCTGCCTCCATGTAAAGCCATTCCCATTCGTTGCTTTGGCTGCTGGGTGTATCAGTGGGAGAACTGTCCCATCCTGAAACTGAATGAGCCTTTTGGGGGCCTCTAAAAACAAGAAGAAGAGTAGCTGAAGAAGCTATATAATTTTTTTCGTTTTTCTCGTGTCTGTCTAGCTTCCACCTAAACAGTCTGTCAAATTGGGTCTTTTGAGAGTAAATGGAGGTGGCAGCTAGTTTAGTGACTTGAATTGGGCACTGAGAACTGGAACATCTGGCTCCCACTCCCACAACTCCACCAAAACTACAATTGATGGTCTCCAGTGACCTCCTACCTGCCAAATCCAATGGCTTTTTCCTTAGTTCTTATTTTCCATTTGACAACTCTAAAGCATCTGACATTATTAGTCAACACCTCCTTTAAAAAAATCATCTCAGCTTCCATGATGCTGTGCTTTCCTGGCTTTCTTCCTATTCTTGAAACAGTTCTTTTCTCTGTCCCCTTTACTTTCTTGTTGTCACCTGAATTCAGACATTTTTTTCCAAGACTAAATCCTTGACCGTTTTATAAATACTATTTCCCTTCGTGAATAGATCCTATCTCATCACTTCAACTATATCACCTCTTATGTTGACGATACCTCATCCTATATTATATATTTTCAGCTAAGCTCCAGTCTCATACCTTTGGCTACAAACAGAATCTCTTCTATTGGAAGTCATGTATCAAACTCAACATGGCTCAAACAGAACTCTCCTTCTCCCTTTCCCAATTTTATTATTTATATCAATGAAAGCTTTACTCTCGAACTCACCCAAGTTCAAAGTCTCACAGCCTTCTTTTAATCTTTACCCTTCTACACAGAATCACAAATTCTAGTAAGTCATCCTTGGCAATGTTTCTTGAATTGTCCCTCTCCTCAATTCCTGTGGTTACTGCCCTAGTCCCATTCAGCAAAACTCAACACACATTTATTAATATTGTGCTAACCACTGTGGGCATCGATCAAGCATTTATTAAGTGCTCGCTGCGTGCCAGGTGCAAAGTTTAATTCCTGCTCTCATGGAACTTCCAATTTAGTCGATGAATAAAACACCTAGATAAGCATAATAAATAATAATGTGTAAGTGTGTCGAAAGAGTACAAAACAAACCACTGTGTGAAGTTTGGAGGGGAAAGAGAGGAGAGGCTGCTCTTACCAGAAGTTAGAATAAGGTAAGGCCTTATGGAGGAAATGCTATTTGAATTTGACTTTGATGGAGATGAACTAAAAAGGTGGTAAGGCACAGGAGATAGAAAGGCAGAAAAGCAAAGAAGATATTTCAGGGACAGAGAATAGTCCAGTTTAGCTGGAGCGTAGAGGAGATAGACACAGATAAACATTTATTAAATGCCAACTATGTGCCAAGCACTGTGCTAAACTCTGGGAATACAAATGCTGAGTGTCTCAAAGGTCTTCACGAAGTATTAAGCTTTAATAAAATTGCACTAAGATTTTTGGGACACCATGTAGAAAGAAGCATAGATGGTGTTTTCCCTCAGGGAGCTTATGTATTAGCCAACACATGAAAGGGAACTGGAAAGGGGGGAGGAGAACACACATGTGGCAGAAAGTATCATGGAGACCTGGTTCAGGGTGTAAGATAGGGCAAACGCTTATCTGACAAAGCCAGGGTAGAGGTGGGGATGAGGATCTGGTACAAGGTCAATGAAGATGTTGTCTAGAGTACAGGGGGTATGAAGTAGATGGGGTTGGGAAGAGAGCATGTAATAGACTGGGAAAATGGGATGGTCCCAAATCACAGAGGAATTTGAATGACAGGCAAATGAGTTTGAACTCCATTCAAGCAGGCACTTGGAAGCCACTGGAAGAGTTTAGACATAAAAGTAACATGGCCAAATCTATGGGTAAGAAAGATCGGTGTGGATGAGATATGACGGAGGTGAGAAGTTCTATTAGGAGTCCTTGCCATCTTCCAAATGGATCATAATGAGGATCTATGTCAGGGCGATGATGGTAACAGAAAGAAGAGAATGGAGGTGAGAAATATTGCAAAGAATCAACTGGACCTGGTAAGTGCTTGGATGTGAAAGGTGAAAGGAAAACTAGAATTGGAGTTGATAGCAGATTTTCAAATTGAGGAGGAGTTTGGGTGGTGGAAACTGCTGCTGACAGAAATAATGCAGCCAGAAGAAAGATCAAGTTTGGGGCAAAGATAAGCTCAATGTGGGAAGACAGTAAATTTGAGAAGATGCCAAGGCAACAAGGTGGAGATGTCATGTAGGCAACTGGAAATGCAGATATATCTGAAGTTCAAAATAAAGGAAAAGATTGGAGTTAAAGGTTTAGAAATTATCTACTAAGAGGTAATGGTTGAAATTATGGAAGTAAATGAAATTTGGAAAGAATAGAATATAGAAGGAAAAGAGAAGAAGAAGCTTCAGGTCAAAACTTTGAGGAACACCTTCCTTAAGGAGTTAGGAAGAAGAGACAGAGAAGGAGCTGTGAACGAGGAAGGAGAACTGAGAATTTGCTATCAAAGAAACAAAGGGAAGAGAGTCCCACCCAGCTCAAAACCCTCCCAGATCCCCACTGCCCACAAGAGGAAATCTAGCTGTGCCCAGCTCCATCTTCTAGAGCGGTTCTTCAACAACCACTACAATGATTTAACCCCTCTGTTCATTTTGAAATTGTATCACATATTGCCTGGCATTGTTTCTTAACTGCTTCATATGAAGGTCTTCTCAGCAAAATCAAACTTTGTTTACAGGAACCATGTACTATTTACTTCTTTGCATCCATCTCTTTTAGTGTTTAGAAGAGTGCAATGCACATATCAGGTACTCGATGGGTACTTTTAAAAAGAATGAATTAATATTCCAATCTTTGTCCCTGTCTTCCTTTGCCACATCTTCATCATGTCACTTCCTCATTTTCCAGCAATTAACCCAGTATCTGGCACATAGTAAAAGCCAAACAAATGATAATTGATTGACTTGTAGCCTCAGTTTCTCTATCTAAAACTTGGGGAGATGAGAGCTACAGAAGGGCAGGCAGGGAATGGCCATGCACTCCATTGCTCAGAGCCCCAGTGATACCAAGATCAATAGTTAAATTGCTGTGAAACACTGTGAGCCTCAGTGGTGCCGTATAAATAATCGTAATAACTGAGGTCAGTGACGGAGAAGATGGTTTTCCAATATCTTATTTTAAAATGCATTTCTCTACAATTAACTCCACATGCTTCTGGCAGAATGATTATTCTATATAGGCTGTGGCTAAGCTTTTTTCTTCTTCTTTATAGCACTTCAGTTCTGGTGCCTCTCCTTCTTTCCCAAGCTGTCTCTCTTTGGGATCAAAGGTCACCTGTCTGCATTTGGAGAGAGCATCATCTTCAGGCATGCACACAACGGGGGCGGCTTAAAGCCCAGTCTGTGTGGTTTTCCTGGGGACTGTAGGGTGGTCAAAAGGCCCTTTGTGATGTCACAGCCAAACTCCCTCCCTGGCCTGGGGGCCCCTCAGCTTTCTGCATCTCTGCATTCCACCCTTGGCCAATGATGTCATCCCAGCACAGGAGCTCTCTTCTCCCTTCCATCCGCAGAGAGTGGTTTTCCCATGGCCCTTGGGAGCAGGCTCTCCAGCCGTGTGCCTTTACACTCCTCACCCTGTAGTTTTTGAACTCCTAGATTCCAATTTTGTCTTGGGTGGACAACCCTGGTCAAAGTTGCTTCTCTTTTCTGGGGCTCTTCTATGAGACATACTGAATGTATAGGGTAGAGGAAGGGGATGGGAAGAAACTTTTCATTTAATTTCATTACAAGCATATGTCTTGAAACTGTGAGGCTTACTGTTGTCTGAAACTTTTTGTTATTATTAGATAATAACTCATCTCAATATTATGATTTCTGATTGTACCCATCCTTCAAATTCACTCTAAAATACCATTGCCTCCATGATCCCTTTCTTAATGATGATTTCTAAACTCCTTTATGCTTCTATTGTTAACATTCACACATTCTACCTTCCATTATAATCATGTGTATTCCTTCTTTCCTAACTAGACTGTAAGCTCTATCAAAGCAAGGAACATGCCTTCCATTTCCTTAGATTTCTGGGTGCATCCAACACAATGCTTTCCTTGTACATAGCGTCATTATCGATCAATAAATGTTTGTCAAATTGAATTATTACTAATATCAGTACCACACTATGGAAAGAGCCCTAGAGTCAAAGAACTAACATCCAATTCCCATTAATGTTTCTACCTATATGACCTGGAGTTAAGTCCCTTAACCTCCCTGGGTCATTGTTTCCTCATCTATACAATGAGGAGGTTGGATTAGATGGTCTTTCAGGTCTCTTCCAGCTGCGTGCATACCCCCCTACCCCTTACCCCTCCACACATACCAATTCTACCATCCCTGTATATGTTATCATCTTCCAATATAATGTAGGCTCCTGGAAGGCAGGGACTGTCTTACTAGCTTCTTTTTGTTATCCCTAGTACCCAGCACATAGATAGATGTAACAGTTATTAAGTGTTTACTGTCTGTCTGTCCGTCTATCTATCTAACTCTATCTACCTGTCTGTCATCTATATCTAAGATCCTATGACTGACCTTACATGTGAGTTGTTTCTTTGATGCTGATGCAGAGGTAGCTTCCTTTGTTCTAACTGAGGATACCCCTGCTGAAGCCTAAAACGACTTGTTCTGTCAAAGTGGGCAATGGCTACTATATTGTTCCAGTTATGTCAGGTGTGATTAAACTGGCTATCCTTGTTCCACCCTCAGTTTTTGACCTTAGTTTATTTAGGGTCCAAGCTTCCAAAATAAATAAATACCAGTGATCCAGAGTACTTAAAAACCCTAGCTGAGGGTGCTCTATTAGGAAGCAAAGACTCTGGGCTCAGATGCTGGCATTCATACTTATATGACTTTAAATAAATCACTCACTTCTCTGGGCTTCAGCTTTCTCATCTGTAAAATTGGGAGAGGGGGACTAGTCCTATGATTCTAAGTCAGCACGGTGGCCCACTGGGAGAATTTGATTCTCATCATGCCCAAAAGGGAACCATCAGTTCAGCTCTAGATGTTACCACCATTTTTAATGAGCATCAGAAGAAGAAAATAACATGAACAGACTTGCGGTCATGCAGGAGACCATGGGGACAAGAAGACTTTGTCCTACCTTGTTTTGGAGGCTCAATTCTTCACCTTCTCCAAAGCCCACATCGGAGTTCTTTACACTAAACAAATACAGGCTTTTCCTTTACACACACAGCTGCTCCAGATACTGCCTTTCACTCGCCATTAAAGGGCTGATGCACGAGCAGTTTGATTGGGGCTGCAGGGGACCAGAACACAGCTCATCAGGAGCAGATGTCAATATAATGTACACTTGCCTGATGCTCCCTAGTTTATTTACTCGTCAGGAAAATTGTCCAAGCAGTGCCAAGGGGGGAACGGCTGCTCAGAAATTCTGTGGAGCTGAGCAGGGTACCGAGTAAAGGGCCTGGAGGAGTATCCTGGGAGAAGGCATCTGATTGGGAACCCTACTGCTCCAGCTAATGTCAGTGCCTCCAATGGTGAAAGAAAGAAATCATAGTCCTGTGCAGAATAGGTGTGAAGCTAGGCACTTAAAAGACATGGAAGCCCAGGAGAGATTCAGAGCATGAAGATTAAAGGGTGGATAGCTAAGCTGAAAGTAGGGTTGGAATAGCCTGTCTACAAGTGGTCATCTTGTCTTTGGCCAAGCACCTCTAAGGACAAGGGATTCACTCCATTATGGTTCATTTGTTCTACCCTTTGGTGTTTACAGGGTCTAGTCCTACTTCTGGGACCCAGAGTCGATGGGTTCCTTTTTGCTATTGACATCCAGCTGCCCATTCCATTGGCTCATTGTGCATTTATTAACCACACCTGATGTGAATAATGCTTTTCTAGACACTGTGGGGCATGCAAAAGGTCCCTTCTCCCTCAAGGTGCTTGCAATCTGGTCATGAAGACAAAACATGTTTGAAACAAAGAGGAAAATCACGGCTCTATATATGTTAGAAAATAGTTGCATGGTTAAAGAGTGTAAAATGTTGAGTGGAAGTGAAATGAGGGCGTGACTAGGGCCATAATAATAGCATTTATATAATGCTTTGAGATTAGTGAGCTCCTGGCTCCAAGAACATCTGAGCTTCATGTTGGCTTCGTGACTGCTCTGGTGGTGAAGGTTCCTGGTTTCAGGTCTACACCTGACCGTCCTAAGCCGGAAATGTGCAAATGGGCCCCAACACATAATGTAAGAGTCTCTCTGTCTCCAGCCTTCATTCAATTTGAATTACTGCATTTCGCTTCCTTCATTTCCCTACCTAACTTATAGTTTCAACTAGTTGCTACTTCCTTCCTTCTTCCTATACAGCTGTTAAGCAGATGCTGGGTCCTACTCCGGAGCGGGCTTCATTTCCAGCACAAGAGAAATGCTGACTAGATAGCAGCACCTAGTATTCACATGGCACATTTGTCTAAGGGGCTCAAAATGTTTTTAAGATATTAATTCATTCATCATGACAATAGCCTTGTGAATTAGGGTGGGGGGCAGGTAATATTCTCTCCCTGTTGTGAGAAGAGTACACTGATGCAGTCTGTGTGTTGAATAGTGAGTGGAGGGAGGGAGCTGCAGGGAAAATAGGTGGGATAAGAAATTACCTATCTGGCTCCCTGGCTGGATGAAGACATTCTCTCTCTCTCTCTCTGTCTTCCTCTCTCTCTCCCTCTCTCTCTCTCTCTCTCTCTCTCTCTCTCTCTCTCTCAGACTATATTGGATCTTCTTTAGGAAACTGTCTCTGATTTTGCTTCTGTTTCCTCCTGTCAGCTCATGAATCTGCACCAGTAGGCCCTCAGAGATACCTCTCCCTCCCTTTTAGGTCACCTAAGGCTGAATTGTGGTTAATTCCATTTCCACTTGTTTCTCAGTCAAACCATATGAGCCAGATTGATTCTTCTTTCTCCATACAGTTTCTAGCCCTATGAATCACTCCCAGGTTAAATCAACTTCAGGGTTTCCTACACTATGTTTTTTTTTTAATTGGAAAAAAAAGTAATTTTGAGATCTCAGAGAATCTCTGTTGCTAGAATGGAGAATCAGGTGGCACATTTGTAAATAATAGCAATGATGATGATAATTACTAATATTTAGATTGTGTCCTAAGATTTCCAAAGTACTTTACATTTTAAATACATTATCTCATTACCTCAGAACAACCCAAGTAATTAAGTACTGCAGGTATTATTATCCCCATTTTATAGATGGGGAAACTGAGACTCAGATGTTAAGTGACTCACAGAAGTTGAATCTAAACACAGCTAAAAAGTATTAGAGGTAGTGTGTAAAACCAGGTCTCTCCTAATTCTCAATCCAGTGTTCATTCTCACATATGATGGGAACCAAGATCTTCTCTTCCAAAGGTCTCTCCTGTGTGTCCTACTGCAAAAGGGAGCTACAGAACTCCAGTTTTCTGTCCCCCGACACCTATCCATGGGGGATGCTGTCTCCCCTTAAATTTCTTTCTCAGGTATTCAACCCCATATAAACTGAGGCTGGACAATACTCCTTCACCTTTCTTTCTAGATCTTGGTTCTACCAAATACCCTCTCCACCAAGTATATTCCTTCTTCCATAAATGAAGGTCATTTCTTCTTCCATAGGAATTATATGGTGATGGGGAGATAATTCTTTTTGAAATGGCATTCTAATGCCATTTCTTGACCCTAAGAGCTAGAGAGTTCAGGTTCTTTGGTAACATAGTCCTTCTTACCTTTGAAGATGACTACTAAGGTATTATCAGTGACAGAGAAGCCAGCAACCCTGAACTGTAATAGGCTACCCCACCCTCAATTTTTTTTTTGTGCCCAATGGCAGAACATAATTGCCCTGGGCTAGGGTTGGGGGATCAGTCTTTAATGATAACTCTCTTCACTTGTATTTCACCTAGAAATGTAAACAAGGAAATTTGACATCCATTTTCTCAGCCAAGCCCTCACAACCCTGTGAGGTAGATGGTGCATGTCAGTACCAGCTGAGGCCCATCAGCCCAATATGGATGATGGAGTCTTGAAAAGCACATAGCTCCCAGCTCTCCTTGGTTCAATAGGTGTGTACCCTGCTGCCTCTCTACAGACTCCCTCCCAACTCTGTTCTTTCTCCCATGGTTCCTGGCAAATCGAGTGATACTCCTGATCTTTCCTTTCCCATGTTACAGACTGAATCCTACTGCTCACAAAAAAAGATCCTGGCTTGGTTTCTGTAATAACGTTGCAGCTCAGCTCTCTCCTTTAATCACCTCAATCATGTTCTCCATCACATTGCCCTTAGCAGTCCCCTTGTCCGTTGTGGGGTCAAGCTGTGATGTGACAATGCAAGTATCAGCTTCATTTAAAAAAAATTTAACAGATGGTAAAACTGATACTCAGAGGGGTTAAGTGATTTGCCCAAGGACACACAGCTTGTGGGTTGACAGCTTAGGTCTTCTCAATCCAAGTCCAATGTATCAGGCTGCCTCTGTGACCCATCTGAGTTTCAAATTTGAAAGTGTGGTTTCATTAGCCCTCTGCTCTAACCAAATATACTGATGATAGGTAGGATTAAAAAAATAGGGAACTAGAAAAGCTGATACACAATCACTTGGATTTGACACAGGTGGCCTGGACCTTTTTCTTCTACCTCCTTTGTGCTTGTCATTGCAATATCCAAGCTCTTCCTTCCTTCTTATTGCCAACTTGTTTTTTTCCTTTTGGAGCTCAAAGCACTTTACCCATTTTAACAATTTCATCTTCTCCATTTCCTACCCAGAAAGAAAGGTGGGAGGGGGAGAGAGAGAGGGACACAAGCTATCTTCCTTAATTCACAGAGGTGAACACGAAATGCAGAGAGTGGTATAACCCTTGAGAAGCTTAGAGATAAGCATTTAAGGGCTGCTTCATCTTTGGGTTTTGTATGAGCAGTAACATAGCAGTGGGAAACACAGAGGGACCGATTTCCCTGACAGTGTTTAGTAACACTATGGAATAGGAAAAGCAAAAGGGTAAACAATAATTAATCAGACAGGCACTGTGTGTGTGTGTATCTGTGTGTGTGTGTGTGTGTGTGTGTGTGTGTGTGTGTGCATGCTTGCACGTGCTCAAGAATCCTTTGCACAATGTTACCAGGCTGTACTTAGTACCCTCTACATCCCTATTAGGGGACAGACAACTCAGTCTCTCCATCCCCTTGAATTCTTGCTCTAAATGATAAGCACTATGTACTTGAGGGGTGGAGAAGTAATCTTTGGCTATGACACAGTTCTATTTTCAGGAAGAAAAATAATATATACACATGTATGTGAGGAGAAGGGGGCAGCTAGGTGGGGCAGTGAAGTGAAGACCTGAGTTCAAATTCAGCCTCAGACATGTACTAGTTGTATGACCCTGGGCAAGTCATTTAACCCTGTTTGCCTCAGTTTTCTCATCTGTAAAATGAGCTAGAGAAGGAAAAGGCAAGCCACTCCAGTATCTTTGCCAAGAAAACCCCAAATGGGGTCATGAAGAGTTTGACATAACTGAAACAACTGAACCACAACAAAATGTAGGGACAGAGGTCTAGAAAGATGCATTTTTTGTGCACCTGTGTGTGTGTCATGAAGGACATATATGTTATAAAGGGACATATATGTTTTAGTGTAAAGATACTTTAGAGGTATGTATGTAAGGGGGAAGTGATAATCCAGGAAGATAGACAACTCAGTTCCGTAGATCCTCTGATGGTATGCAGTATACCCTCATGCAGTTGAATGGTTCAAGAGTTAGATCCTACCCCTTGACAATCACTGTCTGTATTATCTTGAGTCAATTATTTGGCCTCCTGGGCCTCAGTTTCCCAATCTGCAAAATGAGGGGGTAGGAAGACAAGGCCTGTGAGGTTCCTTTCAGTTTTAGATCTTGATCCCAGAGCCTATGAAATGGAAAGTGTCAGAGGACTGGAAGTCCAGGAGACCTGCCTTCTAGGGCTGGTTCTGTGTGACCTGGGAACAGTCCCTTTGTCTCTGTGTTGTTGTTGAGTCATTTCAGTCGTGTCTGACTCTTCTTTGCATTTCTCATGGTAGAGATACTAGAGGGGCTTGCCATTTCCTTCTCCAGCTCATTTTACAGATGAGGAAACTGAGGCAAACAGGGTTAAGTGACTTG
This sequence comes from Trichosurus vulpecula, assembly GCF_011100635.1. Lineage (NCBI taxonomy): Eukaryota > Metazoa > Chordata > Mammalia > Diprotodontia > Phalangeridae > Trichosurus > Trichosurus vulpecula. The sequence continues at coordinate 115,841,341 of NC_050577.1, forward strand.
CCCAGGGCCGTACAACTAGTAAGCATCTAAGCTTGGATTTGAGCTCAGGTCTTCCTAACTCCAGGCTTAGCGTTCTATTCACTGTACTACCTAGTCCTTAGTTTTCTAATTTGTAATAGGAGAAGTGTTAAGGGTGAGCCTAATTCAACTACCCTGTTAATTCGGGTTCAGTGTTGGGACAAAATGAGGCACTCACGATTTCAGACACTTACTACGTAACCCTGGAAAAGTCAACCTCTGTCTGCTACAGTTTTCTCGACCATAAAATGGGGGTGATCATACTAGCACCTATATCCCAGGGTTTTTATGAGAATCAAATGAGATAATATTTGTAAAGTGTTTAGCACAGTGCCCGGTACAAAGTGGGTGCTTAATAAATGCTTGTTCCCCTTCCCGTCCCTTCTCTCACAAGTCATTGAACAGTTAACAGAAGGAGGTTTCTTTTGTCCTAACACAGTAAAGATATTCAGTCACGCTGTCATGGCCCAGCTTCTCCAGACATGGTCCCTCCTCTTCTCCATATGGTCAGTAAAGTGGCATACCATGACTCAAGTGGTCTCCAGAAATCTACCAAGTTGGAAGGGCCTGTCTCTGAAGGTGGGGGGTGGGGGGGAACTTTTTATACCCTAAGGTGACCAGAAAGCTGCAAGGGAGGGAGGGACCAGTGAAGTTTATTAGGGAAAGCTAATCCTTTTTGCAGAAGTTGGAGGGTGGGCCCTGGTCCTATCACAAAAAAAGTCTTCTTTGAAGTCTTTCCACCTCTAGATTTATGATACTATAACTGCTTCTTTCTTTGACTGGATTCTTCAGCCTCTGTGATTCAGATCTCAGTAAGACTGTGACGATAGATAGAGGAATAAGTGAATCATAGATGTCGGAGGGCAAAGGGACCTTAAGAGAGCATTTCGTCCAGTCCCCTGCCTTGTGACAAATGCACCAGCCAACCCCCAGTGAAGTATAAGTTAGCTCAAGGTATTGGCTATCAGCCAGTTAGTCAATAAGTGTTTATTAACCACCTAATATGTGCCAGGCATTGAGCTAAGAGCTAGAGTAAATAGCAAAAGGAGAACAGCAAAGGATGGTTGGGAGGGTCAAGAAACATGGCTCCTCTATGGATCCTGACACGGATTTCTTCTGAATTCACTGGGAGGAAAGAAATTGCTACTTGTTTGGTGTTTAAAGCTCTTCATAACTTGATCCCTTCCAAACCTTCCTAGTGTTCTAAAATTTACTACTCGCCATTAACTCAAGGATTTAGGCATACTGGCCTCCATTGCTTTTCCTCAAACACAGAAGGCCATCTTTGACTTTGTACCTTTTCACTGGCTGGCCTCCATGCCTAGAATGCTCTCACTTCCTCCCTCCTCTCCTCAGAATTCCTAACTTCCTTCAAGACTTGTGCTACCTTCTACAGGAGATTTTTCCCAGTCCCTTCAGCTGCTGGTGCTTTCCACTATAAGGTTACTTTCCCATCTACTCTATAAATATCTTGTACATACCCATTTTGTTTCCATGTGGTTTCCTTCATTAGAATTTAAACTCTTTGAGGGCAGAGATTCTTTTAACTTATTCTTCAAATTCCCAATGCTTACTATTATGCCTGATACATAGTAAATCTTTAATAAATGTTTGTTGATTATTTGGAACTTGGTAGATTTCTGAAGACCACTTGCGTCACCATACTCCATGTTACTGACCATGTGGAGATGAGGAGGGACCACGTCCAGAGAAGCTGTCCCACTGCAGCCTTGTTGGGTACCTTTACTTCATTAGGACAAAGGAAACCTCCTTCTGTTAACTGTTCGATGACTTGTTGGAGAAGGGAAGGGAAGGGGAACAATCGCTTATTAAGCACCTACTATGTACCAGGCACTGTGCTAAACACTTTACAATCTTTCTGGACTAGGAAGGCGATAATACCATTGTACTCATGCTCATCAGATCACACCTAGAACATTGGCCTTACTTCTTGGTGCTATATTTTAATAAGAATATTGACAAATTCAAGTGTATGAGTGGTGATCAGATTGGCAAGGTAGTATGAAACCATTTCGTATGAGGATGACTTCAAGGAACAAGAGACCTTTATTAGATAAGAAGAGATTTAGCTATCTTCAGATATTTGAGGAATTATCATGTGAAAGAAGAATTAAGCTCATTTTCTAGAGGGCAAAACTAGAACCAATGACCTTGAGAACAGAACATGTTCTGAGGCTGATTTTGGATCAATGTAAAGAAAACCTTTGCAGTGTATAGAAATGGAATGGATTGCCTCTTGAGGAAGCGAGAGAGATTGAATCACCCCCATTAGTTATATTATAGAAAAGATTTTGGCATTGGCAAGACACTGGATCAGAGTCATCAGGTTGTGAGCTCCTTGAGGGCAAGAGCTGTCCTTTGCTTCTTTTTTTGGATTCCCAGCGCTCAGCATAATGCCTGGCACACTTTCTAGTAGGGTTTATTGTTTGCTTAATTGATGACCTCTAAGGTACTTTCCAACTGCTCGTAGTATTCCATAATTGTAGAGAATTGTCTTCCAAAACTTCCATCTTCTTTCTGGAAAAAAAAAAAAAAAACTGGTCAAAGGGAACAGCAGCCCTTTGATTTAAAGGGAGCACAAGGGACCCTGAGGAAACTCGTCTTCATTGTCTCTGAAGATTGAGAGGATTGTATGTGCAGGTAAAGGTAGGTTATTTTAAGGATGCAAGGAGGAAAAAAAGATTACCCACCCCTACCAATACCCTAAGATGCTTTTTAGCTTGAAATTCACAACCTTTAGGATCACGTACAAGTTAGACAATGAAGTCTGGGCTAATGTCTACAGTCAAAATGCAAATATTTACCTGAGAGCCCCACTGGTCCTCATTCATTTGCATCCATTAGTTGGTCAGATTAGATAGTTGATTATCTTGGGTCCTGAGGGAATGAGATACTCTGGCTCTTTCTGTGGGGCAAGAATCGGACAGTTCCAAACTTAGGCAGGGGCCACAGGAAGGCAATAATCACTGAGGACCTAACTTGTGAGGGGTTGGAGCGGAGGAATTTGCCAAAGGCAAATTTTACTTAATTCATAGTGTTGCTTAGGGCCGACCTTGCCTGGAGCCTGGGAGTTCAAATGAGGAACAGTTGAAAGGGAGAACGGGGCTAAGGCCTTGGCTGCCCATAGAGCAAATCTCTAGTGCAAAACTCATTGTTCCTTGATCTAACCCCAGCAGGATTCTCTATGGCCTTCTAATTGCAGTTTGACCCTGAACCAACATCTCTTTTTTCCTATCTGCTCCTTGATGAAGGAAGAATAGTTTCCAGTTTTGATTCCGGTTTGCTCCCTCGGACTCTTCAGCTTGCCTTACCTCCTTTTCACCTTCCTGTTAATGACAGGATGTTGTTGGATGATTTTGACCTTGGTTCAAGCATCCTTGGTCTATTGACCTTAATCTTTAGATATCTGCTATAATGACTGCTACTGACTTCAGAAGGAGGAATAGGAGACCATCTCGGCAAAAACCTTGTAAGGGAAAGACTCTCAGCAGGATGTGAGACAGCACTAGACCACCCTCAGTAAGGTTCTCCTTACTCTAATAGGCCCATACCTCAGATCAGCCAGAGTAGAGGTCCTTTGGTCTAAGCCTCCCTCAGTGGCTGTGTCTTGGGATCTTTGCTTACTTTGTTTCCTTTGCTTACTACCTAGGTTCTCTGCCAGCCTGCAGGCTGTGAAGGTCAGTTTTCTCTAACTGAGACTACTGTCCTGCTGCGGAGGTTAGTGTCAAGGGGTTGGACCTTACGCCCTGCTACAGGAGCTGCTTCTACTACTCTTTTGTAAGGGCTGAATCCGTAAACCTCGAGTTATGCCTTTTAAATAAGGGGCAACTGAGGCTTTAAGTCCCCCAACTCCCATGATTGGTACAGAATGGTATAAATAGTATCACAGGCCTGGGAGGTGATTTTGGCTTCTCTATTTCACCGAGTATTAACCAGTCCTGCTTACAGCTTAGTGGAGGATTAGTGGTAGCAAAAACAAGGTTAGCCTGTCTAGTCGGGTATGGGTTCTTCTTCCCCTAGAGAAGTTAAGGCACAGAGAGTTGAAGCAGCCTACTTGAGGTTTTATCTTTTTCGTGGAATTCCCAGAAAGAATGCTGAGAAATAGAGTCTAGACCCACTCACAAGCCCTGGTTTCCATCTCGACCCTTTTTATCAAAACCTCAATTTACATGCATGCATTGGTGAACACTGCCTCTGGGTCCTCTGGTTCCAACAGGTGACTTTTCTCCTTAACAGGCCTCCATGTCACTCGCTGGTCATTTCCAAACCATGACCCTGTGTGTCTACCATCCTCCCCATTTTTAGCTCCCCTTTATCTTTTGTGTTCCCCCAACAGAGTGTAAGCTCTTTGAGGGCAAGAGGCAGTTCTTACTTGTTAGTATTTGTATGCCCGGTAGACACTTCATCAATGCTTTAGCAGTCATCATTTATTCATGAGCACTCTTTCATGGTCACCTGGCTAAGTACTAGTTGCTCTTTAGTAATCTGCTAAGTCATATTGTTGTTGTATAGTCATTTTCATTCATGGACTCCTTTCATGACCCATTTGGGGTTTTCTTGGCAAAGATACTGGAGTGGTTTGCTGTTTCCTTCTCCAGTTCATTTTACAGATGAGGAAACTGAGGCTAGTTTGCTTAAGTGACTTACCCAGGGTCACACAGTAAGTGTCTGAAGTCAGATTTGAACTAGGGAAGATGAGTCTTCCCAACTCCAGGCCTGACACTCTATTTACTGTGCCACCTAATTACTAAATCACAGCCTTGTTCCAATTAAGGTCTTCCAGAAGAGGGAGAGACCCGAAGACTAGACTTCAAAGACTTCTGGATATTTCAGGCAATTCAAGCACCAACCCATGTAATGAGGTGTCCTATCCTCTACCCCACTTCCCACTAGAAGTGGTCTTGCTATGAATGTCATATGTAGGCATGAGTGTAGTGGTAGAAAGTAAGGAATTTTTAAACTGTCTGTAGGGAAGGGGTAGAGTGGATGAATGCCAGTACAATGCTAAGATTGTCTTCGTATTTAGGTTTTCAGAGTTCAGGGTGAGAATTTGGGGCTGACACTAAGTCGTCTGCTATCAGTCTTCCCCTCAAAACACTTTCCAGTTCTCAGTTTCACATCTCAGCTTCTTCATTACTGTCGCCAACACCGTCGTCCAAGCCAATGAACTCATGAGATAGGTCTTTGCTTCATTTGGTGGGCTGGAGCCAGAAATCTGGCCAGCTAGACATTGATAGAACTGCAACATAGGGTGGGAGTAAAAGAAAGTGGAGGAAGGAAGTTAAGAAAGAGGAGAAGGGGGGCAGAGAGGAGCCTGCATCTTTAAAGATTAATAGTATTGTTTGCTCATTAAGGAGATCATTCCAAGCCTAATGGTAGCCAGAACGCTTGAGTGCAAGCATCTGTTTGCTACTGGGAGACGATATTTATTGTTCAATACTTCAATGGATGTAAATAAACAGCCCGGCCCAGATAATGTTCAAATAAACAAACAAGCTGCTGCCAGGAGCTCCCTGGATGGCTGACCTTTGTGGGGGCCATCCTGCTGATGTTTTTAATAGCAGGCTGCCTGGCAGCCCAGACACTCACCATGCCAGGGATGGAGATAGGTGGCAGTGCTGTCTGGTGGATGGGCTGGGAGCCAGAAGGCCTCGAGGTAACTAGGGCTCTGCTGTCTAAGGAAATCCCAGGCTGGGAAATGTGTTTCCTGAATGGGTTATGAAAGGAGAATGCACGGGGGGGGGGGGGGGGGGGGGGGGCGGATGCAGTTTGGTATGTGGGTGTACTCTGGGAGTATGTATATATGCCATCTAGATAAAGGAAGGCTACAGATGAAATGGCTGTAGGAACAGAGGGAAGGTAGCATGTTTGGGAGGGGAGGATTATATGTTAAACACTGGCTGACTTCAGGATTGAATGGCATGTAGGATATAACTGCCTGTATATGTGTGCAGAATATGTACGTGGGGCTTGTAAAGGAAAGAAAATAAGAAACAGCCCGCTATCCGACAGTCTAATCAAACACGCCCTAACATTCCAATCTCTAGCCCACTCCCTCCAAACGGATTTTACAATCCATGAGGATAAGGGTCTTGAGGACCCCAAAGACAGTCCTAGGCACATAGTAGATGCCAAATAAATGTTTACTGAAAGAACAAATGAGTAAGTGAATAAATGAATAAATGTTCAGACTTTGAAAAATCACCGAGGGATAGGTTGTAGAAAAGCCTGGTTTTCTTCCATTTTCAAAGGTTAGAGACCCACATTATTTTTGTTTCTCTTAAACCATTGACAAATTAAGCAATCAGTGAGCACCGGTTAAGTGTTTCCTATGTGGCAGACATTTTACTAGGCCCTAGGAGATACAAAACCAACAGTGGAACAGTCCATCCTCTCATAGAGCTTACTCCAACTGATTATGGCTTTGGTTTACCCAAACCCTTTGGGAATTGATTTATATTTTCAGCTTGGGCCACCTTTTTGTACTATATGGCTAAAGAATGGAGTGAATATTTCACTCTTAAAGGAAACTCTTAGACAAAGCAAGCTCCCTCTACTAATGGAGAGCCTTCTCTCTGGTCATGGGGCCAGCTCTCTGTCCTCTCTTCCCTCAGTTGCCTCTTAGTTCTCTGAGTTCCATTCATGTACTGTCTTTCAAAGTTCAAGGAATTCCCTCTGGTCCTAGTGTTCAATTTAATTGAACATTTACTAAACACCTAGTCTATGCTTTCTACCTGACTTGATTTAGTTGAGGTCTGTGTTAGTGGGAAGATACCAGATTTCAAAGAGGCAAGCTGCCTGCCCTCCTGGTGGCCATGTGACAATGTCTACTCTCTGTCCCATCCATGGTTTTATAGACCTCAGTCTTATACCATCTTTGCTTTCATCCGTCGGAGCTGAAGAATCTTGTCTATGACTACCCAAGCAGCCCTTCCTTCATTTCATTTTCTATTTCTTGAGGGCTGGCAACCAGAGCCATAAAGAGTGTTAAAATTCAATTCAGTTCAACAGGTATTAAGCTTCTCCTATGTTCCAGATGCTGTGCTAGGTACTGGGGATACCCAATCTGGGGACAAGACTATAATAGTCTCTGCCCTCAAAGGAGCCTCCTTTCTGCTGGGGTGATCAAGCAGTATGGCCCTGGACGTGGAGTCAGAGTACCTCAGTTCCCTTTACTACCTTGTGATCTTGGGCCACTTACTCAGTCTCTCCAGGACTCAGTTTCTTCATCCATAAACTGAGGGCATTAAATTAATCTAATTAATCTAGACTAATCTCTAAGGTCCCCTCTAACACTTAATCTTAAAATATTGTATACACAAGTAAGTGAATCCAAACAACAAACAAAGAATTATAAAGTGACTTCAAGAGGAAGAGAGTGCTACTAATAGCAGAAGTAGGAGACTAGGTGGGGGAGAGGGGGATGGAGGAAGGGAATCAGGAAATACATTGTGTAGGAGACAGTACCTGATCTATCCATTGACGGAAGCTGGGGATTCATTCTGTGAGGCAGGGGTGATGAAGAAGTGCACTCCAGTCATGGGTAACTGATTCCTACTTGAGACTGTCCTGTGTTTCATTGGCCTGGCCCTTTGAGGGACTAGTATCTTCAGGGAAGAGCCAGCACTAATCCTTGGGCCCCTTTTCCTCAGTCATAACTCAGGGCTCAGTGCTTGGTAGAGTTTGGGGTTCCCCCAACACCAGGTGAACTTACCCACAAACTCCTTTCCCACTTTTTTGTTCTTCATCCAGTCTCAAAAGACCTTGCCTTTTATCCATTGGCTTGGCTTTCTACTACCCTGAAGAGCTTAGAGCCATCTGTGAACTTAAAAGTCCTCACTGTACACTCTTTGCTTCGGATCCTTATAAAGATGCCCCTGATGCTCTGGGAATCTACTGCGTACACTCCTCTACTCAGATAATGTCGTCGCAGAGTACCTGTTCCTCTTTACCCTTTCCTATCTGTAAACGATGTCCCTGGGTGGGATGACACTCTTCTGTATTCCATGCTGACAGCTTTTTATTTGGCCTGGAACCTTGTCAAAGGTCTTTTGAACATAGGTAGATGGAAGGCAGCTAGTTGGTGCAGTGGATGGAGTGCAGGGCCTGGAGTGAGGAAGACCTGAGTTCAAATACAGCCTCAGACACTTACTAGCTACATGACTCTGGGGGAGGCATTTGACTTCTGTCTCAGTTTTCTCAGCTTTAAAATGGGATTATGAAAGCAACTACCTCTCAGTATTTGTGAAGCTCAAACAAAAAATACTTGCAGTGCCCATCACAGGGCCTGGAACATAGTAGGAACTTAATAAATGCTAATTTCTTTCCTTCCCTTCCTCCTTCCTTTCCTTCTTCTTTCGTCCTTCTTTTTCTCTTTCTCTCCTCCCTCCCTGCCTCCTTCTCTCTCTCTTCCTTCCTTCTTTTTTTCCTTCCTTCCTTCCTTCAGTTAGAACTCTGAACTATGAGTCAGGAGACTAGGGTTCTAATCATGATTCTGCTATTAATTTACTGCATGTCTTTAGGCAATGGATTTGATTGTTCTGTGGCTGTTTTCTTATCTATAAAGCTGGAATAATAGGACTCCTACCAATTTCATAGTATGGTAATAAAGAATAAATGAGATCACACAGGTGAAGGTGCTTTGAAATGTACAAAGCATGATGTAAGCATAAGGAATTATCATGATTAGTGTATGCCAGCCAGTGGATTGATTCCCTTTGACCCACATGGATATTATGAGATTAAAGGCACAATTTCCTTTTACTTGAACCATGTTGTTTCCCACTCCCCACTACCTAAAAGGCTACATTTGGCTGACATCGGTTATGTTGTTCTCTGGGGAGTGATTCAGCGATGTGTGCCCCTAAGTCCACTGCCCTGACGATACAGTCCTCCTCTAGCTCCCGGGGACATGTTATAACTCCATCTTCTCATGGCTACACCATTGCTTGGCTGTCAGAGATGCCTTGCTGGGAGCTTCCAGGCTCCCATTTGGATTATCTTCTACTTCAAGAAGTAGAAATTCTTCAAAGAAAGCGGATTAGTGTGCAACATCTTAAGGCTGTCTGAGATATACCCCTAGACAAATAGGGAGGGTCTCACCTCACTTACTCAGATAGCCAGCCTTGGCTGAACTGTTCCATCACCATAAAACTACTTTTTCAAGGGACTGAGCACATCTCCCTCCCAACCCAATAGCAGCAGACCCCAAGCTGTCACAGACTTTGCCACCTCACCAATCCCACTCCCCTGCTTCTGTCTCAGTGGGCTACTGGGGCTATACACAACACTCACGCACAGGATTACTCACACCCCATATAGCTTGTCTTGGTCTTCCCCAAATGCTAGCTAGGGTCAGGGTCAGCTCTTCCATCACTGCTAATCCAGTAATGCCCAAAGGCAACAGGGTTTTGGACAGTCTACATACCCTGACGTTCTCCCTGAATGCCTTCTTGTGTTGGAAAAAGTGGCACAGTTCCTAAAGAGCAGTAGCATCTGTTCTTGTCCTTTTCTTTGGCTCTGTTGGGTTCTTCTAGTGACCATGCTGATGTAAAACAGGCTCTTTTCCAGTTCTGGAAACATATGTCTAGGAAAAAGCTAAACGTATTTCCCCCATGTGCCAGAGTAGTGACTTGCCCATCTCAGCTTCTCTAGGTATTTCATGTGAAAATTTGGTCCATGAACCTCTGTGCTTTTAGGTGTCAATCTATTTCAAGCCGATTGACCTCACCCCTAAGGGGGAGGGGAGCTGGGAGCAAAAGCTAAATAGCAATGTTTGGGCATGAAATCTAATTTACCTTAGGGATCAGAGCAAGGGACATCTGATGGGGTTTAGTTCCGGAAGCATTCCCTGGGGAAGGAAGCTTTTGCCTGAAGGCCTGGAGCTGGCTGGAGGTAGGCCAGACCTCTCAATATCGTTCTGACATCATGGCTCCAGGCCTCCAATCTGGGGATGCAGTGTGGCTGGGCCAGAGGCCAAGGCCATCAGAGCACGGTCAGACTTGGGTGGTAATCCCAATTGGTTTTACACAAGCTCTCATTTTCATTCAGATTAAGAAAGGCCCTGGCCAGGATGAGGTTCCTTGTGGAATGGGGAAGTGTGTTTAAGAAGGAGATCATCAGGAACTCTGATGGCAACAGGGAGATTTGATGGAGGCTGAATGTGTCTCTCTTCCTTTTATTCTGTTTATTTTTTATGAGAAATGAGGGGAGCCAAGAAGAGGATTGCTCATGCTTAGCTCCCCCACCAATGCTCATGGGCTGTAGTCAGATACTTAAGGCAAGATAGCAGTAAGCCCCTGAAATTACAAAGAACCAGATACAGGCATACCCCTATCTAACATATTAATTGGTTCTGAGAAAACATGATATTAAATGAAACATTACAGGGGGTAGTTAATTCCATTTATGGAATGCAAGAATGTGATACATAACAATGACCCCGGGTTCAGAATCCAGTGTGGGACAATCTATTTTCCTTCCTGCTTATTCATGGGTGGAATGCTCTGGGATCCTTTATATCTTTAAATCAATGAGCCTATGATTTTCTAACTACCATCATTTCTAGCCAACTACATTTAGGGCACTTGGTGATAAATGTCCAAATCAAGGGAGTTCTTTATGGGAAAGGTTAGGTTCTATGTGCATAGAGGCTTAGCCTGGGAAGACCACAGTTTGCTTGAAATAATTCTTGAACCAGAGAAACCCCTGCCAAGTAAGTCAGTTCTGAGTCCCCTCAAAGGTCTCCTAGCTCTTCTAAATGGGGCTCCTCTTGGGGATAACTTGAAACTAATCCTTTTTTTTTTCTCCTTGTCCTCTGAACCTTGAAGATTGAGTCAAACCTGGAGCTGACTTTTCCCTGTACTTTGCCCTCTCCATCTTCTCTGGCCTCTGAGTAGATAACTCCAGGCCCCCACTTAACACGTTTCTCCGATCTGATTCTGAGACTCCCAAACTCATGCATAGATCTGTGTTATATGGCTCTACTTTCATTAGCCAAAAAAGTGGCTGGTCTATGCTGAATCACTTCAGCGAAGAAACCTATGTCGTGGATGGTTTCCAGCCATGCAACTGAAATTGTTCTGGTACCAAATCCACTGACTACAATTTAAGGATGTCACTTTGGATTTGTCATTCTGGAGTTACTTGAACTTTTATCCACCTACCCCCAAGAAACACAAGAGTTTATTGAGTGGGGGAAGGGAATAACATGATCAGACCTTCACTTAAGGAAAATCAGATTGATCACTGTGTGGAGGATGGTTTGGAGTGGGGAAAGGCTTAAGATAGGGAGAACAAATGGGACATTATCACAGTAGTCTGGGAGAGAGGTGAAGAGGGCCTTAATTAGGGATTAATTGGATTAGTGTGAATGAGGAAGAGGAGTCAAGAATGTCATTGAGGTTTCAAACCAGGGTGATGAGAAGAGTAGGGATGCCCTAGATCCTAACAGGGAAGTTTAGAAGAGCAGTAGGTTTGGGAAGAAAGATAATAAATTGTGTTTGGGGCCTGTTGAGTTTCAGATGCCTACTGGACATACAGTTTAAATTGTCCAAGTAGCCGTTTGTGATGGCCAACTAGAACCTGGGGGTCTAATGGGCAGGGAACTGACCAACTGACCAGATGTAGATCTGGGAATCATCTGCTTGGAGATGGTAATTGAACCCATGGGAACTGATGAGATGACCATGTGAAGGAGAAGAGGGAAAAGAGAAGCCAGGGACAGAGCCGAGGAGGATTTGATAAGTCAACAGAGTGAGAGGCGGTAACACAAGTAAGCTAAGAACTTAGAAAAAGCAGCATCCCAAAGACCCAGACATGAGAAAGCACACAGGAGGAGAGTGTAGTTGAAAGTATCAGATATTGTAAAGAGGTCAAGAAGGATGAGGATGAAGAAGTCACCATTAAAATTGGCAATTAAGAGACCACTGGTAACTTTGGAGGGGACAGTTTCAGTTGAATTTTGAGGGCAGAAGATAAATTGCAGGGGTTAAGAAAAGAATGAGTTATAGTGGCCCTGAGAGTAGATGGCTTTTTTCCAGGAGCTTGGCTGTAAAAGAGAAGAGAGAGGGAAGAATAGTGGTCGGACCTAAGGAGGATTTTAGGGTATTTTTTAAGGATGGAGGAGGAAGGTATGCTTGTAGGCAGCAGAGAAGAAAGCAGCAGCTAGGGAGAAACTGTCAATTAGATAATCTTCTGGGGAAGACAGGAGAGAATTAGGATCAAGGTTACATATAGAGATATCAGTAGCACCTGGGAAGAAACCCACATTGATTATTTCCCTTCCTATTTCTTGGTCTTTTCCAACATGAGATCTTAGTGGGGGGCAGGGAGGGGGATATTTGCTTCAGTTTTGTTCATTGACTTCACAATTCACTTGGAGTGTCAAGTTGTGATATAGTGACAGAAACTGGTTTTATAGCCAAAAGACCTGAATTCGAATCTCAGTTCCACCACTCACTAGCAACTGGTTAATCTTGGGCAAGTCCATTTAGTGTCTATTATTTCTTTATCTGCAAAATAGGCATGAAAATATCTGTACTACCTACCTCCCAGGATTGTAAAGATGAAATATGATAACAATAGCCATGAAAACTAACATTTAACTTTAAGGCTCGCAAAGCCCTTTATGTGCAGTACCTCATTTGTACCTCCAGCAGCTCTGTGAAGTAGCTGTTCATTCTTACAATCCTCATTTTAGACATAGAAAACCCAGACCAAGGAAGATTGCCCAGAGTCACATAGCTAGTTAGCCTCTGAGTCAAAATCCAAACCCATGACTTTCTCACTCCAAGTCCCATGCTCTAACCATTTTACCAAGTAAAGCGCTATATAAGTGAGATTTTTATTGTTATTTTCTTATTATTACGGTTAGTAATAATCCCTGAGCACATTAGATGTAGTGCTCACTCTGGCCCTGCTATTTTTTTGTTAGGCTGGCCTTCTATGCAGCCTGCAATGCTCCAAGAGATCTCATTTCCTGGCTGAACTGACACATTAGTAACATATCTCCCTCTTTTCTCTGCAGATCCGTGTGGACGGGCCCCGGGGGAATGCCCTGCAGTATGAGACAGTGCAGGTGGTGGATCCTGGCCCAGTTCTCAGGGACATGGCCTTCTCTATGGACCATGAACAGCTCTACATCATGTCAGAAAGACAGGTAAGTCAACCAAAAGCCACCACTGATGGTGCTGATTCTGTTCAAGAGATTTGGCTCTTTTAACGTCCATTTGGAGCACATCCTTCTAAACTTCTCTTGCTTTTGACATAGAGTGGGGGGAAGGATAAGAAATTAGCTTGCAGATAAATTCTTGCTTTCTGGTTAGTGACAACTCATGAAGGACCAGTTGAAAGCAGAATAGATTTTATTATATGGTTCTTTGCCTACAGTTCAAATTGTGTAACTTATGAACAAGTAGGTGGGGTGGGAGGGAGAGGAAGAACTCAAAGCTCAATAATGGTCATCTGATAGGCAAGTCTAGAAATTACCCTTTAATTTAAAAATGATGGTGAGGTCACTCCCTTCATTGCAGAAATGGGGGACTATGTGTAGAAAACTACATATACTGTTAAAAGTAGTCAGTGTTGTTGGCTTTGTGAATTCCTTTTTTCCCTTTTCTTTTTCAAAACTTTGTTACAAGGGAACAATTCTATTAATGTATAAGGGAAGGATCACTGGGTAATGGGTGGGGGATGTATTTGGAAACAAAAGTGAAGTAAAAACAAAGAGAATCAATAAAAATGATCATACAAATACTGGATCTTGGAAATCAGATGAAACACATTAAAAACTGGGGGACTGTGGATGTGGAATGTTGTGTAGGTGATCTCTGCTGATTTGCTTAACACTTACCAATGAGGCTTGGGGCTGGGGGGGCAAGAGTCACGAGGAAATGGAAACAAAGGTATCAATAAAAATAATCAATAAAAATAAAATTGATAAAAAGGTGGCGTCAATGAAAGGTAACAATAAAACAAACAAAAAAACCAAACAAGAGCATTGTGGGTTCAGTCAGCTCCTTTTATCCCCCAAATTTATATTTCAAAGAAAGTAAGATCCTTGTTCAGAGGTATTCTGATAAATGTTTAACAACCGGCTCTCCCCAGAAAATTAAGACACGCTTTTAAGTTTAATCTTCATTCTCAAGATTTTCTTAATTACTTTCTTAAGTCCAGATAATCAACAAAAGAATAAATCAAACCCTGATGGGTAATGTTTGCTGATTTCTGAAGTATAAATGTTTGCACTGAAGATTAGAGCCTTGAGAGCTGAGTCTAACATGCCCCTGCTTGTAGTATTGTGCTCTTGGCTCTTGGCTCCCAGTATTGGCTCTCTATCCTGTATAAGCCCCTCTTTACCATTAAGGTTATTTCCCGTATCGCAGGATGATCTGGGGTGATCATATGGTAAGTGCTGAGAGGGAGCCCATTGAAGAGATCATCCAGAAGCCTGGGTCAGTGCACATGCCACCACATGGGTGGGCCTCCTGTGGCCTTTTTAATTGGTCAGCAACTTTAGGAGAGACTTTCTTAGTTTCCTGCCAAGCAAGTGCCATGATGCTCAACTTGGAGCAGCTGTGGTCATGCATCGTGAAGTCACCAAACAGGAATGTTGGGCAGGCTCTGCATCTCTTAAATTGTACCAGAACCTGGAACTCAATTGACTTCTCAGATTAATTGTGTAGGTAGCCCTGAGTTGAGGCTTAGTCAAAGAAGGAGAACTGGCCTCAGAGAAACCTGTTTGTCCAAGCATTAATGTACCTGAATGCTAGAATGGGGAAAAGATTAGCCATTGCAAGAGAGAAAGCAGTATGAACTTTGCCTTTCCTCCCTCCCCCCCCTACCTGCACAGAATACTTGGTCTAGAATGAGATAGGCTGTGGCCACCATGATTACTCTCCACCCAGCTGGGTGTAGAGGAAAACTCCCTGGATTTAGCATCTGAAGATTGGGTTTGAATTTTGGTTCTGAGACTTCCTACCTGTGTTGTATATTTGTCCTTCATTCTTGAAGAGGACCATGACATCAAGGAAATGATGACATGACTTGCAGTTGACTTTGATTTGAGGGAGGGAGGACTGTGCAAGGTCACCAGCCTCATTTTCTCCTCCAGAGTCATCTGGGATTCACCAGGATGACTGGAGATGGCCCAGGATGCAAAGAGACCCTGACCCTTTCAGGCTAAGGCCTTTTCAGGTTCTCACTTTGAGTTAGGTAACCCTCATTCAGTGAATAGGCCTTTTCAAGAAGTTAATTAAGGGATGGCCCCTTTAATCAAAAACTCAAAAAAAAAAAAGAAATCAAACTGGGAGAGGAAGACCCTCTCATTGCTTAACCTTTGTAGGTCTTTCACAAGATTGTAGATTTAGAATTGAAAGGGACCCTGGAGGCCATCAAGTATCTTTCAGATGGAGAAACTGAGGTAGAGAAGGGTTAGGGAGTTACCCACAGTCATACAGATAAAAAGTGAACCCACATTTTTGTTACTCCAGTTCCATTGCTTTCTCTGCCACATTATTGTTTTCTCCTCTATGAAATTTTTACACATCTTGGGCTAGAGGTCCCCTAAGTTTCCTTTCAATCCTAAACTGTATAATTCTTTCGATGTGGTGGTATAAAAATAAGCCTGACTTCATGTGAATCATCACCCTGTCTTTTCTGATAACTAGCTCTATGACCCTGGGCAAAGCTGGGTCTCTTTTCTTGGCCTCAGTTCCCTCATCTGTAAAATGAGGGGGTTGGCCATGATGATGTCCAAGGTCCATTTTCAGGCCTATGACTGAGTTCAAAGTAGCGCGCCTTCCCAGGGCACTGTCTCTCCAGGCCATGAATAATTTATACATAGACTCCAGAGAGTGTCTGTGGCAGCAGCAGCCGAAGCAAGGGGGCAACCCCTCCCCTCTCATTCATCTTCATTAGGGAGGCTGAGAGCCTGAACTCCCTGACAGAGTCCGAATTGTTCCAGCCTGGTTGCCCCTCTCCACAGTGGGGGAGATGAATACCACATTATGCCACCCACAAGGCTTGTGTATTATGCCTGGGAGGTTGATGCTGGCCCCACCCTCCCGGGAATCTCTGATGACATCTTCTGTTGGTGTGGGGCTCTTCGGGCCCCCAGCTTCCAATCACACTGGGACCCATTGTGACCACCCAGCTGAGGCTCTTGTGCCTTGGAAGTGACCTGTAGCTGGGTCTAGAGGGTCTCTTTCTGCTATGGGAACCACAGCTCCTGAGATCTAGTCTTTAGCCCAGCAATGGTTTCCTGTCCTCTAGAAGAGCCAGATACTCTCTGTTTTCTGCCCAACTCTGAAAAATGATGGAAGCAGATCTTTTTAATGTTATGAACTCATTTGAGAAGAATGCAGATCACCGATGACCTCAGGTTCTTTTGAGGTCTGCCCCATGGGCCAATGTTTCTGAACCAGAGAATGGAATTCTTTAAGGGACTCCTTAAGATGGCAGTAGTTGCTGATCTCTATGCAGGTCTTAACATAGTTTTCTCTCAAAAGAGGCTCAGCAGTCTCAGCATAGTCCACTTTTTTCCCCAAGGTCAATAACAATTGTCAATGTGAGTATGCTCACTCTACAGGGACCCCACTCTGATTCCCCCATTATGACTTTGCTCATAGCTCCTTCAGCTTCCCTCTTAGTGCCTAATCTCCTCCAACTCAGCTGACCACTGATGGAAGCTAGGGGGAAGGCGGGGCACTTGGAGCTAAAAATCAGGTCTGGTCAAGGTGCCATCAAGAACAATAGAATGTGGAAAGCATAACTAAGAGGAAACAAGGAGGGCAAAGCATTGGAGTCTTACCAAGGTAAAGCCAGATCCTTTACTAGAACATTCTGGGAGGTGCAAGATCACGAATGCCATTCAGTTAATCAGACGAGGCTCAAGGAACCATGTGTTATACAATGAAATCAGAGTCAAGTCTACAGTGCAATGGAGAAGAAAATTGTTCTTCCAAGGATCAAGGGACCCTTTCTCATGAACCCGGGACAAGGATCCTCTCTTCTTTCCCAGCATAATTTAGTTAATTAGATGTTGAAATATTAACTAAAGGAGAGCTTGGTGTTCACTGAAATGATTGAGATGAAGTGAAGTCACTGTGGGTTCCTCCTTAGGTGAAGCATAAGCATCTTGATTTTCTTTCTTCCTCCGTTCCCTTCCCTTCCCTTCCCTTCCCTTCCCTTCCCTTCCCTTCCCTTCCCTTCCCTTCCCTTCCCTTCCCTTCCCTTCCCTTCCCTTCCTTCCCTTCCCTTCCCTTCCCTTCCCTTCCCTTCCCTTCCCTTCCCTTCCCTTCCCTTCCCTTCCCTTCCCTTCCCTTCCCTTCCCTTCCCTTCCCTTCCCTTCCCTTCCCTTCCCTTCCCTTCCCTTCCCTTCCCTTCCCTTCCCTTCCCTTCCCTTCTCTTCCCTTCCCTTCCCTTACCTTCATTTTCCTTCTCTTCCCATCCTTTTCTTTCCCTTCCCTTCCCCTTCCTTTTCTTCCTTTTTCATTCTTTTCTGACAAGATCAAAAATCAAATCCTGTTTAGAAACTTCCTAGCTGTGCAGCAAATCCCCTTACTGTTTCTTGGTCTCATCTCAGTTTCTGCATTTGTAAGATGAGGGAGAGTTAGATTCGATGGCCTCTAAGCTCTTGATGGCCTTTCCAGCTTTTAATCTATGATCCCATAAGGTTATAGCCACACATGTGCATGCATACACATTTGTGTGAATGTGCACACATGTGCACACTCATGCCTCCATATCATGCCTTTGCCCTCTCACCCCTCAAATTCTCTTCCCTGGCCTTCATCATCAAATGACTTATCTTCCAGGTAAGACTTATGTTTCTAGGCAGGGTTTTGGCAGCCAGTACCCAAGGAGTTAAATCGAGATAGCAGGTCTATACATTGTGCTGAAACAGAGATTATTTTGGGAGAGTCAGCAACTTAGCAAACTATGGTTTGTTGCCTCTGGGCCTAGGAAACTTTCCTCCTGAGTGGCTGACTAGCCCAGGAAGGCTGAGGCTGCCGGTCCTCTCCTACCCTACCTCTTTAACAAACTGGAGCTGGTGTCTCTTGACTCTGTCTGACCTCTGCTGAGCACCATGGCACTGACTGACCAGTTACTGCTGTCTGCATAGTCTGAAGTTTACCAAGAAGACCTGGGACCTCATCTTATGCCTTAGGCCAAATGATGCCTGGGCCCAAAAGACCTTTCAGAATGGGGCTCAGTAAAGATTCTCACAGTATTATTTCCTTTCCATTTGATTTGAATGGATCCTGGAACTCAGACTTCCAACTTCTAAAGGCTGGAAGATGCCAACTCTCCGATTGCAGGATTTGGGGGGTAGGGTGGGATAATGATATGGGAAGCAAGGATAAAGAATAACATTGCAGAAATGAGTCAGGAATATGGGTGTGCATGCACCCATGGGAAGAAGTGGCTCTCTGTGAGGATACTACTGTGCTTCTGTCTATGCGCATGGTTTTAGGTCAACCTGCTTTCAGTTCAATTCAGTAAGCATTGATTAAGCACCTCCTGTGTGCAGAACACTGACACGCATGTGCAGGAGGTGCAAAGAAAAGGAAAAATAGTCCCTTGCTCCAAGGAGGTTACTTTCTGTTGGTGGAGGCTTCAGCTTCCATCAATGATAGAGTCGTATATTAAAGGGACAGGGGAGCTCAGAGACCATCTAGTCATTGTATAGATGAAGAAATTAAATCTCTGGGAATAATAAATAGCATATTTATTGTGCTTCAAGGTTTTTAAAAGAGCTTTTACTACGTTATTTCTCTGACCAAAAATCGTTAGTGGCACCCCCAATGCCTATAAGATAATGATCATGATGACAATAGCCAGCATTTATATAGGGAGCTGGATGGTGCAGTGGATAGAGAACTGGGCCTGGATTCAGGAAGACTCAAATCCAGCCTCAGACACTCACTAGCTGTGTGACCCTGGGCAAGTCACTTCACCCTGCTTGCCTCGGTTTCCTCATCTGTAAAATGAGCTGGAGAAGGAAACGGCAAACCACTCTATTATCTTTGTCAAAAAAGCCCCAAATGGGGTCACTGACCAACAAAAAGCATTTCTGTAGAACCTCCTATGTGCTAGGCATTGTGCTAAGCATTTGGCAAATAGTATTTCGTTTGATCCTCACAACACTCTGGAAGGTACGTGCTATTATTATCCCCCTCTTATAGATGAGGAAACTGAGGCAGCCAGAGGCAGATAGCAGTTAAGTGACTTGCTCAGAGTCATCCAGCTAATACATGTCTGAGGCAGAATTTGAACTAAGTCCATCCTGATTGTAAGATCAGCATTCTATCCACCACATCAGCTGGCACCCTCACCTGCTCACGGTCAAGACAAGTGGTCAGCTTCAGAACCAAGACTTGAGCCTAGGTCTGCTGGTTCCAAAGCCGTTCCTCTTCCCACTGTGGCACGTTGCTTCTAGTTCATTAATGATCACAGCCTCCGTATGACACTTCAAGGTGTGAAAAGCACTTGACCTTTGCTCTCTTGTTTTATCCTCCCAAAAGCCCTGAGAGAGGGCTGCTATCATCATCCCCCTTTTACATATGAGGAAATTGAGGCAAGACAGATCAAATGACTTGCCCAGGGTCACACAGGTATCTGAGGCTGAATTGAACTCTGTTGCAACAATCCGGCTAGCAGCTGTTGCGGGGGTGAAAGACCAACACAAGCCCAACAACAAGGATGCTGCCAGCACAGGTATTTTTGAGCTGCTTTACTAAGGAAAGCAAAGTTAAGGGGTTAACAATCTTATTTCAAACCAACATACAAATATCATTCACTTAGGGGAAAAAAAGCCAGCACCCTGAACTTCAGAGCAAATACAAACAAATTACAAATATACATTATAAACAGACCAAATACAATTCATAGTTACCAAGAAACCATCAGCATCTGAGCTCAGGAGGCAGGGAGCTCATAACAAGGACTGGCCCAGAGTCACGTGCCACACCTCCTGTGGCTCAGAGCCCCAGCAAGTAGCTCTCTTCTCTCTTTTTATATAGTATTTAGCCTTCATCAAAAGTCATCTGAGCGACCAGAACTTAGGCTCCTACTGTGGCTGTGGTCTTAGCATCTCCCCTTAGGGCCCTGAGGGCTTCACACCCACATACATTGAAGCACCTAGTAAATAGGGGTTTGGGCCTGGGGCTTTGCACCTAGTCATGCTCAATCAAAGATACTTAATTAATTTATCATTCTAAAACAGTAAAAAAGTCCGAATTTAATTGGTATTACAAACTCAACAAACAAGGGCCTACTGTATGCTAGGCATATAGTCATATCAGGGGCTGGTGTTACAAGGACAAAGACAAAACAACCCATCCTTCAAGGAGCTTGTATTTGATGAGGGAAGTGGTGTTGGTAAAGGTTTAACAACCAGCTCTTAAAATAAAAAATCCATACTGTCAGTCTATCCTGGCACACTTTTAAGTTTAATTGGCATTATTCATAGTTTCTCCATAATTTTCTTTATTGCAGACAATAAATCTCCTCCTGATTTATAGCTTTGCTTATTCTGTACGTGTAAATGTTCACACTGAAAATTTAACAGTCACTTCCAGCCAACAGCCAACAGTTTGACTTCACAGACCCCCTGACAGGGTCTTGGAGACCCTCAGTGCTCCCTGAACCACAGCACACCATCAAGGTGAAACAACACACATGCACCACTTATACCAGTTATCTAAAACATGATTCTAAGAAGGGGTGCATAGGCTTCACCACACTGCCCAAGGGGTTCATGCCACACACAAAAGGTTAAGAATGCCATCTAACCCAAAAATACTATTTGGTATATGGGATGGCTTTCTGGGAAGGTGAGGGATAATAGGAAAGCTATGGTGATATGTGTGTGTGTGTGTGTGCGTGTGTGTGTACATATGTGTATATATATATATACATATATATACATATATGTATATATGTAGAAAGAGTGAGAGAGAGAGAGCAAGTCAGCCAGCCCCTGGTATAGGGGAATTAGAAACTTTCTTGTAGAAGGTGGCTCCAGAGCAGATTGTGATGCAAGATCAGTGTGTGTGTGTGCGTGTGTGTGTGTGTGTGTGTGTGTGTGTGTGTATTGCTAGCCATAAGTGTTACTTTGTCTCTTTGTATCAGTACAGAGCATACATCTCTTTTTTTTAAGTTGTAAATCCTGCTTCTTAATATCTCTTTTTCTGTGCATACACCTTCTTCTTCCTTTCTGTCTATCTGTGTCTTTGTCAGTCTCTCTCTACTTTGTGTGGGTGCACATATGTGTGTGTTTGCCAAAATTCCCCATACCCCAAGGAGATGTCAATATACATCACAAGCCCTCTGATGAAACCCTGCCGAACAGATATCAGGGAAGTAAGAGGGGGAGAATATCACTGGGGGAGATAAAGGAGAAGAAAGCATGGGGGATGGTAGCAGTCTTACTGGTACCTCAGAGTGCTGTCTCATCATGGGAAAAGGATGACTCACATACCTGAGCCAAGCCTGCCCCCATTTGTGATGCCCAGCTGAAGGAACGAGTACTGGGGAAATGACAGCACCAGAAACATTCTACACGCCCATCTTCCCCTGCCTGAAGAGCAGGTACTCAAATACATGTTTCTGCCTTGGAGACATGGTGCTCTCCTCTGTGAGATGAGACTGAGGTGGCTGCTACCTTTGTCGTTTCCCATTCTTCCTTTTTCTTACCCTCACAGTAGGTGTTCTTAGGTCCTAGAGGAAAGTACAGCCTGTCTCTTAGCACCAAGGGCAGAAGCCTTAGCCTTAGCTGTTTACTATGGAGACAGAGGCTTCTGGGAGCCATGGGAATTGGGTTTGGAGTTGGTCCAGCTCACACTCCTTGGTCTCATGGGGAATCAGGAGGAGAGAGAACCAGCTGTGCTTAGTCAGATTTGGATGTAGGATAACCAGGTTGAAGTTCTAGCTCTAGTGTGTGACTGTGAATAAACCACATAAATTATCTAGAAATCAGTTTCTGCATCTATAGGATCATAGACTTAGAGCTAGAAGAAAATCTAGAGGTTACCTAGACCAATTGTTCTTAAAAGGGGTCCCTGTACCTCTATGCACTATTAAGAACGATTAAGGAATTCCTCCCTCCTCAAAGAGCTTTTGTTTGTGTGGGTTATATCTACTGATAATTATTGTGTTAGAAATTAAAAATCTTCATATCATTGTGAAAATAGTTTTGACCTCCTGGACCCCCAACAGGGTCTTAGACACCGTGTCTCAGTGCTCCCCAGAACTCACTTTGAGAATTTCTGATATTGACTGAATCCAAACTTCACAGAAAAAATCCCCTTAATAAAAGGATTTGTTTTGTAAAACTTAGACTCGGTCAAAAGGCCACACCCAAGGACCAAGAAGGCCACATGTGGCCTCAAGGCTGCCAGTTCCTCACTCCTGACTTAGCCCCTCATTTTATATCGGAGGACCTGAAGCCCAAAGAAGTTCTGACTTGCTGAAGATCTCCTACGTTAAGTGATAGAGGCAGATTTAAAACCAAGTCCTCCTACTCCAAATCCCGTGCTCTTTACCTAGATAGTGCCAATTGGCTGGCTACCTCCAAAGAACTGTGAGAAAAGTGCTTTATAATTATAAAGCATGTTATCCAGTTGTGTCTGACTCTTCATAACTCTACTTGGAGTTTTCTTGGCAAAGATACGGAATCAGATGCACAACCAATAGAACTTGTCCATCTGTGCTTGTGTGTATGTGTGTGTGTGTGTGTGTGTGTATGTGTGTATATGTATATACATGTACAAATGGATGTTTTGGGCCCAGAATTAAACAGGAAGGGGATGGATTGCTTTTAGGAAATTTCAAAGCCCCTTTAATTATCCCAAACTTCTCCCATAACAAAGGACCATATTTCTAATACCAATATTGTATAGTTATATGACTGGTCATGACGAAACACTCAAGCCTCTGAGGAATTAAAAATGGGGACCACTGTAAGGACAATGCTGAAGTACTTGGTGGGTATGAGCAAGTTGCAGTGTTTAATAAATAATGGACTTCAAATGTGAGCTGGGGTTATGGATAAAATCAGGGAAATAGATAATTTGAACAAGGAGATTTCCAAATGGCAAAACTGCAGAGTAGTAATAGAGAACCCAGGTGATCCATTGTGTCTTTGCAGCATCAGAAGGACATAAGGAAGTCATCCAGAGAGCAGCGGTCAGACCCTTTGTGGTGAACATATGGGAGGCCTTGAGAAAATACGGCATAGAATGCGCAGGTAGAGATGGCTTTCCATCTATGGAGGGAATGTGCAAATCAATAAAATCACAGATGCATTTGGGTATTAATAGTATTAAATTGAAAAGTTCTATGGCCATAGAACTGACCAGGCACACTGTTAAAAGATAAGAGTCTTTTTAAGTACGTATTTTACACTGAACCTGAGATACAGGTTCATCAAAACTCTTCCTTATGCTAGAACAGTGTGACCAGAGTCATTTTTCTATAACTCTTGTGGCCACCTTCTTGAGATGGCCAACCGACTAGCAGGCATACAAATAGCAAAAGAAAAATGCTTTACATACCCTAGATCACCACAGTGTTGCTTTTCCACTATGCACCAAAGTACTTTCTAACTCTTCCTCCTCCCCCCCCAAAAGCATAGCAATAGCACGATTCTGTGAGTTAATTTCATATACCAGAAAATTCTAACGTTGCTTTCTCTTCCTAAATGCTCTGGCTGAAAGTATCTGCAGTGAGGTTGGAAATGCTAGCATTCTTACCAAGTGAAATAACTCTATGTGCTCTCCTCTTACCTCCATGGACCAAATGCACTGCTTTCCCCGCTGTGCTAACAAAAGGGCAGACTAGAAGACTATATTACATCCCAGAGAAGACTTATACGGCATTGGGATTCAGGATCCCTACATTAAATTTTTATTTATGTAATTGACACTTTATTTCCATGGCCTTTGAACAAGTTCCTCCCTTCTGGGTTTCTCAGTACCCTACATGTATTTAAAGCACAGATGTCAGTGATGTTCTGAGAGTGAGTGATATGAGATGAGCCTAAAGTTCCCAGAGTTCCCTGGGACCAGCCTTATATAAAGTACTACTGTAGTGATAGTTTCTGCCACTAAAGGTGTCTGCCTTCAATAGATGAATCCCAGAAAGTGCTTCTGATTCTCAGCCAGTCACTGGGTCCCCAGGCACACCCTCCAGTGTGATGTACATTTGATGGTGACACAGCTGACTCTCCATCACACTTATCTTCCCCCAAAGGGGACTAAGCTGTTGGTTCCAGTTTGCATTGGGATGGCTGACACCATGACAACCCCATTTGGATGGTTGCTTCTGGCACTTTGTCTAGGCTGTCTCAGATCACTCTTGAGAAAGCAGAACCATAAGTGAAAGGTCTTGGGCAGTGAGTAACAGAAAGTAGTGCTACCTAAGGCATTCAAACAAAGAAAAAAGCCACGGTCATATTTTACCTGATTCCATTCAGGCAGAGTTGGAACAGGAGAAAGAGGAGGAGGAGTCCTCAGCACTTGTCTGGAGCTGATCCCCAAGATTCTAACATGTAATTGTTCAAATGTTCTCTCTAATTGTTTTTCTCAATGAGAAAGCATGGATCTCCATTCTGTGATTGTAGAGCCAGATATTGGTATCAGAAGGAGGAAGTTTGTCCCATGGTCAGTGGAAGTCCAGTGTCTAGATCAGTTATAGTTTAAGAATGTCGGAGTTGGACAAGACAAAAGAAATCCTCTTGTCCAATCTCCTCAATTCCCAAGAAAAGGTAAACTGAGGCCAAGAAAGATGAAATAACTTACCCAAGTTCCTATAGCTACTTAATGACATATCCCATTACCCAGTATAATGTCTTACACAGTTGTCACTAGGTCAAGAAGTTGTGATTTCATCGGTGTAGAAAATCATGACACATAATACAGATTAAATGACTTCATGGCAGAGCCTTAGAGAGACTTGCTCATGGTTACTCAGCTAATGTAACCTCATTGGGATTTGAACCCAGAACTTGCTGACTCCAAATTCAGCTCTTTATCCATTATACCATATGCGCTGTTACCTTTCATGTAGCAGATACTTAATAGTTCTTGAATGCAATTGAATCCAAGAGCAGAAGTCTCTGTCTAATGTTCTATCTACTCACCATGCTGTCATCTGAGCCCTGCACTCTATCCATTGCGCCATCTTATTATGCTGCCTTATTATAACTAAAGATCTCATAATAATTGAATCTGCTCAAAAGTTGAATGGTAGCTGGTGAATTCCCTGTCTGTCCCTAGAGGTCTTTGAGTGGCCAGATGACCACTAGTCTTCCTTCACATGTTCTCCCTTCAATTACTTGAAAACAGCTATCATTTCTCCTCTAGGTCTTTTTCTCTTCAGGCTAACCATTCCCTGTTCCTTCAATAGTTCCTCATGGCTTTGAGCCTCCATAATAACCTGCTCTTGTTAGCAGGGCAGGGCTGGTCTTATGGGTTAGTGGAGTGGTCACGGATTGGCCTGCGTCTGTGATTTACTACTTCCAGATATCTTTCTCACTAATGTCTTAGAATCTACCATTACAAATTCATTCCTTTGAGGGAAGAGTTGCTCTCTTCCCCTAGGCCTACTATAAAATGCAGAAAGGGGGTAGTGTATTAAGACAACAACAGCTTTTCATATACT
This sequence comes from Trichosurus vulpecula, assembly GCF_011100635.1. Classification (NCBI taxonomy): domain Eukaryota; kingdom Metazoa; phylum Chordata; class Mammalia; order Diprotodontia; family Phalangeridae; genus Trichosurus; species Trichosurus vulpecula. The sequence continues at coordinate 115,867,045 of NC_050577.1, forward strand.
TTCAGCCTTTTTAGTTATCTTACAGATTATTTAATCCAAGTGTAATTAACTTTAGAAGATGCTGGAAGAATTTAAAAGTCCTAGGGCTTTGTGGGGGTAGAGGGTTATTGAAAAGGAGAAAGTCACAGATGTGGGAAGGAGAGGGTACCAAAGGTAAACGACCCACTTTTCAATCCCCAGGAGTTTAATAGCAACTTCCTTGGGGAATAAAGGCTTCTTGCATACCCATTAACATTATCTTCCAGAAGAAAGGCCTGGCCTTCTGGTCATCCTGGCCATATTTTGCTCTCAAAACAAATCCTTTTCAGAGAGACCTCATGGTTCCTCTCGAAGAAATTTCAAGGAAGAGTGAGGAGATTTGTAGCTTTTTTCTTCTTTATTTTTATTAAAGGATTGCTGTGGCTGAGCACGCACCTACTATTCTTGTGAAGAATATGGAGACATATCTGATAGATACAGAATTGGTCGGATGGACTCAAAGAGCAGCTGCTAATGGTTCGATATTAATATGACAGAACATTGCCATTGTAGTACATGCCTCGGGGATCTGTGCTTGGCCATAAACTGTTTAACATTTTTGTCAATAACTTGGATAAAGGCATAGAGGGTATGCTCAGTAAATTTGAAGATGACATAGAACTAAGAAGGGTAGCTAACACAATGGAGAAAGAGTCAGAATCCAAAAAAGATCTTGATGGGCTAATGACAAAATTTTCAAATTTTCTGGTCTAAGGATCGCAACACATTTTAAAAAATTATCGAGGACGCTAAAGAGCTTTTGTTTATACGGGTTATATCTATGAATGTTTACCATGTTAGAAATTAAAATTGATAAAATATAGTTATTCATTCATTTTAAAGCAATAATAACAAACCACTGCATGCTAACATTATTTTAAAAAGGAAAATAATTATATTTTCAAAAAAATTAGTGAGAAGACTGATAGTTTTATATATTTTTGCAAATCTCTTTATTGTCTGGTTTAATAGAAGACAGCTAGATTCTTATAGCCACTTGTGCATTCAATCTGTTGGGATATGTTGTTTTGATTGAAGACTATGAAGATAATCCAGCCTCATATAGACATTTAGTTGAAAAGGGGAAGAGTATTTTAATAGGCAAATAACATGTTCATATTATTATAAAAATAGTTTTGACCTTGTGGACCCCTTGAAAAGATCCTGGGAATCCCCCAGGGGTTGGAGAACAGCCCAGCTAAAGCATTGGGATGAATCTAATATGATACAATTCAATAAGGATAAATGTAAAGGTTTGGGGGTTTTTTGTACTTGAGAAAAAAATATCAATTCCCAAATATAACATGGAGAGGCAGTTATTTTGAAAAATACCTGGGGGTTTTAGTGGATCACGAACTCAATATGTCAGAGGTGTGATGTGGTAGCCAAAAAAAGCTGATGCAGACCTGAGATACATTAAGAGGGACACATCTTCCAGGGACAGGAGGGTGATGGCCCTGCTGTACTTCACTGTTGTCAGACCTCATCTAGAGTATTGTATTCAATTCTGGGCACCATGATGTAAGAAGGACATTGACAAGCTGGGGAGTGTCTCCAGGAGTGCAACCAGGATAATGAAAAGCCATGAGTCCATTGCATAAGGATTAGTTGAAAGAACTGGGTCTATTTAGCCTGGATAAAAGACTAAGAGGGGAGGAGGGGAGCATATGATAGCTATTGGGCCTATGATAGCTATATGGGAAAGGAATTAGACTTACTTCAGTTTGGCCATAGAGGGCCAAACAAGGAACGAAGGGTAAAAGATAAAAAGAAGCAAATTTGGGCTGGATGTCAGGAAAAGGTTTCTCCTCCTTAAAGCTGTCCAAAATTGGAATGACTTTCCCTGAGAGATGGTGAGGATTCCCCTACTTTATGGGCTCCTCGCAGAGATTACTATGTTATAGTGGAGACTCTTTTAGGCGAGGTTGGAGTAGATGGCCACTTAGGGTCCCCTTTGTGATTCTGTGAAATCCCGTCCCACTCTCCACCCCCTTGCTATAAGTCCAAGGGAGAACATCAGACTCCCAAGTGACCCTCCGTGAGAGAACAATAGCAGAAGTTATTTCTCCTTTTAAGCCTACTGATTGGGCAGCTCTTTTTTTTCCACAATGTCTCCATTCCCTACACCCAATCTCCAATACATGGATCAAAGGATCAACCAAGGGTGTCAGGTTGCACCAGAAATGATCCAAGGGTACGCTTAGCTTTATCACTGCTACTACATTTAAATCTTGAATCTGCTTCATTCTACTGGCATGACCTCAGACAATTCATTTCATTGATCAGTTTCCTTTTATGTAAAATGAGATTATGACTGAACTATATCTAAGGTCCCGTTTAGCTCCAGATACATGATCTTAAGAGCCTCTGGTCCTCCTTTTCTCTTGGAATGGATTTTTAGTAGGTCTGAGTTAAGCTAGATGGATCATGTGACATTGACAGAGCCATGGAGAAGGCCATGGAGAGAGCAACAAAACAGGCCACTGATTTCCTTATCTTCTGTCTCCACTATTCCTCAGCTCCCTGCCCCTTCCACTTTATACTCTGTCTTGTCAGAAACCAAAGTGCTCCAATGGGAAGAGGAGAAAAGCTGATATAAGGAGGGAGGAGGAGAGCAGTGGGTGTGTGGAAGAGAAAAGGAAAAGGAATCCAATCAGCCAATCATCAGAAGAGAAGCATTGGCAGCTCTCTAATTCTGAACTCCATTAAGCATCTGTCTCTAGCAATTGCTCTGACAGTCATATCTCCTTTCAACTTGTTGGCAAAGACCCAATGGTTTTTGGGTCAATCTAAAGTGCTATTTTAAAGCAAACCACCTGTAATATTCCACTTAGCTCCAGATGAGGAAACTCTGGAGTATAAGAAAAGAGGGGACTCAGGCTACTGCTACTGCTACCATTTCCCCTTCCCTCCCTTCTTCACTCTTCCCTCTCTTCCCTCTCCTCCCTTCCTCTCTCCCTCTCTTTCCTCCTTCTCTCTTCCCTCCTTGCCTCCCTCCCTCTTTCCTTCCTCCTTCCTTCCTTCCTACTTTCCCTTTCTTCCTTCTCTTACATTTTTCCTTCCTTCCTTCCTTCCTTCCTTCCTTCCTTCCTTCCTTCCTTCCTTCCTTCCTTTGTATTTCCCCTTTCTCCCTTCCTTTCCATTCCCACTTCTTCCTCATTAACCACTCATTGTGAAAGATACAGAAGAAGACAAAGATGATTCTTATTCTAGAAGTTACAACAGTGCTAAGTTAGAAAAGTCCTATATTCTGTAGTATAGGAAATTATACTCCCTAAGGAGATACCCTTAAGGGCTGTTTGAAGAATAAAAGCTTTCTGTGACCCTCCTTCAGTAAACCAGACTTTTGAGAGTTAGAAATGTGGCAATACATACCATTCTACTCAAGTAGAGTTTGTAGGGCCATTCCTTAAGGATGTTATGGAGCAGATTTTTATTTCAGATATGGTTTGGAGTTAGAGATGAGTTCACGTTATGACATGTCATTGTAACCCTTGTGTAGAAGGTTCTTATATGACACCAAGGACCCAGTTACATTTTGGGATGTTTCTCACCTTTTTGCCTAGTTGCCTCCACTGGCAAAATGCTAGGACTTCACTATATAACACTATTCAGTGTGTTGTCATCAAATTCCCCTTCCAGGTATGCAGTTCACAAACTCAAGGAAGAAAAAGCTTATTTACATATAAGGGAAAACAAATAGAACTCATAACACAGCTCATAAATAATAGTGATGCTTCCCAGTAAGCAGCCTTTCCACATAGACCTGCACAGGCTCAATTATTCATTAGGGTTCCTAGAAGGCATTGTTTAATGGAATTCCTGAGTGCACCGTAGCTTTCTCTAGCTCCCAAAAGCTGGTTTTCACTTGTCATTCCTCCTATAGCTCCTCTAAAGCCACCTTGGTCTCATTCTTGTTGTTCGACTTGAAACTCTCTGAAGACAACACCAGTCCCTTCTTCAATTCTCAAGATCCCTCCAGTTTATTCCATTTTCAGTGTTCCATAACTCCAAGCTGATACTGTCTTTCGATACCTTTTCAGGGGAAAAGCCTTTATGCTATCCCAACTCTGTAATGGAGAAGGAAGCATTTTAAAATATCCCCATTATGACAAAACATAATTCCTCCAAGTATAATTCAAGTGATCTCCCACCGTGTGGTATCTACCCTAAAAAGTCTCCCATGTGCCATGATTTTATTACCTTCCAACCTCACACAGCCCCCATACCTTTCCTTCTCACCTCTAAACTGGTGTCTGTCACCAGCACTGAGTTGATACATGGTGACTTTGTACCATGTCTTCTTTCCCCAGCTCTTGGGTAGGTTTCCCATCTGTCTCAGCACCTCTTTTGAGCCTAAAAGTTGACAGATCACCCCATTTACTCCCTATTACCTTTTAATCATAAAGATCTTTCTAAGTATGATTTCTAGCCCCAAGGGTTACTTAAATTATTTGAATCTACTTCCCACCACCAAATATTCTCCTACCTTATCACCACCCAGGAGAGTGGAAGAAAAGGGAAAAAAGTCTCTACTAATTCATGATTTCATAAGTTGCAATATGGGCATCAGAGCAGAAATTCAAAATGGTAGAACCATGTCTAGCATTGAAGGATTAGTAGCAAATTTAAAACTATTGTTGGGAAATAGAAAGCATTACTGAGAGACAAAGATGTTAGAGATATAAGTTCAGATTGAATAACATAGTAGTTTCAAGGCAGAGATTATTAGGATACTCTCTTAGGTGGAATGGGGGTGGAACATTGATAGGTAGAAGCATCCAGTAGTAAATCTTAAATATGCATACAAGCTGACGCTAAACATTTTTTTTCTACATGCTACAACATTTCCACAACATCATTTTATCATACTTATTATGTCAGTTACAAAGATATACCATGTAAAACTTTTTAAAACATTTTACATTATGTTAATATATACGTAATTTTCTTTTTGTCAACTCTGTTATTTTTTTTATCCCACGGGGATCTGTTGGGTTTGACGACTCATTATCTCCATTGAGTGAACCGTGCAGAGGCCAAGGATGGCTACAAGTTTATGGTACCACCATATTTACCAATTTACCAATACCAGCATATCTGAATATGGTGTGATGGATAGAATGAATCAGGAAGATTGAAATCAGGAAGATCTAAGTTCAAATTCTATGCTTCCTAATTACTCAGCCCTGGGCAAAGCATTTAACCACTCTGAGCCTCAGTTTCCACATCTGTAAGATGGGAACAATAATTTGAGCCACTAATTAATGCCAGTTATCATCATCATCGTCATCATCATCACCACCACCACCATCAGCATCATCATTTTCTCTCCCTAAATAAACTGAGGTGTCTTCCCTCATTGTCTGAAGTGGTCAAGATGTCCATTAGTCTATGCCCTGTGAACTCAGGATCACTGGGAAGCTCTCTGCTCTACTAGACTTATTTCAATTCCCTTCACATTTCTCTGTGATGTATTAGAATGACATGGTAGTTCTACAGGAGTGACTATATACATTCTATGTATAGAATGTGTACATGTATGTATGCATTCTATGTGTACACACATATAGGAATACATATATATGTATGTATATATATATATATATATATATATACAGAGAGACAGAGAGAGAGAGACAGAGAGACAGAGAGAGAGACGGAGAGAGAGAGAGAGAGAGAGAGAGAGAGAGAGAGAGAGAGAGAGAGGTACACATAGGGAATTCCAGTAGTAAGAGGATAAGCAGACAAAATTTCTACCTTGCCTGGATCCTAGCTTAAAATAAGTAATTTGGAAATTCAAATAAGCTCACTTTAAGATGGCTATTAAACATGGCTTTGTAAAAAATACTGTGGAGTACTCTTTAAGAGATGAGGAAGCAGCTGGTTAGTTTCTTTCCACACTGGAAAGTATACTAGCTCTAGCTTCTCTATTCCAAAGAAGTATGGTCATGTGATACCCAAGCCTAGGCTGATTGTTCAAACCCTTTTCTAGTCTCTATTGGAGAAGATACTTCCAGTACAAAATGAAATGAATCAGAAATGTTAACATTGGAGAAGCGGCCCGGCATAGTCCGTAGAAAGCCCCTTCAGAGTCAGAAAGACTTCAATTACGATCCTATCCCTGACACATGGTTGCTCTGTGACCCCAGGTAAGTTACTTTAACTTTCAGTACCACCAGGAAACTCTCCAGGACCATAAGTTTCAGAGCAGGTATAGATGTGCTTGATGAAAGGAGTTTCTTCACCAGGAGTTCTCTATACCAATGACATCATAGATCTGGTGACAGAACACAAAACCAAATGGAACATGCTAAAATTTACTGGACCTAGATGAATTCGGCAGGCTTGGTTAATGTTTTCTGGGCTTGACTTAGGGACATGACACTAACAAGGTCAAGGTCCCAGGTTTTCTTGCTATAAAAGGTCAAGGTCATATGTCCTCTCACTGTATGGAGAAGACAGCTTTACAAAAATGAAAGAAGAACCTGTTCTTGGCCAAAGATTTTACCCTATTTTTGACATTAACAAATACATGCGATTATTGGTCACAAGGGAAAGCAGATGAATGAATTTGGATACTCAGCCCAGACTCATCCTAACTATTGGAGAACTCATGGAAGAGAATATACATTTCCTATACAAGTCAAGAACACCATCTTTCTATGTGAAAGACAGCCCATCACTCTCATTTTGATGGTGCTATTTGGGCCACTGATTAATTTCTAAAATAGAAAAGAAAAAAATTACAATCCCATTTATGTGACCAGGCCCAAGAAGTGACTGCAGTGGTCCAGATGTGAGTCATTGGCCTAGATTATAACCTGAATATGCCAGTTTGATGAAGCTGGTATCTCCAGTACAGGCCTCAAACAGGAGGTTTCCTGCCTGGACTCCATTTACCTTTTTTCTCTTATGTAACTTTTCATCATCATTCCCTGGGTAGAGGAGTAAAGGATTTCTCCTCCAAAGACTTTGATCCTAGTACTCTGAGTTGCTTAACCTTTCTGGGTCTCAGTTTCCTAATATTTACAGTGAGGAGGTCAGACCCAACGGCCTCTAAGGCTCCTTCTAGTTTTACATCTATGAGCCACATAATTAACCCTTTCATCTCAAGAAATTCTGTCCTGCCCCACCCTGTTCCCCTTTGTTAATTGCCTCTCCTGAGTTGATATTTCAGGAAAGCCCCAGCCACATCACTACCCCACGCACCCCTTTCCACAACTCGTGTACTCTTTCCAACATGGCACCCCTTCTCTAGTTCAGGATTCATAGTCAAATCAACTCCGTCATTGCTCTTGGAAAGGCTGAATCAGTATCCTCCTTTATTCCATTCTCTATCTCTGTAACTTTCAAAACCAAAATACCTTTTCCTGGTCACCATTTCCCCATGTATGTTGTCTGCTATTAGAATGTAAGTTCCTTGAGGACAGGGACTACATTTTCTTTATTATTGGAGTCCGTGGATAGAGATCCAGACTTGGAGCTGAGAAGATCTGATTTCAAATCCTGCAGCAGACCCTTAAAGCTGTATGACCTTGGGCAGGTCATTTAACCTCTCTTAAACTCAATTTCCCTCATCTGTAAAAAGCTCACTTTAAGATGGCTATTAAACACAGCTTTGCAAAGAATACTGTAGACTATTCTTTGACAGAAGAGGAAGCTGCTGGTTAGTTTCTTTCCACTGGAAAGTATACTATCTCTAGCCTCTGTTACAAAGAAGTATGGTCATGTAACACACAAGCCTAAGTTGGTTTTTCAAAGCCCTTTCTAGTCCACCTATAAGGTTGTTGTGAGGATCTAATGAGAAAACATATGTAAAGCTCTTTGCTAACCTTAAAGTACTATACAAATGCTGGTTATTATTACTATGTCCCGAGCATTTTGCCAGTGTTTGGTGTATAAGGAGTGCTAATAAATGCTTTCTCATTCATTCACTCCTCTTCTTTCCAGACACCTCTCCCATGAAGCAGCTTTTTAGAACCATTTTAAAAGTCCTCAGCTCTATTCCTAAGAAAAGTTCAGGTTACAAGCCACATAGAGCTTAGGTAAATGACAGATCTACAGCCCCCTATCATTCGACTACCTTGGCACAGGTTTAAAGCATTAATTAGTCTCTCCTAGACTCTCCCTTTTTCATTCTTTTTCTAAGGAGCTGATCTTTCCTTTCTTAGACCTGCCTCTGGGGTCATTGTTCAATTTATTTATTATGTTAGTTTATTTCAGGGGTTCCTAACCAGGGGTCTGCAAACTTTTTTAAATTTTGATAATTGTATTTCAGTATAATCAGTTTTCCTTATAATCCAAGGTATTTCATTTTATGTATTTAGGTACCTAATTCTGAGCAGGAGGACATAGGTTTCACCTTATTGCCAAATGGGTCCATGACATAAAAAGGTTAAGGAAAACCACTGACATTCCTCTTCTACAGATCGAGCTATCTGCTTAAGTTTTCTGTGTCCCTGGAAAAGAGGGTTCTTTTCCGTCTGTCCCTGTCTTCTTCCCTACTCAACTTCAGGTGAGAGTTTCTTCTGCTCAGCAAGAATTTTTTAAGCACCGACGGTATACCTGGCATAGCATAGATTCTGAGGGTACAAAAACAAACATGGAACCACCTCTCCTCACAGTCCTCTGAGCACTGACTCTCTGCTGTCCCCTGTACTTTGTCAATAGAAATCCCCTACTCTGTTGGAGGCAGTAGGCAGCCTTCCCAACTCATCTAAGAGCTGGAAGGGATTTTTAGAGGCTCTCTAGTCCAAACCCATCATGTTACAAATATGGAAAGTGAGGCTAAGTGATTTGCCTAGCATCTTATGGGTAAGGTTCTCTGACTACAAAAGGAGTACTTTTCCTATTGTACTATGTTATCGCCCCAGCACTGGGTTTGTCCCTGTTTTTGTGATCTATCACAAACTTGTCAACTCTATTCTCAGGGTAACCACTGAAGTTGACCTCATTAACCATCTAAGGTTATGTTTCCCTCATGCTCCTTTCCCTTTCTTCCACAAGCACCAAATTACATCTCTAAACTTTTGTGTCTGAGGCTATTAGCCTGTCTACGTACCTGTAACTCGAGTGTGTGCACACCACAGCTTGTCTACATACCCGTAACTCGAGCGTGTGCACACCACAGCTACGGTTTCCTTTGATGGCAAAGTCTTCCTGAAATAGTTCACAGAGTACTTACTTCCATAGAGAGCATTGTTGCAAATACCTCATTGAAGGAACAATACAATAGAGGTTTTCATGATTTTGCGGTGGGCTTTGGTTATAATATATTAATGGTGATGATGTAAAAGGTGAAATGAACTGAGTCAGGGGTGTTTCTACAGTTCAGTCCCTCTCACCTCAATATAGTCCTGGAGCCATAATAATTTGGGGAGGAATGGTTCTTAAGTCCACCTTGCCAACTGCTCAGGTAACCAGAGTCCATATCTGAGAGCATTTAACCCTCTTTGTAATAGAATAGATAGATAGTTATAGATATCAATATTGATGTGTAGATATCTATATTGATATATACAAGTATGTATGACATATAATACTATGTTATATATTACTTATATCTATATTGATATATATAGGTATATATAATATATAATGCCATGTTATGCATTACATAGATACGCGCAAACACATAGCACTTTAAGGTTCACAAAGTGATCCGTACAAAAACACCATGAGGTAGGTGCTACTATTTATTATCGTTTTCATTTTACAAATGAGAGAGGGAAGATTTGAACTCATCTTCCAGACTTCAAATCCAGTGCTCTAACCATTAAGCCACCTAGCTGCCCCATGAAACCTCATTTGTGTGCCCATAGGGTCATGCTGTCTGTGGCCAAAGAACTTCTGCGGTCTGCAGAGGTGCCGGGGGGTGTCTTTACTGAACAGACTATTGAATGTCCTGGGCAGAAAGGTTAAGGGAACACTGACTGGCTGCCAACACGTTTCCATTAGATCCTCTGATTTTTGCTTGCTTCTAACCTTCTAAAAATGTACCCTGTGGGGTTAAGAGCTCTCCCATTGGGACCTAACTGAAAGGTCAGCTGGCTATGGGTCTGGTTGGTGGGGAGGGAGAAAGTTTGTATTCAGTTTCTTGATCCTGAGTAAGTTTGTTACCTACGGCTCCCTGAGAAGTCTGGTGTCCAGCTCATTAAAGTGCCCTTCACCTTTTGTCTAAAGCAAGTACCCTCTAGGGAACCCCAACCAGGAGGAATTTGAGAGCTCCCTTAAAGATAAGGACATGCCAAGCTGAGCAGACAGTGTTCTTAGGGCTGTCACTGAACAGTGAAAAAAAGTTTCTTGTTCTGATTTGACTAGAATTGCTATTCTGTTTCTGCCAGAATCAGAGTTTCTATCTTTCCTCCTGCTTTCCCCCTTCATTTCCTTCCCTATACCTTTTCTTTCTGGTTATTTTTCTCTATTCTTCTGCATTTACTCCCTTGTAAAGTAATTGAAACCCTTTTCTCTCATTCGTTTCCTTTTTCTCTCCTTCATCCCATTTTTCCTTTCTTTCCTCCCCTCCCCCTGCCAATGGAATGCAAAGACTAGGCTTTTGATATTTGTATCCAGAATCATAGGCTCATAATACCATAGATTTAGAGCTGGAATCAACCTTAGAGTCCTATTGAGGGAAAGGCTGGGATGTCTATAATCATGCTGGATGTTATTATAACGGGAAGTCAAGTCTTAATCTCTCTGAACTTCAATTTCCTCATCTGGAAAACAGAAATAATAACACTTGCATTACCTGCCTCACAGGTAGATGTGAGAAACCAATGAAATGTTGTATTTAAAGGGCTTTGTGCATTGGCAAAGCCTCAGCTAACTATGCAGATTTACAAAATTCATAACTATGTGCCTGTCATTAATATTATAATCATCCGTGACTAGTGGAGAGTGCAGTGAGGCAGGCCCATACACCAAATTATTGCACAGAAATTAGCTTCTAGTTAGCCGCAATAATTAGTTAAAATAGGTGCCTACCTGTGTCCAAGTACTGTGATTTTTTTTCCTCTCTTCTACCTTCTTACTGACTTCTCTCTCTCTCCCCCTCCCCCTCCCCCTTCCTCCTCTCTTTCTCCCTCTCCCCTCCCCTCCTTCTCTCTCTCTCTCTTCTTTCCTCCCTCCCTCCTTCCCTCTCTCCTCTCTCCCTCTCTCTCTCTCTCTCTCTCTCTCTCTCTCTCTCTCTCTCTCTCTCTCTCTCTTTCTTTCTCCTCCCTCCCCCCTCCTCCTCTCTTTCTCCCTCTCCCCTCCTTCTCCCTCACTCTCTTTCTTCCCCTTCCTACTCACCTGAGGTCAAATTTCATGCTCTTTGACCCAGGTTTGGTTTTCAGTGTTACTCCCGGGTGGAAAAATTTCTAGCTATGGCTCTGATTGTTATTAACTTTTTAAGGAGGGCTTAGCCAGAATGGGAGATGGGGGTGGAAGACTTGGGCATCCAACATAGAATGCCTTACACATAGCCTAGAGTTAGCCTTGAGAAGCCAACCACACAGGACAATGATTCTGAAGGTCTCACCTGCCCCATAGTTTCAAGGTATGATCTTAAAGTTCCTTGTTTATCTTTACACCCCAGTGCCTAGCGCATTACAGAGGTGCTTTGTAGACGCCTATTGAATTGGACTGAGTTATATTCCAGCTGTTTAAATGGTACCCCGAACTGCATTTGACCAGAACTTTACAGCTTCCTTATTGGTAAAAATGAGACTATTGGACTAGTTGACATCCTTGCTCCCTTCTAGCTTTAACATTCTATGAGTCTATGTATGGGGATCATATGCTCTCCCCAGCAACGACAGACCCTTGGCCCTGAAATTAGTTGCTTTATTTCCGCCAGGCAAGATCTGAACCCTACACCCGCACCAGTATGGATTTTTCCAAAGAAGAGTCAAGGCTGAGGCAGACAGAAAACCTAGGAGGAATCAAGGGACAAGGGACAACCTCCAGTGGCTCTCCAAATGCCAAATCCTTCTGCATTTAGAGTGTGCACTGAGGGAAGAAAACCTAATTACCACCTTTCTAAAGAGTTGAGCATGGCTGGATACACCCTCTAAAGTAGTCAGGGTACTTGCTTCCTCCCAGGCCACTCTCTTTCTGGCAGTTTGAAAGGTTCTCTCTAGGAGCATTAGCTGCCCTTGAGCCTTTTGCCTCGGGCCATTAGCAAAGAGCCTGGTCATTATTAACTAGTTGGCATTGACTGATGGCACCATGCTTTTTTGGCTGCGCATGGGTTGCTGGCAGGAGCCTAGTTGACCTCTGGAATTTGGAGTTTATTCTGCCATGAAAACAAAGAAATAAATTAGTCTGATGAACAGAGGCGCCTGCACTCTGAAGCAGCTAGAACCCTAGGTCCAGAGACAGCTCAGCAGCCATTGACTATAGCTGTGAGGCATTGCCTTCTCTCCCAGGAGACCGAGCCCGAGAATTGGGCTTCTGAAGCTTGTGCCCTGGACTTTGCCCCCGACTCACTGAGTGATCTATGGCAGGCACTGCTCCTCTCCACACTTCCAACTCCCCATCTGTGAAATGAGGGGAGTGATCCCTGCCCCTTCTCCTCCTCATGGGAGTGTAGCCATAATGAAGGAGATCATGGCCGTAAAGCATTTTTTCCTTGCTGCTCAGGAAGACATCTATAAATACTGGGGCCAAAAAGTTGTTTGCAAATTGACTCATGGCAGAATTGAATCTTGGTTTGTATGTATCAGGGGAGCTCACTATTGCAAAGAACCTTGTGGCTAATACATCCATAAAGGAAAGAATCTTTTTTCAGTGTGAATACTCACTCCTGGTTTATGTTCTGTTGGTTCAGATATTGGTGTCCAGGGTTTTCTTCTAGCAAGGTATACATATCTGTGTATTGCAGGACTATTAAGTGGTGGCTGTAGAATAATATAATTTTAATAGTTGCTAATTGGCACTGGTAGAGGGAGTTTCCTCACCAGGAGTTCCTTGCAGCAATGAAATCACATGTTTGGCCAAAACAAACAAACCAATCGTTAATTAGAGGTACATATCAGGAGGTAATTTTCATTTCGTATTTGTGTCTTCTCCCCAAGTAATATATAGTATCACTACTATCATTACGGCCATACCACCATACTGTTACCATTACTACATAGCAGTAGGGTGTCCCCTAAATCTTATCGCACTAAGACTTTTGGGACATCCTTTATTTTTTGGTCCAGACTTGTGATTTCATTGGGGTAGGTGACTTTCAGTGTGAAACTCCCTCCACCTGAGCAGATAGACACCTGTCTTAGAAAGTTATATGTCATTGAGATTTTATTCAACTTGCCCACAGTCACTTGGATTGTATGTGTCAACTCAAGTCTTCTTGCCTCTCAGTCTACATATCTATCTTACTTTAGCAGGATACCTCTCTGTTAATATAGTATATAGACACAAATATAGATATTTTTTTTGGCCAGATGTGTTTTGATTGGCTCAGTTAACTCCTGGTAAGGAAACCCCTCTCTACCAAGGCTGATCAGGAATTGTCCTATGGCTTAGTCTTAAAAAGTTGATTAGAGTTAAGTGACTCGCCCAGTATCATGCAGTCAGTATATGTTAGTGGCCAAGTCTGAACCCAAGTCTTTCTGGTTCTATGGTCAGCTCTTTATTCACTACAATAAGCAGCTTCTCATGATGATGATGATAGTCTGCTATAACAGCTCTTTTACAGAATGCTTTCTGGTAATGTTTTTTTTTAGCATACATAATCTCATTTAATCTTTTCAGCTCTGCCAAGAAGTGTGCTTTCTGCTTCAACCTGACAAGTATTTACTGATCACTTCTTCTGTATGCTAAAGTACGTGAAGCTCGTGCCTATGTGTGTGGGATGGGGAGGGATATAACAGTAGTGTTTGACAGGGTCCCTCACCTCAATGAGCTTATGCACTATCTCAGTTCTAACAGTGATCTGATGAGGTTAGGAAAAGGAAATCATGACTTCCTTTGAAATGAAAGCCAAGAAAAATGAGATGATAATAATGTTATGCATTTAGTACTTTCAAGTTGGCAAAGCACTTTACAGACTAGAACCCAAGAGACCTGGCTTCTTGCTCTCCTGTCCTAAATGGAAAGTCCATATCCTAAGAAAAATCCGATGTCTGTGCAGAAAAATTAAACCAGTAGGTAGATTGCCAAATAAGCATGCCACTGTTGGCAGTGAATACCAGTGCACTCCCTTCTGAGAAAGGGCCTGGAATTTCTCCCTTGTCTTTACCCTCCTCTCTCTAAAATAAAATAGAAAAGAAACAACCAACCACCACCAAAAAGAAAACTTTAAAAAAATCCAGATGAAGACAATAATTTTATGTGACAGGAGTATTTATATAACAGCTCTCTCCATGATGAATTCATACAAGGGCTCAGCACCTCCCACAGATGCCAATACATAAATCAGGAAATGCTATTACCCACTGACCATAAAAATAGAGTCAACCCCCAACACAGAGAAGTCATTTCAGAAACAGCTGCCACATTTCCAAGGTAGAAATGAGTTCAGGATGTCCACTAGCTCATCTAGGAAGGAGAGAGATTTCTTTTATTCTCTTCCACTGCCACGACCACCATGACCACCACCACGGCTACCATCCTTACTTTAAAGGTATAGAATAGTCAGATAGACCCTATTCTTATGGAATAATGACAATGCTAACCAGATAAATTGGGGAATTAAAGAGAGAGAAAGAGAAACAATGGCAGGTTAAAATATGTGCAGTACTTAAATATCCTTGGGAATCCTCTAGGCTTTACTTATTGTTGCTGTGTTAATTCTAATGCAATTCAATCAAATTCCTTCCCCGTGGTCACCCTTCTTGCAAGGAGTAATAGGGGCAGAGTCAGGGAATGTAAGAGGAAGAACTGGGCAATCACTAAGAGCTAGGGAGCAGTCATCAGAGCTATTCAAGATGGCAAAACCAGTCTAGTGACAGAGGGTTCATTGGGAAACTCTTGGTTTTACAATAAAATAAAAGAACTTTTATTTGGCACATGGTGTGGGCTAGGAAGCACAATGTTAGAGGTAGGTATGGGAAAAGGGAAGAAATAATATGAAGGAAAGAGAAAAAAACATTTTGGAGGAGGGATGGAGATGCACTGTCCAAAGGTTAAGGTAGGAGAGAGAAGATGTCCAAGCAGACAAGGGACAACCGACCAAGAAGGATTTTTTTAAAGTTAATTCTTTTCAACTGATAAAAATCTATGCTTTATCCCTCCCACCTTCCTCCCACATTAAAACAGACAAACAACAACAACAAAAAGAAAACAAACTTGTAAGAAATATATATATATATACATATATATATATATATATATATATATATATATATACATATATAGATATATTCCAGCAAAACAAGTTTCTTGATTGGCCACGTTCAAACGACGTATGTCTCAATTTCAGCACTGAGTCCGTCACCTCTCTATCAGGTAGTGGGTAGTGTGTCTCATTATTGGTCTTCTGGAATTGCGTTTTTTGCATTGGTCAGAATTCTTAAGTCCTGCAAGTTTAGCAGGCATTTCTTCTAAAACTAAGTGCTAGGTACTAGGGATACAAAGACAGAAATTAAATAGTTCCTACTCAAAATACTATGAGTTAATGAATTTTTGGTTTTTGTTTTTGCTTTTTTGGTGGGAGGAGGGAATTACTAGCATCTAGGAAGTTCCAGGAAAGCCTTCCTTGAGCTGAACTTTGAAGGACACATAAGAGGTAAACTTTTGGATGTTATGGCAATTTTAAGGGTTCCACTCTGTGTTAGAGTTAGTGCTAGGCCCAGCTGTCCACAGCTGATTCTTCACGTACTAAAGGAGAAGGTAGAAACAACCAGGAGTTTAAGACCAGAGAAGAGTTATGTCCTGTAATGACCTCTTTTCCAAATTCTTTTATGTGGTATTGTGGCTATAGGTACTACACAGAAGGTCCATGGGGAAGTGAGGGTATGGATAGAGGATCAGGTGGAAAGGGGAAAGGAAAACATCTCAGGCTAAGCCTGTTCCCAAAGTAATATTGCCCCCTATATATAGGGAAAACTCCAAACTACCAGTAAGTCAGGGTACCCTGAAGCTACTAGGAATTTAATCAGTTGAGTCAGCTGGAAGGAGTGATGTTTTTACATGCAGGACGTTGTTATGACACCTCTGCCCATAAATGGGGGTTATGGCTTGCCAACCACCTGGATTCCATAAAAAAGCTTTCTCATTAATTAAAACCCTTTAACCCCACATCGTAGTCACTTCTTCAAAGGAAAAAGGGAAACTTTTTCTAATCGATACCCATTAGCATATTTCCTAGGGTGAATTTAACCCCAGCCATCTAATTCCTAGAGCCTTATGTGACATGAATAATTGGGAATACTTTTTTTTTTAGCACTTTCTGTTGCCCATTTGCGTTCAGTAAATCACAGGAAAACTCCCCAGCAACGTGATATTCCTCATGCAGGATACTGGCTTTACTTTCTGTTATGCCACTCTATCCTATGTTAGTTTGAAACCATTCTTTCTCCACTCCTCCCCTTAGTCTACCATTCTCTTTAGCTTTTATATGACGAGTAAGCAGCGGTTTCTTTTCCCCATTAATAAGTCATAATGCTGCCTCACAGAAAGGTTGAGTAAATCAACCCAAGACATTTGACAAGTTGTTGGTGAATCTGGGAGTAGAATCAAGGAGCCTTGACTATTTCAGTTCCACCCAATAAAACTTATTAACCACTTTCTGCATGCAAGAAACTGTGCTAGGCACTGAGGATGCAAAAAAACCCCAAGCAAACCCTGCCTGCCCTCAACTGGGCAGAAACAGAAAAGGAGCCTCCAAAGGGTAGTTTGGTGAAGAGGATAGGACAAGCAACAAGGAGTATCAGGAAGAGTTTCCGAGAGGAGGTAGTACTTAAGCTCAGCTTGGAAAGAAGAGGATTCAAAGAGGCCATGTTGATGAGGGAGTGCATTTTAGGGATGGGAGACTTGTGAGCGCACGAAAGTGAGACCTGGATTGCCGAGTTTGGGGAAAGCTACTAGTCCAATTTGGCTGGCATATAGAGTTCATGTTGTAGAGTAATGTGAAATACTTCTGGAAAAACTGGTAGGAATCAGATTGTGGAGGGCCTTAAATGTGAAACTGAGGCATCTGTGTTTGATCCCAGAGGCAGTAGGGAACCATTAAAGATTTTTGAGCAAGAGAGTGACATGGTCAGACCTATATCCTAGTAAGATTGCTCAGCAGCTGTTGGTAGGATGGATTGTAAAAGGGAAATAGTAGAAGCCTGGAGCCTATTATAAAAGCCCAGGTGAGGGTTGAAGGGGGTCTACGCTAGGGTGGTAGATGAGTGGAGAGAAAGGGGAGCTGTGAGAGATGCTGTGGAAATAGAATCAGTAAGACTTGACAGCTAATTGGATGATGGTGGTAGGGAGAAAGTAGAGCATAGAGTACTTGATTTTATGAACATGGGTGACTAAAAGGGGGAAGTGTAAAAAATTTTGGAGGAGAAGGAGGTGGTGAATAGGTTGGAAGAATTTGAAATGGTGGACTTGAAGGAGAGAAGGTTCAGGGGAGGCACGCTAGTTGGGTTTCCATTTTCGAAGGGCTGTCATGTAAAGGAGGGATTCAGTTTGTTTTGTCTGGCCCTGGAACTAAGAACTAGTGCAAATGGGTGCAAAAAAGCCACTTTAGGCTTGATGTCAGGGGAAAAAAACAACCTGAATGGGCTGCTGTTTCCCCCTGCTCCTTGGGGGTCAGCCAACAGAGATCACTTGTTCACCACCAGGGATTTCTTTCCTAAATGGCTGCTAAAGTTCCTTCTAATTCTCAAATTCTGTGATTCTTTGATATATGCTTTATGAATACTGGGTTTTAGATGTATACTGACATACACACTCCTTCAATACAACCTCTCTGAAGCTTCCATCAAGGATCAACTCATGTGCTGCATCCTCTGTGATTCCTTTGTAGTTGTTAGTGATTTATTCCCTACCAAATTACCGACATGTATAGTTATCCATGAATATTTACTTCACATAAACGTTAAAATTGTTCAAGTTTCTTTGAGAGGGATAACAGTGGAGATCACCATGTTTGACTCCTCTCTGATCACTAAGAGCTGAGGTATAATACAGAGAGGAGTATACTCACCGAAGTGTTTCACTATTGTCATGGAAGAGAAACGATGCCGAGTCCAAGTTGAAGGGAAATTTCCTTTAGATGATGAGGTCCTCCAGATATTCCTATTTACAAGATGCTATATGGGTTGCATCAAGCCCCAAAACAATGCAGAGCCTTCTCATTGAGATCTATAACCACTCAAAAGAGTTTGGCCTAATAATTCACACAGGAAATCCCAGTGAAGATGAGTTGGAAAATGGTAATTGATTGACTAGTGTTCAGATTGTGAGATGCAGTTAGATGGACAACCTATATAGCCTGTCCATCAGTAGCTATGTCCTTGACAGACACTGCAAATAATAACTAAGGCACAGCATTAGAAGGAAGAAAGTGGGAGATTGAATAGATTCTTTAGTGACCCAAATTCCTCATTAAAACAAAGGGTAATATTTTCAATAAAAATTAATATTTCTCAAAGTGATGAAGAAGTACGTGGTGGACTTGAGTAGTCCACAATGCATAAATGAACGAATGAAAAAATACTTATTAACATTTACTATGTGTCATCCACTAGGGGAACAAATACAATAGACATGCAGTCCTTGCTCACAAGCTTACATTCCAATAGGAGAATACAACAAATATAGGGAAATGGTACGTATTAAGGATCTTTTGGTCTGGGAAGTCACATGGAAGGCAGGTGAACCCACGGAGCAGTTAATTGATGTGGTCTTTTCAGAGGCAGTAGTCATATTTTGACTGTTATCGTAAGAGAAAAAGGTGTCTGGGATTGACTAGATATAGTGATATACATATAACAAATATGGAACTAGGAAGAACTTGAGTAAAGGATGTCATCAAAGAAATATTTTAAAACATGATATGGTCTGGTCACATGGAAAAGGCAAAGGATAACTGAGGAATAGGCTATGCTCCACTAATATTATACTGATAACAAGAGAAATTTTAAAGCCCTCATAAAATTGAGTAGATTTCCTCCGATGGATTTGTTGGAGAACGTGGACAGATTTTTTTTCAGAGTAAATGTTTGTTTTATTCACTGAAGGAAATGCATTAAATTTAGTTTCCACTGAAAACCTAGGTAAGTCTATTATTTATAGATGCAAATAGCTTTCACGAAAGGTTCTTATTTCAGAAGATTTGAATTGCCCCTCTAATTATGGTACAATTCATTTATGACATTTATGAAACTATTACAGATCTTCACATATCTCTGTTTTATATCAGAATAATTATTGAGTACTGCCCATGACCAGAACAAAAATAATAAATCAATAGACAAATAGAGATTTTGTGAGATTTTGAATTCTTCCACGAAAGAGACATTTCTATTAACCAGCAATGGTATGAAATGCCAGAGAAGCTTGTTGGGGAAGATTCAAGATGATTGTAATGTTTTAGTGAGACTCTAGACAACAACATTTGAATCTTATTACATTATTTTCATATAACACTCTTTCTAAAAGAAATATGAGAATTTACATAAGAATGGTTTGCAGGTTAATTTAAGTATATATTTAAAATCAATTATTGTCCTTTAATATCTTTAAAATAAAAAGATCAATTTCCTTATTTTGAATACTCTCCCTTTCTTTTTTTTGAGCCAAATCTCATTTATTTATTTTTAAAGTTTATTTAATATATTTAGTTTTCAGCATTGATTTTCACAAAAGTTTGAATTACAAATTTTTTCCCCATTTCTACCCTCCCCCCACTCCAAGATGGCATATATTCTGGTTGCCCCATTCCCCAGTCAGCCCTCCCTTCTGTCACACCACTCCCCTCCCATCCCCCTTTCCCTTCTCCTCTTGTAGGGCAAGATAAATTTCTATGTCCCATTGCCTGTGTATCTTATTTCCTAGTTGCATGCAAAAACTTTTTTGTTGTTGTTGTTGTTTTTGAACATCTGTTTTTAAAACTTTGAGTTCCACATTCTCTCCCCTCTTCCCTCCGCACCCACCCTCCCTAAGAAGTCAAGCAATTCAACATAGGCCACACGCATATCATTATGTAAAACCCTTGCACAATACTCATGTTGTGAAAGATTAACTATGTTTTGCTTCTTCCTAACCTATCCCCCTTTATTGAATTTTCTCCCTTGACCCTGTCCCTTTTCGAAAGTGTTTGTTTTTGATCACCTCCTCCCCCTGTCTGCCCTCCCTTCTATCATCCCCCCTTTTTTATCTTCTTCCTCCTTCTTTCCTGTGCGGTAAGATACCCAATTGAGTGTGTATGGTATTCCCTCCTCAGGTCAAATCCAATGAGAGCAAGATTTACTCATTCCCCCTCACCTGCCCCCTCTTCCCTTCCTACAGAACCACTTTTTCTTGCCACATTTATGTGAGATAATCTACCCCACTCTATCTCTCCCTTTCTCCCTCTCCCAGAACACTCCTCTCTTATCCCTTAAATTGATTTTATTTTTTTAGATATCATCCCTCCACACTCAACTCACCCTGTGCCCTTTGTGTGTGTGTGTGTGTGTATATATATATGTATATATACTTATATATACATATATATATACACTTATATATATATATACACATATATATATACCTACATATATACATACATAAACACACACATGTATATATATACACACACACACACACACACACATATATATGTATATATATATATATATATATATATATATATATATATATATATATGCATATTCCTTTCAGCTACCACGACACTGAGGTCCCATGAATCATACATACTATCCCTCCATGTAGGAATGCAAACAAAACAGTTCAACTTTAGTAAGTCCCGTATGATTTCTCCCTCTTGTTCACCTTTTCATGCTTCTCTTGATTGTTGTTTTTGAAAGTCAAATTTTCTATTCAGCTCTGGTCCTTTCACTGAGAAAGATTGAAAGTCCTCCATTTTACCAAAAGTCCATATTTTGCCCTGGAGCATGACACCCAGCTTTGCTGGGTAGGTGACTCCCGGCTTCAATCCCAGCTCCATTGACCTCCGGAACGTTGCATTCCAAGCCCTTTGATCCCCTAATGTGGAAGCTGTCAGATCCCGTGCCATCCTGAGTGTCTTTCCACAACACTCAAATTGTTTCTTTCTGGATGCCCGCAGCACCTTCTCCTTGACCTGGGAGCTCTGGAACTTGGCGACAATGTTCCTAGGAGCTTTCCCCTTGGGATCTATTTGAGGAGGTGATCTGTGGATTCTCTCAATCTCTACTTTACCCTCTGGCTCTAGAACACCAGGGCAATTCTCCTTGACAATTTACTGAAAGATGATATCCAGGCTCTTTCCCTAATCATGGCCTTCAGGTAGTCCAACAATTCCTAAATTATCTCTTCTGGATCTACCCTCCAGGTCAGTGGTTTTTCCAATGAGATATTCAACATTGTCCTCCATCCTTTCACTTCCTTGGTTCTGTTTTATAATATCTTGATTTCTCATCAAGTCACTAGCTTCCACTTGCTCCAATCTAATTTTTAAGTTAGTATTTTCTTCAGTGGTCTTTTGGACCTCCTTTTCCATTTGGCTAATTCCACCTTTCAAGGCATTCTTCTCCTCATTGGCTTTTTGGAGCTGTTTTGCCATTTGAGTTAGTCTATTTTTTAAAGTGTTGTTTTCTTCAATATTTTTTTCAGTATTTTTTGGGTTTCCTTTAGCAAGTCATTGACTTGTTTTTCATAGTTTTCTTGCATCATTCTCATTTCTTGTCCCAATTTTTCCTCTACTTCTCTAACTTGTTTTACCAACTCCTTTTTGAGCTCTTCCATGGCTTGAGACCAGTTCATGTTTTTCTTGGAGGCTTTTGGTGTAGGCTCTTGCACTTTGTTGACTCCTTCAGGCCGTATGTTTTGGTCTTCTTTGTCACCAAAGAAAGATTCCAAAGTCTGAGACTGAATCTGGTTGCGTTTTCGCTGCCTGGCCATGTTCCCAGCCAACTTACTTGACCCTTGAGTTTTTCGTCGGGGTATGACTGCTTATAGAGCAAAGAGTACTTTGTTCCAAGCTTGAGGGGATGTGCCATTGATTTCAGAGCTATTTCTATACAGCCAGCTCTGCCACCCCAACACTCCTCCTTCCTCATGAATCACCAACCCGGACCTGACGCAAATCTTCAGAAGGCTCTTCACTCCTGCTCTGATCTGCCACTTAATTCCTTCCACCACGTGGGCCTAGGGCTGGTAGTAACTACAGTTGTAGTTCTGTAGCTGCACCTCCCCCACTGCCCCTGGGGTGGCAGTGGCCAACCTCGAACTCTGTCCCCCCGAAGCTTTTCCCACTAACCTTCTCTGTTGTCTTTGGTGTTTGTGGGTTGAGAAGTCTGGTAACTGCCACAGCTCACTGATTCAGGGTGCTAGGGCCTGTTCTGCCCCACTCCTGGTCTGGCTGGTCTCCCACACTGAGTTCTGCTCCCCTCCACTCCGTGCGCGATAGACCTCATCCAGTGACCATCCAGGCTGTGCTGGGCTGGATCCCTGCTTCCCTCTGCTATTTTGTGTGTTCTGCCACATGGACAGTTTTTATACAGGATGGACAGGCAAAGATGTGATGTACATCAATGGAGGGCATATCCATATGCATGAAATTACAGACCTATTTGAGTATTTTGAACATTTAAGAGTCATCACACTGAATTCATGGAATTAGATGAGATCACTGTGAGAAAGAAAGTAGAGAAAAGAACAGAAGTGGATAGAGCTATGGGGACCTACCCATGATACCCAACTAAGGATATATAACAAGTAAGCCCCATGAATGCGGGGAAAAAAACTACCATAGTGCTGTATTGAAGATTACAAACCTGTTCTTCTCTTACATTACCAGTGCCTTCATCCTAAATTTCCTGCCCACCCAAACACTTCACTTAAAGTAGATATTTCCCCAGGAGAATAGTTCCTATGAGGTTCACCCACTTACCTTTCATTCAACCTCAGTATTTCCCTGCCATTTCATCCACCCTCTTACTATTTCCTTTATCTCAGATACTTTTTCTTCTCCAAGTCTATTTCCATTTGTGCTCTAGACCAAACTTCTCAGAGACTTTGATCCCTTGTCCACTTTTTCTTTCTACTCTCTTCAATTTCTCCCTCCATTTTTCTTCTTTCTCTTATTTCAACATTATCCCTTTGATTTTGAATGAAATTTAACTTAACCACACTAGCTCTTCCAATAATAATCCCACATCTATTCCTGACAAAATCCTCAAATAAATGGTCCATCCATGCTGTCTCCATTTGCTTACCATCCAGTCCTTTCTGGTTCCTTGTATGGTAGCTCCACTGAGAATATTGTCTCCAAGCTGAAAAATACCTTTTTCTGGGCCAGATCCAATGACCTTTTCTCAGTCTGCATTGTTCTCCATAGTGCACTGGATAGTTAGCTTCTATTATTTTATATGTTCTACCAGAGTAAGACTGGTAGAATGCTGTCCTTGTATGTGATGAGAAAGACCCCCTCAGCATCAATAATACCATTTATTCTGCTTTAAAAGAAAGCAGGTCAGCCCTTGAAGAAACAGTAACACATAGCAGAATATAAAAAATATTCAGCTTTTGTCAATCATTCATATTATTCCATAGGATAAATCAGTATAGGAGGAATTCAAGTTTCACTTTTGATAAAAAGTGAATGAGTGTCCTTGTCATTGTAAATGTTTAATTACATTTCAATAGGACAGCTTTGTGTAATGACGCTATATTGGTTCTGACTGTTATCCGATGAAACGTGTAGACGAGAGAAATTGAAGAACAGTCTTTCCGTGGCTGTCTCTAATATACAAGGTATCCCTAAAGTCTGGACACATAGGCAAAAATTTTCAACAACTTTTTATTTAGTTAGTTGGATATTAACAGACCTTAGCCCCTTTGACTTCTTTTCTGGGGTATGCTAGAGGAGAAGGTGTACTCAATGAAAATCACAGATGCAACACATTTGATTGAACGCATAAAGAGTGAATGTGCTAAAATTGACGGCAATGTGGAGCTATTACATCTAGTTCACGTGAATCTTGTGAAGCGCATCAACCTTTGCATTGCAAATGATGGAAATCATATTGAAGATGTTATTTGTTAATATTCTAATTAAATAAAATGTTGTTGAAAATTTCATTCATTTCATTTCTTGGAAATATGCATTTTTGCCTATGTGTCTAGACTTTAGGAACACCCTGTAGAATAGAAAATGCTTTTTTCCCCTTTCCTACCTTTTTTGCATTGATTTAATGGCTATCATGCAAAGATTGGATATGGCACCATGGAAATAGCACAAGATTTGGATTCAGAAAACTTGATTTTGAATCCAGGATTGCTGAGCCTCAGTTTCCTCATCTGTATAGTGGGGGAGGGTTTGACTGAGTGATTTCTAAAGTTACTTCTCTTCCTGATCATGTGATTAATAATTCACATTTAAGTAGCATTTTAGGTAAGTGATGTGAGTTTGCATAACACCTATGAGGCAGGTTGGAAAAGTAATTTTTTTCTATTTTCTATTGTAAATTCATAGAAGTTGCTCGTTCAGGGTCACATAGCTAGTAAGTTTTGGATTTTGGGTTTGAACAAGCATGAAGTAATAGAAAGAGTATTGAACTTGATGGTGGAAAGTCTGAGTTTGAATACCAGGAATCTAGGTGGTACAGTGAAAAAAGCGCTGAAATTGAGGTCCTCAGACACTGTATGACCTTGGGCAAGTCACTTAGCTGCTCTCTGCCTTAGTTCCTCATTTGCAAAAGGGGACAACAGTAGCACTTACCTTTCATGGTTGCTGTGAGGGTCAAATGAGATAAAGTATATAAAGTGCTTTCTAAATCTTAAAGCATTAGAAATGCTAACTATCATTATTACTATTATGACTAACTTTGCTATTCTACATATGTGATCACATGTAAGTTTTGGATCTCAGTTTCTCATTTTTAAGAATTCCCTTCAAATTCTATATCCTAGTTTTTGAAGACTTATGCTCTTTCCAGTAAAAGTTCCTTTTAGTCCTAAAAGTCTGTGATTCTGGGCTTCAGAACTACAACTAGAGGACAGCTCCCCTGCCTTGGAAAAGACTGCATGAGGCTTGGTACCAGTTCTGATTTCCTGGACTTTCAGAAAGAAATAGTCTTGTGCCCAGACAACCAAGTACATATGGGTAAAACTGGAGAAATTCTCTTCTCCCATTCTCCTGTCTCACAGATATAAGTAACTTCCTTTATTCCTTTTTACTTTAGGGAGATGAGCTGGGCAGGCAGTCAAAATGCCAGCCTCTCTAAGTGATTGGTTGACACTTCCATCTGAATTTTAAACGACAGCATCCAAAGCCTGGGTTTATGATGATGTTCTGTCTTTCAACCTAATGAAACTGCTGAGCAATTTGGTGCTCTGGGAAAGAGGCTGGTTCTGGCCCCCAGGGGATGTATTGTATAACTAGCTTCTTGCTGACCTCTCTCAGTCTATAATTTCTAGATTTTTTAAAAAAGCGTATCATCTATAGGTCTGTCCATATCTCTAGGTACTTATTTGGCATCCATCTCTATAGTGCATATAGCTCAAGGATTCACAAGCACAGTGATTATTTGTGAAAGAAACACATCTGGCAGCCCCCAGCATGTAGTATGGGAATGAATATGCATGTATATTTTAGGAAGGTAAAAACTCAGCCACATCAGGGAGCGTATCCATGCTTCTCTCTGTGTATATATCTCTCTATGTGTACTGTTTCCTCTACAAATAAGCGTTTAGGGAGATGAGTTCAGCATTTGGGAAACATAAGGAGTAAACTGAACGTTATTTCTAGCATGCTGATGTTCCCAATTATTCCTGCCATCCCCTTAAGCACGTTTCTTTGAGATTTCCATTAAAGGTGGAGCTTAGACACCAACTTCCCCTAATGTGCAAGGGGCAGCTTTTGCTGACCTCTGCAAGGCTGTCTATTTACCTCACTGTTCCCTCTGCTTAACGTTGATCGAAATATCAGGCTACCCAGCAGTGTCTCCCAGCTCATTCAAACCTAACATCCACTCAGGGAAAAGGACAGATATGAAGTCACTCACTCAGAAAGAAATAAAACCAGCAGAGAGACAGGAGTTTGGAAGCACAACAGTGGACAAGAACATGTCTTTGTTAGAATGGCAATTCCTGGGCCAGCTTTTAAAAATTATTCCTACTGGGCTGCACTTGTGTCTTCAATTCTTACTGACTTTTTCAGATACACCTTGCTTTCCATTATCTCCATCCACTCCATAGGACCCAGGCCAGCTCTAGAAAAAGCTTATTTGACATTCTGTTCTGCTCCAGGAAACCTGAAGAACCATGCAGCTCACTCTAGATTTAGGTGGGCTAACAGGTGTTTATCTGGATGTGTGCCCCAAAACTAAGGCCATAAGTTAATGGAATGATAATGCCTTGAATTCCATAGCACCTTCCTTAATAATTAGTGTTCAGAATGCTTTACCATTATCTTATTCCTTTTTACCCAGTTTTCTAAAGGCAAAGATTAAGTTCTATGTCCAGCAGGGAAAACTAGGGTATCAAGTGGGAAAGCAAATTACAAAAAACAACATGGTGAGACATTTAGAAAGACCCCAGGGCTCTTTACTCCTGGTCCTGAAGGTACTTCTCTTCACCAGCTTTATTTCAGTAATAATGACGACATTTTTGGTTTAAAAATTGTTTTGCATATAGTTTCATTTGATCCTCACAATATTTTACAGTTGAAGAAACTGAGGATCAGTGAGATGCGACTTGACCATGGTCACATGGCTACTAAGTTATAGAGTTAGGGTTCAAACACAAGTCTTCAGAGTTCAAGTCTTTGGTGTACCAGACAAGTTGATTTAGCAGATAATTCAGGAGGCAATAGACTACACCTAAAGAAAGGATGGGATTTCTGTTCAGTTGAATCTGATATAGAATGTCACCATTCAAGCTTTTTTTGTTCAGTTGTTTTCAATCATGTCTGACTCTTTGTGATCCCATTTTTTTTGTAAAGATACTGGAGTAGTTTGCCATTTCCTTTTCCAGCACCTTTTACAGATGAGGAAATTGAGGTAAGCAGGGTTAAATGACATTCCCAGGGTCACACAGCTAGTGAGTGTCCGAGGCCAGATTTGAACTCATGAAGATGAGTCTTCCTGACTCCAGGTCTAGCACTCTATTCATTGTGCCACCTAGCTGTCCACCATTCAGGCTACTAGCTATCAGAAAGAAAAAGAGAAAGGAAGGAAGGAAGGAAGGAAGGAAGGAAGGAATAAGGAAGGAAGGAAGGAAGGAAGGAAGGAAGGAAGGAAGAAGAAGATTGTTCTTCAAGCACTTTTATTTGTTGTTTGCAAAGAAATAACAAGCCAAAGCAAGAGAGGGCATCTGATTCTCCTAATGCCCACTGAGGAGATCTACTTAAGACCCCAAAGGAAGAATTTTGACGTCCCCTCTTATTAGCCAAGCTTCCCCTATGATATTCCCTAACCAGATAGTATTCAGCATTCAGTGACTAGCTGGGAACCTAACCACTGAGACTAACACATGAGGAATGTAGGTAAACAATTGAAGAGAGTAGAAGCAATGCCTAATAGGAAGCAAGCTGGAGACTGGGAGACCCAGCTTTTGGTCCTTGGTTCAACTTTACATGCATACAGTTCTCTCCCATTGCCTCAGAGAAACTGGACAAAGGAGGAGATGCCTGGTTACAGTGCAATACTATTATGTCCCACTCAGGTCCCTTGGTTGTGAATGATAAATACAAAGCAGTTTCACCTGATGGGAAGTATGATCACTTGAACAAAAACAATAACCTTGAGGAAGATTTATTGAGCATATCCAATGGCAATGCACAGTATAGGTGGAGAGGAAACAGAGGGAGCAAGCAGGGACTACTTTCTTCAGTTTAGTCATAAAATGGAAGAGAAAGATGAGTTGGTGGCTAGAGGTAGTAGAAGAGTCAAAGAAGAAATTTCTTTTTAATACCAAAAAGATCTGAGCATGATTGTAGGCAGATTGGAAGCACCTCACAAGGAAGTTGAGATTGCAAATGCATGAGGGTTGGTGGCAGGCAGTGATGATGGAGTGAAGTCCCAGAACAGGTAGGACAGTAGGGGATCACGAGCACAGGCAGAGAGGTTATCTTTCGCGTGGAATCTTGGAGACGCACCATTCTATGAGATAGGAGTGAATCAATGAATGAACTGGTGAATGAATGAGCATTTTAAGTGCTTGCTGTATGCCAAGCATTGTAATTGTACATACACACACACACACACACACACACACACACACACACACATCTCCCAGCTCTGGTCAGTCTTGTAACCACAGAATCACAGGTTAGTGGGTTCCTTATCCATTTGCAGTCTCACTGAATCTCAGGGCTCCTGAACCATAACATTCTAGAGGCTAGCTAGTTCATAAATTATCCTCACAGTCTATTGCATTTTTAATTAGGGTGTGTGCTGTGATCATTAATGGCACATGCTTATGGGACTGAGCCCAAAGTATTTATCTTGTTTTAATTATATTAGAAAGCAGTGATATTCAATTAACCAACTAATCACGCAAGCCGATCAATGCTGGTTGTGGCATGGTTCTCCATCGCCCTAGTTCCCCTGATCTTGGTGACAGATTGGTTATGCATTAGACTCAGGTGGGGTTAACTCTTCTTAAATAGAATCACATTGTCTGGCCATTGATTTGGGGATATGCCGACAGAACAAGTTGTTATGTGAAGTATATGATAGAAGTTGGGAAAACAGGACCCTGACTTTGGGGAAAAAGAAGTCCTCAGATGTCATTGTGGTGAAAGTTTGAAGTCATATGGCATTTTCTGTGCCACTGATGAAGGCTCATTTGTTCTCCTAATTGTACTTTTAGATAAATAGCTGATGGTAAGTGCTCCCGCACTTTGGAGGTAGAACAATTGAAGACCCCAAATCACACAGTCGAGTCTTGATGGAGCCCTCTAGGATAAAACAGAAAAACTGAACCGACATGATCTGAGAAAGGCAGGGTGGAGTGGCTGTTCCTGCCTGGTTTTGTCTCCAGGGAATTCTGAGTGGTTACTTACTCTACTAACAAATCATAACAGCAGACATACTAACCTGGACTGTAGCTCTCAGGAACAACATTCAGCATTGAACCCTCCCTCAGCATTCTTTATTCAGAAAACATTTGTAGTGTGTGTAGAACACTGTGTTGAGTACTTGAAAATTCTGGGGACCTGGTCCACTATGAGCCCTGGTCAGTTAAGAGCCTTAGGTTTGAATCAGAACTGTCAATCCTAGGTCCAAGATGGAAACAGACCATCATGCTTGAGCTCCAACTTAAAGGGGACTTTCTTTGTTTGGTCCCAAGGTAATTATTGGGAGATCCAGGAATTTCTGGAATTTTTGAGAATTGGCACTATCTTATGACTAGGCTATGGTCCTTGACATTGCTGGTTTGACTAGAGAACATCTCATTAACTCACATCCAACCAGTCTATGCCTTTTATAACACTAATAAGGCCACAGTTTCAATCCCCATATAGGTCAATGAATGAGCTTGACAATCGAGAAATACCTATTGTCTATGATCAAAGATTTGTGGTTGGTCAGTTGTTTTCAGTCATATCCAACTCTTCAGGGCTTCATTTGTGGTTTTCTTGGTGAAGATACTGGAAAGATTTGCCATTTCCTCCTCCAGCTCATTTTACAGATGACGAAATTTAGGCAAACATGGTTAAATGATTTGTCCAGGGTCACATAGCTAGTAAGCATCTGAGACCAAGTTTGAACTCGAGAAGATAAGTCTTCCTGACTTCAGGCTTGGCACCCTATCCACTGTGCCATCTAGCTGCCCTGGTCATAGACTAGTCACTAGGCCCCTAAATCCACCTACCTACCTTTGAAAAACATTTCATTGAGTACAAGAGCACAAGGCTAGACCTTGTGGAGACCTATCAAACTACCTTAAGTAATTTAGCCAGCCAGAAGGGTCATAAAAATGTAAAAATAGAAGACTCCTTAGAAGTTATCTAGTTGACCCCTCCTTGTATGATAAATGAGGAAAATAAGACCTAGAAAGATCCAATGACTTATCTGAAGTCACACAGGCAGAAGATAGCAGAGTCAATATTTGAACTCTCGACTTTCTTGCTCCACATCAGGTGTTCTTTCCAGAACACCATGCTGCCACACAGGCATTAGCCTTGACTCTAGAAGGAAGCACTCATTGGGGATGGAAGAGGGGGCACTCAATTGTTCCATTTTTTTAGACATCTGTAGACAGCTGACTCCTTATTGCGTCAGGCTGGTAGTGAATCAGTCATATACACACACTAAATCTTTCAGGAAATGAGGCCATCTGAACCTAAGTGATTGTATGGAGAACTGAGACATTTCACATGGAGATATATTGGGGGGGGGAAGACCTCAAGACTGTTATTAAGTTTCCAAACATTTGATGAGTTTCAATTCATTAAGTGTTTTGCAGGCTTGTTAATTTAATAAGAGCGAATGGGGCCCTAATTTAAGACAACAATCAGTAATTTCAAGGGGGAGAAGAAGAATGGGAAGTAAGGCAGTCATTACCCAGCACAATGTTTAATCAAAAGACCAGGACTTTTGACTTTGTGGTGATTTTAAAAAAGGTGGGAGATTTTCATTGCATACAGCTTCTGATGCTGGCCTGGCAGTCTGGGAAAACAGATAGAGCTCCTCTAATTGGCCTTGATGGAATTAAAAAGAAAAAAAAATACCACCATCTTTCATCTCTTAGAGTTGGACTTTTACCATGGCTTTCATTTGTAGTGTTTTCCCTAAGGGGAAGTTTTCTCACTTACAGAACTCTAGCTTCCTCGTCAGCCCCTAGGGTTCGGGGCTCCTAACCTCAGGTCCATGAACCTGTCTTCTTAATAATTATTCTGATAACGATATTTCAGTATCATCAATATCCTTTGTGACTGCATGAATTTTACTTTATGCATTCTTCTGAGAAGGGGTCCAGACTTCTGGCTTCGCCAGACTACCGAATGACACACACTCAAAAGGTTAAGAGCCCCTGCTCTAAGACCCACCTTTTTACTCTTTACCCTTCATTTCCTACCATTCCCACACCTCCTATTCAATGACCAGGATTGCTTTCTCTTTCTTATTCAACCTACTATTCACTATTAAAAGGATGATTATCTAATTTGCACATTTTCCAAGGACTTTGCTTCACTGTCTCTGCCCTCCTGCTGCCTGCTTTTAGACCATTTCACAGCTCATTAGTACTTCCACCAGAGAGTGGGCAGGGTCAAGGAGCCCAGGTGAGTAGCTAGTAATTATCCCCCAAGAGGCACCCAAAGCCACGTTTACATTGCCAGGGGTGGGTTTCTTGCCTGTCCGTGCCCTGAACCCCAGGAATTCAGGTTGGAAATAGATTAAGCCTATAGTTGCCTTGAGACTTCTCTGGAGTGCCCCCCATACTCGATACGAATCCTACCAACGAGCCATCCTCTGGGCTTTTGAGGTCAAAGGGGCCCCAGGAAGTGGCCACAGCCTGGAGATAGATTTCAGATCCTCACCCAGTGCTGATTTGTCTCCCAGTGGTCCTGGGCCCTCTAAAGTCACACCAGGTTTTGTGGTCTGTACTAGGGATACCCAACAGCTGCATTCAGGCTGTTGCCCAATAAACAACTTTACAGGAATCAGCTTTCTAGAGTGTGTCAGAAGTTTCCCCAGGCTAAAGACCTTGAAATCATCTGAGAGGCTTTCTTTCTCCTTCATTCCCTATATATAATATTTCACTAAGCATATCCTTTCTTCTGTATTTCAGTCTCCCATTCTTCACTGTTCTTACTCTCATCGATCAAATGCAGACCTTTTATTGTCTCATACCTGGAGTAT